>NC_080425.1:14336042-14661125 GCF_029873635.1 Malania oleifera
TCAGCCATGATTCTTGGGGTATTAGTGACGGATTATATTCGTCACTAAAAGTCAATTATTAGTGACGATTTAGTAACCGTCACTACTATTATTGTATTAATAAATAAAAATAATTTATTTAACACTATTAATGACAGTTTAGAAGATTCGTGACGAATAGCCAATTATTAGTGACATTTTTAGGAACCATCACTAATAGTTTTCTTATTTAAATAATATAAAAATAATTTATTTAACACTATTAGTGATGGTTCAGAGGAGTCGTTACTAATAGCCAATTATTAGTGACGGTTTTAGGAACCGTCACTAATAGTTTTTTTATTTAAAAAATATAAAAATAATTTATTTAACACTATTAGTGATGGTTCAAAGGATTCGTCACTAATAGCCAATTATTAGCGATGAGTTTTAAAACTGTCACTAATAGCTTTTATTTAAAAAATATAAAAATAATTTATTTAACTATATTAGTGACGGTTCCCAAGATTCGTCGCTATTAGTCTATTATTAGTGACAATTTATGAAATCGTCACTAATAATGTTTTGATTTTAAAAATATAAAAATAATTTAGTTAAGAATATTAGTGACGGTTTAGAGCATTTGTCATTTATAATAGGGTATTATTGGCAGTTTACAGGATTCTGAAATTTTTTCAGTAGTTCCTTGAGAGAAGTTTTTCATTCCCTATTATGGATTTTGTTACTTTTTTGGGGTTCTTATGGTTCACTTTCCATGATCTCTATTTTTCCTTTCCAAAACCAAGAAAATATTGAATTAGTGAATTTAATTGAGTGGTCTTGTCCTCCCTTTGTTGCAGGTTTTTGTTGAAGCAGAGAGGTGGAAAGGATGGAGATGATGAAGCACTTGAAGTGATTGTTTACGATTATTTTGTTAATTATCGTCACATAGAATTGCGGTATTCAACATATCTTCCATGTATTAATGTAGGGAAGCCAAAGCGACCCACGTTCATTTCTCTTGAGGTAAATTGTTGTGGTTTTTTATTTCTTTTTGTTTGAGAGATTTGCCTAATGATTGTTGTATATATGGTTTAAACATGTGGGCGCTTTTCTTTTAATAGCTTTGTTCGTTGGTTTCATTGCAACGGTATACAAAAGCTCTAAGCACCCTACAAATTGGGTTTCACTAGTTGGAGAAATCAAGATAAAAGCCCCAAGAAAGGATCAAAGTTTTGGGTGATGTAGGTGTCTTGACTGAAATTGTAACTGATGATGTAATACTCAACATGATTTGCGTAGATTTTTGGTCACTACTTCATGGGTTTCTTGTAGGCTTTAAAAATCAACAATTATGATGCTAAGCCCATGCTACGTTCTTGCCGGGTATCAATTAGTTCCAGTTTACTCAAGTGGAAGATTGAGTTCTATTGGCACCCAAGGTGCGTATGTTTTTAATTTAAATGAAATATTGAAATAGGTTGTAAAATTGTTTTAGTTGTACGTGCATATTGAATTTTAACTTGACCTTCCCTTGCATGGAATGTTGAGCTTGGTTTTGTATCTTATTTGATCTTATTTTGTTTTATTGCAGTTGAAAGTAGGAAATGGAGAGGATTTCTTCCCTCAAAATGGGATATGGAATTTCAACAATAAGGTGCTTCTCCTTACATTCTGTCATATTAGGATCTTAGTTCAACTGATCTCACAATATTCTTTGTGCTTTGTTTTAGAAACTAGTGGAGCAAGTAAAGATTGAACGTTGGGCTGTTGTAAATTTCTCAGCTTGATGCGATATTCGTGGTCTTGTGAGAGATCTAATCAAATAAGGATAAATGAAAGGATTTGTAAGTTTTATTATTATGTTTTCTGCAATATAAGAGTTGAGATTAATGGAAGTTTTTTGTCATGTGTTCTGTAGGTCATTGAACCTCCATTTGATGTATTTGAAGAGAACCCTCAGTCTAGATGAGCTCCACCTATTGTTAGAGTGGAGAAAATGTTTGAAGATATACAATCTAAACTTCCCAGAGCTCCAAAATTCCTTCTTTGCCTTCTTCCGGAGAGGAAGAATTCCAATCTTTACGGTTGTGGCTAGTTCGTTTTGTTTTTATAAAGTTAATTTTTGGTTGGTGCTAATGAATCTATCTAATGTTTAAGGTCAATGGAAGCGAAAGAATCTTATTGATTTTGGAATTGTCACTCAATGCATTGCTCCTACTAGAGTTAACGACCAATATCTTACAAATGTTCTGCTCAAGATCAATGCCAAGGTGTATACTTAATTAATTTGTGATTTTTAATTATGCAATTAAGCTAGTTTGAGAGATCTTTTGAAACTGTTCATGGAATTAAGATGATTACAATTCAGAGCTTATCCTAGGTTTTATGGGACCAGAGCTCGTACACGTCATATTAATTATATAGCTTGCCCCCCCAATGAAGTTCCAATACTTTCACCATTTGAGAAAGATTTTTCCAGCTTCTTTGAGACAGACTTTGTAGTATTGTGCAAAGGTTTCACGGAAGCATTACTCATTTTTAGTTTTAGCTTCTTAAATGAATCAGGTCGATCATGAAAATCTTTTCTCACTTTTCCTAGCTAATAGAAGTAACCTCTTTCAAATCTGAAGGAAAGATCTATATGTCTAGCCATGGGCTGAGATTATTGTTCTTAACACAGTGGATGGGAAAAACTTGGGAGAGATGTCATTGATAGTGAACTTGGCGTATATACGGATTACTAGGAGCTAGCCGTATGAGCCAAGGAATTCGAGGTTGGTATCGGCTGCAGTTAAGCCGGAATGAAATTCATTCTACAACAGGCATGTCGGTGCATGCATGGGTGGGTTGCTCATGAAGATGATTATAATTCAGATGGGCGAGTATAAGACTATCTTCGTAGCATGTGGACAGATAAGAACTGTTGCTGATATATATTGTCCGGAAGAAAGACCGTCAGTAATAGTCTTTATATTTGTGACGATTTTCATCAATCGTCACTAATCATTCAACTTAGTTAAGCAGCTAATTAATATATTAATTTTATTATTAATAAAATTAATAAAATATAAATTAGTGACTAAATGGTTATAAAAAAACTCCATAGTAGCTTTAAGCATTAATTTATATTTAAATTTGTAATTAAATATTAATTCGATTAACCGAACCGATAACCGATGAACCAAAAATTGGTAAAATCGTAATTGATGAATCAAACCGACCCTATTTTTGACTGAACCGAATTGATCGAAATTGGTCACTTAATTTGGTGAATTCGGGTTTCCCAGAATTAAACATGCTCACCCCTAATTGGTGCAACATTTTTAATTTTAGTTTTAAATGACAGACTATTAGTGACAGTTTTAAGAGTTTTAGTGATGGTCTTAAAATCGTCACTAATAGTTTGGTTAAAATCCCCAAATCCTCGAGCTCTCGCTCCTTTCTTTCCCTCGCCCCTTTCTTTCCCTCCCTTGGTTGCCCCTTTCTCTCCCTCGGTTGCCCTTTTCTTTCCCTCCCTCGATTGCTTGCCAAACCTCCTCCCGCCACCGCCGTCACCGCTGCCACCACTTGCTGAATCTTGCCGCTGTTGCTTGTTGAACTTCCAGGTAAGAACGATTATTCCTTGTCTTCTTCTTATTTTCTTCTTTGGGTTAATCGTGTGTGCGTGCATGGTGCCTGCGTTTGTCCGTGTGTGTGGGTGTGTCTCTGTATATGGGTGTGTGATCGTGTGTGTGTGTGTGGGTCTGACTATGTGTGGGTGCGTTTGCGTGGGTGTGTGAGTGTGTGTGTGGGCCTGATTGTGTGTGCGTGTGTCTACGTGGGTGTGTGAGTGTGTGTGTGGGTCTGAGTACTATGGTTGCCTACTACAATATGATTCCTAATCCCCCTAAATTGTTACATATAATTTTTATATTGTTTGAATGTGTTGTATAATTCTATTAGAAATTCAAGATTGGATGATAGAATTAAATTAATTATTTTGTAACTAGTTTAAATTTCAGTTTTATTTGATTCTTATATATGTTGTATTTGTTTATGTAAATTTTTTATTTATTCGATTCTTATTTTGGGTATTATTATTTGTCATCGTATTTGTATACTTTTATAGTTATTGTATATTCATTATTATTGTATTATTATTTGTCATTGATCCACTATTACCCAGATGACATTCTGTCCATGCACCGCTGAAGGCAACCGTGATACAAAGTCCATCGAGATATGCTCCCACTTCCACTAAGGGATATCAAGTGGTTGAAGTGGTCCTGCTGGTATCTAGTGCTCTACTTTTACCTTCTGTCATGTTAGGCACCATTCTACAAATATGGAAATCTCCCTCTTCATGTTACTCCACCAGAATGATTCTCGCAAATCTCTATACATCTTCATACTTCCTGGATGAACAGTATAGAGAGAGCGATGAGCCTTCTTCAGAATCATCTTTTTAATCTCCGCGTCATTAGGTACACACAACCTAGTGTGAAATCTAAGAACTTCATCTTTAGAAACATTGAAGTCTGTTTGTTGGTGATTTCGTACTTCCTCCACAATTTCAATCGAATCTGTGTCTCTCATCTGAGCGGCTTTAATTTTCTCCTATAAGGTTGGCTGAATGATCAGACTAGCAATGAACGCTTGTGAATTCCCTTCTACTAACTCTACACCCAACCTTTCTAGGTCCATCTTGATCTAATGCTGTACAATAACCGCTGAAAGACGCACCCACTAATTTCTGACTCAAAGCATTAGCTACCACATTAGCTTTTCTTGGGTGGTAACTAATGGTACAGTCGTAGTCCTTTATCAACTAAACCCATCTTCCCTACCTCATGTTCAACTCTTTCTGGGTGAAAAAGTATTTAAGGCTCTTATTGTAACGTCCTCAAAATTTTCACCATTTATATATATATATATATAACCATATCTACGCAATGGATATACAAGTCATATAACTATATATACTAAATAATATCAGAATTCAGTACATTCAGACCATAGCCATATACAATAACTCCCTCTAGTATCATCTTCCCCAAAAATATAAAACCCTATCACAAACTTACCCTACAACCAGGGTAACTAAGTCAACTCTCTATCCGCGAGCCTGATTTGCTCACCTAGTTGGCTCACCTAAAAAGTGGTAAAGTAATAGGGTGAGACGATGCTCAGTAAGTGGAAATATACTATTACTAGTGTGTGGCGACCGAGTCGTAAAACTATAATAATAGTATTTAAAACTGCATGATCTGGAAAATTTGTAAAACACATGTATAGTAGTTTAAAACATTTGTATCATCTGAACTTTCTATCATTCATACTGCTATCTCATACTATATATGAAAAAAGTTGTAAAATTGTATACATATATATATATATACATAACTGTGCTCTTTCCTTGGAACTCTGTATGTCATGATTTGACCTCTCATGACAGGGTTGTGCTGCCCATAGGCGAGACTTAACTTTGGTCGGCCCTCTAGGTAAGTCATTATACTTTACACTACCTCAGTCCGGCCAAACTGCATCCACTCCTAAGCTCGGGACTGGTTGCTATCTCGTCAAACTGGCCCCCTCAACCCAGTGAACTGGGGAGCTACATCCTCTTCGAGCATAGTTTGACGGTACCCACACACTATTTGAGATATATGGTTGCACTCTATTCTGTATATAGCAATGGTACCGTGCTCTGTAATTGTATCTGTCTATAATCTTTCCACAGGGATTTGATACTTTATACATATATACTATACTCATTTTATTGTTTTCATTATGTTTCCAAAATAACCATAACACAATTAATTTGAACTATAAATACTGTAATATCTGTAGCATCTTGATGCTATAACTGTATTATCCGTCTATATACTTTGAGTGTTATGACATTTAGGAAAACATAATATTCTGTAACTACTATGTATACTAATCTAAATAAATATTTGTGTACATATATATATATATATATATATATCTGTGAAGCTATCTGAATAAAAACTGTATATGTACTTATATTTGTCTGTATAATATCAGTGAAAATCCGTCTATATTTGTATATTCTGTATAATATCATATACTAGAAAAACTATATAAAATTCTACATTAAATAATATCTACTCAGACCACACATACTTTATAATTTCATATTCTGTAAAAGCTACATAATAACTGGTACACATGCACATATATAAAATTCCTGTTAGTATAATCAAATCTTCTAGCATAGCATATTTCCTTTACCTAGTTTTTGAAAAGACCTCACTGAACTCTGGCCCTACACCCGTAGGGTTCTCCACTAAACACCCTGAAAAAGACATCCCTCATAACAAAACATCAGTATTTTCCTACATACAACATTACTTATAACTGCAGGGAAAACATGTTCTGAATAAAACACCTTACCCTGAATTTATGATGAATTTCAAACCACTTCCACCAACAATAAGCTTCAGCAGTCCTACAGAGAACTTCACCAAGAGCGTTGTGGTGGTCTCAAATTTTTGATCCGATGAGCAACAGTGCCGAAATCGAAGAGAGAAGGAGGGAGAGGCGTTTAGAGAGAGAGAGAGAGAGAGAGAGAGGGAAAGGAAGATTTACGCCATTTGTTTGCAAATTAACCTGGGTTTTTACTATTTATAGGTGCGAATTCGTCGACGAGACACGTCATCTCATCGACGAGTTCTTAAGTGATTTCGTCGACGAACCTTACTTCCTCATCGATGAATTTTAGACTTCCCAAAACGCCTCTCGGTATCTTCTCATCGACGAGACATGGTTTCGTCGACAAGGTCTCCTTATGCACTCGTCGATGAACTCCCTGTGTTCGTTGACGAGGCCTTGTATAAATCTTTTGGTTTCGCATTCGTTGACGAAGCCTATTGCCTCCTTCTGTTTTTGTTTCCATTTCCCTCCCTTTTATTATTTAAATACCATCATTCTTCGGGTCATTACATTCCTCCATCCTTATAAAATTTTGTCCTCTAAATTTACTATTCATATAACTCATCATTCTTTAAAGGTAAAGCAGTCTACTTATTTTATTACTTGCCCTCACTTATGGTGGAGGATTACCGTGGTTACGTGGGTAGTTTTGGGAGATTACAACTATAAAAGAAAATTCCCCCAAAACTAAAATACTACCTATCCTATATATTACATTACAATTCCACAGTGCTAACAAAATAAAATTACTATTACCTATCTACTCATACTTTACCTGTTTATTACTAAACCTCTTGAAATAATTGTGGATATTTCCATTTGATTTCATCCTCAAGTTCCCATGAAACTTCTTCTACAGCATGGTTCCTCCACAAAACTTTCACTAGCTGGATCTCTTTCGTGCGTAGTTCTTGTGTCTTTTTGTCTAAAATATGTACTAGCGCTTCTTCATAAGCTAGTGAATCTTTAAGCTCCATCTCTGCATAAATGATTATGTGGGATGGGTCAGGAATGTATTTCCTTAACATAGCGACATGAAATACGTCATGTATTCTAGACAGAGTTGGTGGCAAAGCTAGCCTATAGGCAACTAGTCCTACTTTCTCTAGTATCTCAAAAGGACCAATATACCTAGGGCTCAACTTGTCATTCTTTCCAAATCTCATGATTCCTTTCAGCGGAGCTATCCTCAAGAATACCAGATTCCCCACATCAAATTCTAGATTCCGGCAGCGAGTATCTGCGTAACTTTTCTGCCGACTCTGCGCTGTACTAATTCTTTCTTTAATTAGTTGGACCTTGTCGGACGCCTGCTGTATTATTTCTGGACCTAAAACTCGCCTTTCGCCTACTTCATTCTAGAAAAGAGAAGATCGACACCTCCTACCATATAATGCTTTGTAAGGTGTCATGCAGATACTAGCCTGATAGCTATTATTATAAGCAAATTCGACTAACGACATAAATTGAATCCAACTGCCTCCAAAATCAAGTATATAAGCACGAAACATGTCCTCTAGTGTCTGAATTGTCCTTTCGGTCTGTCCACCTGTCTGGGGATGGAAAGCAGTGCTGAATGCTAACTGTGTACCCATAGCTTCCTGAAAACTCGTCCAAAATCATGAAGTAAATCGAGGATCTCGGTTGGAGACTATGGATATCGGCACACCATGAATGCGAACTATCTCCTGAATCTGTCCATGGAATAACGGACTTTAATCGAAATGAAATGAGTGGTCTTCGTTAAACGATCAACAACCACCCAAATCGCATTCAATCCCTGTTGCACTGATGGTAATCCCGTAAAAAAATCCATCAATACGTGATCCCATTTCCATTCGGTAATAAACAATAGCTGCAACTGCCCTGTTGGTCTCTAGTGCTTAGCTTTAACCTGCTGGCACGTTAAGCACTGCTGTACAAATTCAGCTATCTCTCTTTTCATTCCACTCCACTAGAAGTACTCCCGCATATTCCGATACATTTTAGTGCTACTTGGATGTACAGTGTATAGGGATCTGTGAGCCTCCTCTAATATAGTTCTCCTGATCTTGGTATCCGTAGGAACATAAAGCCTAGTACAGAACCGCAGGGCTTCGTCATTTGATATGCTGAATTCCTCACTCTGACCATCTCGCACCCTAGCCATTACCTCTACCAACTCTGCATCATCACCCTGAGCTACTTTAATCCTCTCGTATAGTGTAGGCTGAACCACTAGACTGGCAATGATTGCTTAAGGACTCTCTTCTATCAATTCTATGTTGAGCCTCTCCAAATCCATTAGAATTGAGTGCTAAATCTCCATAGCTTCCAGTACAGGTCCCCCTGATTTCCTGCTCAAAGCATCTGCCACTACATTTGCCTTCCCTGGATGGTAACTAATCGTGCAATCATAGTCTTTAATAAGCTCTAACCACCTTCTTTGCCTCATATTCGGTTCTTTCTGGGTGACGAAATATTTTAGGCTTTAGTGATCTGTAAAAATCTTGAACTTTCCATCATATAGGTAATGCCTCCAGATCTTGAGAGCGTACACCACTACAGCTAGTTCTAAATCATGGCCAAAATAATTTTTCTAATACTCTTTAAACGGTCTAGAAGCATATGCAATAACCCTACCATGCTGCATCAATACACACCCTAGACCTTTCAATGATGCATCACTATATATTACAAATTTGTCCTCCCCTGATGGAATAGATAATATCGAAGCTGAAACTAACCGTCGCTTTAATTCTTGAAAACTCTGCTCGCAATCATCGGTCCAATCAAACTTTACATTTTTCCTCGTAAGCCATGTTAATGGACCTGATAGCCTAGAGAAACCATCTACAAAGCGCCGGTAATGGCCTTCTAATCCTAGAAAACTCCTAAATTCCTGAACATTTCCCGGCCTTTCCCAATTTAGTACTGCTTCTATTTTACTTGGATAGACTGATATACCCGTCTCAGAGATCACATGACCGAGAAAGGTAACCTGTCTCAACTAGAATTCACACTTCTTGAACTTCGCATATAACTTTATTTCTCTTAATGTTTGCAATACCAGCAGCAAATGATGCTCGTGCTCCTCAAGACTCCTTGAGTAGACCAGTATATCATCGATAAATATAACTACAAACTGGTCCAAATACAGATGGAACACTGGATTCATTAAATCCATGAATACCGCTGGTACGTTAGTCAACCCAAATGGCACCACCAAGAACTCGTAATGCCCATATTGGGTTCAAAATGCGGTCTTTGAAATATCCTATACTCTAACTTTCACCTGATGGTAACCCGACCGCAAGTCAATTTTAGAGTAAACCCAGGTCCCCTGAAGTTGATAAAATAAATCATCAATCCTAGGGAGAGGATATTTATTCTTAACTATTAGTTTGTTTATCTCCCTATAATCGTTGCACAATGTCATGGTTCCATCTTTCTTTTTGCTGAACAAAATTGGCCCTCCCCAAGGCGACACACTGGGCATGATAAACCCTTTGTCCAGTAATTCCTGTAACTGATCTTTCAATTCTTTCAATTTGACTGGAGCCATACAGTACAATGCTTTAGATATTGGTGCAGATCCTGGCAACAGATCTACAGTAAAATCAATTTCATGGTCAGGAGGCAAACCCGACAATTCTTCTGGAAAGACATCTAGGAATTCCCTCACTACTAGTATGTCAGCTTGTCTCAATTCTTCTTTTGGAAATTATTTTATGTATGTAACATACCCCTGGCAACCACCCTGTAACAATCTCCTCACCTGAATAGTCGACACCAACTGTGGTGAGGCACGTACACGTGAACTCACGAATCTGTATTCTTGCTCATTGGGGGGTTTGAAATTCACTTCTTTCTGGTGGCAATCTATGCTAGCGTAATGAGTAGCTAGTTAGTCCATGCCCAGTATCACATCAAGCCCCTGCATATCTAGGACCGCAAGATTGGTTAACAACACTCTCTTCTGAATATTTACTGGAAAATTCCAAAGCACTTTCCTGCATTTTACCATGGATCCCATCGACGTACCCACAAATAATTCTACATCTAATAGTTGTGTCTCTACCCCAGTTATTCTGACATACCCCGTCGTTATAAAAGAGTGGGCGGCACCTGTATCAAACAAAACAATAATTTTATTTGGTAAAATAGTAAGGGTACCTCTGACCATGTCTCTAGTCATCTCGGTGTCTCCCGGCGTCAACGCATAAACCCCCGTCGGCGCTGTATTTCTTTGCTAACCTCCACGGGGCGCTTGGTATCCTCCCCAAAATGGCCTAGGAGCCGGTACATAACCTGGTGGAATCTGACAGGATCGAGCCATATGACCGGGCCTCCCATAGCGATAATAGACATTCTCCCCCAACCGGAACTCACCAGGGTGTCTCCGCCCACATCTAGGACATATGGCAGGAAACTGTCCACTCTGAAATCCCCCATGCTCTACCATTTGTCTTTGAACTCTGCCAGATCTACCTCCTCTCCAAGGGCCTCGACTAGGACCCGCTTGAAAACTCTAGGGCATAGACCTCTTCTTCTGACTTTGTGTCTCAGTATCCCTGGGTAAACTCTCCTATGCTATAATAGCCTTGTCAACCAACTCTGCAAAATCCTGGATCCTCAGTATCGCCACCTGCCTATAAATATCTCGCTTCAAGTTTTTCTCAAACATTCTAGACTTCTTCACTTCATCGGGGACAATATATGGGCAGAAACGCGAGAGTTCGATAAATCTCACCATGTACTGCTGAACTATCATCGACCCCTGGGGCAGACTCAAAAACTCTTGTACTCAAGCCTCTCTGACTGAGGCAGGATAGTATTTATCAAAGAACACGTCCCTGAATCGAGCCCAGGTCATCAACATTGGTATAGCCCTCTGCTCTTCTAATAGTCTGGTAGCTGTCCACCATCTCTTGGCCTCCCCTGCCAGTCTATATGTAGCATATAAGACCCTCTGCTCATCAGTGCAGTGAAGTACTGTTAGGATCTTCTATACCTCCTGTACCCAGTTCTCAGAAACTACAGGGTCAGCTGCTCCAGAAAAGGCTGGTGGATTCATCTTCATAAATTTCTCTATGGTACATCTCTGAAGTGGAGATGGACCTGCCTGCTTTTTAGAACTTTATGCTATCTCAGCCATAACTTGTTGAGTCACACTACATAGCACAACATCTGAATCTCCACCTCCCGCGCCAAAAGGACTCGTTCCATCATCCCCACTAGCGTGAGTGCTATAGCCTCCTATGTCCATCCTGCAATTATATAGCACACTGTTTCAGAATCCTAGTTCCCATACAGACCTAACTTATTCAACTAAAACTTCAAATCTTTTATTAACCATCCCTCCTTATCCTAATTCCAAAATTCAATCCTGCAACCCAAACACACGACTCATTGATAGTTTACTATGACTTTCTTGAAATCGTCACCAGAGGAAAGACATAGAAACCACTACGAAATCCTTAACAAAACTTCAAATTCTTTTTCCTATATTTTGATATTGTTTCCTACTGCATTCTAAAGTCTACAGAACCTAGAAACCAAGACTCTGATACCAAAATGTAACGTCATCAAAATTTTCACCATTTTTTATATATATATAACCATATATACGCAACGGATATACAAGTCATACAACCATATATACTAAACAATATCAGAATTCAGTACATTCAGACCATAGCCACATACAATAACTCCCTCCAATATCATCTACCCCAAAAAACAAAACCCTGTCACAAACTCACCTTACAACTAGGGTAACCAAGTCAACTCTCTATCTGCGAGCCTAATCAGCTCACTTAGCTGGCTCACCTTAAAAGTGGTAAAGTAATGGAGTGAGATGACGCTCAGTAAGTGGAAATATGTTATTACTAGTGTGTGACGACCGATTTGTAAAACTATAATAATAGTATTTAAAACTGTACGATCTGGAAAATTTGTAAAACACATGTATAGTAGCTTGAAACATTTGTATCATCTGAACTTTTTATCATTCATACTGCTATATCATACTATATACGACAAAAGCCGTAAAACTGTATACATATACATATACATAACTGTGCACTTTCCCTAGGACTCTGTATGTCATGATTTGACCCCTCATGACAGGGTTGTGCGGCCCGTAGGCGGGATTTAACTCTGGTTGACCCTCCAAGTAAGTCATCATACTCTACACTACCTCAACCCGACCAAACTGCATCCACTCCTAAGCTTGGGACTGGCTGCTACCTTGTCAAACTGGCCCCCTCAACCCAATGAACTGGGGAACTGCATCCTCTCCGAGCATAGTTTGACGGTACCCACACACTATCTGAGATATGTGACTGCACTATATTCTGTATATAGCAATAGTACAGTGCTCTGTAACTGTATCTGTCTATAATCTTTCCACAGGGATATGATACTATATACATATATACTATACTCTTTTTACTGTTTTCATTATGTTTCCCAAATAACCATAACACAATTAATCTAAACTGTAAATACTAGAATATCTGTAGCATCTTGATGCTATCACTGTATAATCTGTCTGTACTTTTTATCTGTGTAATTTGTTTGTATACTTTGAGTGTTATGACATTTAGGAAAACATAACATTCTGTAAATACTATGTATACTGATATGAATAAATATCTGTGTACGCGCACACACACACACACACACACACACACACACACACACACAGAGATATATATATATATATATATATATATATATATATATATATCTGTAAAGCTATCTAAATAAAAACTGTATATGTACTTATATATGTATATTCTTTATAACATCATATACTGGAAAAAAAACTGTATAAAATTCTATATTAAATAATATCTACTCAGGCCACACATACTTTAGAATTAATCCCATATTCTGTAAAAGCTACATAATGATTGGTATACATGCACATATGTAAAATTCCTGTTAATATAATCAAATCTCCTAACATAGCATATTTCCCTTACCTAGTCTCTGAAAAACCCCTACTGAACTCTGGCCCTACACCTGTAGGGTTCTCCACTCAATACCTAGAAAACGACATTTTTTAGAACAAAATATCAGTATTTTCCTGCATACATCATTTTATATAACTACAGGGAAAGCATATTCTAAATAAAACACCTTACCCTGAGTTTGGGATGAATTTCAAACTAACTCCACCAACGATTAGCTCAAACAGACTTGTAGAAAACTTTGTCAGGAGCGTTGTGGTGACCTCAGATCTTCAATCCGGCGAGAAACGGACCTAGAATCGAAGTGAGAAGGAGAGAGAGGTGTTGAGAGAGAGAGAGAGAGAGAGAGAGAGAGAGAGAGGAAGTTTTACGCCAATTTTTTGCTGAAAATTTGGGTTTTCACTATTTATAGCCTCGGATTCGTCGATGAGACACGTCATCTCGTCGACGAGTCCTTAAGGAATTTCGTTGACAAGCTTCCTCCTTCGTCGGAAAATTTTAGACTGCCCCAAAAACCTCTCTCAGTATTTTCTCGTCAACGAAACCTGTCCTTGTCGACGAGCTCCTCTTATATCCTCGTCGACGAATCCCCTGTGTTCGTCGACGAGAACCCTTCTAATTTTTCTTGGTTATTACACATATGGTTGTAATTTTCCTAGTCATAAAGTTGTTTTGTGTTTAAATAATCACCAGAAAAAATTCACTTGCTTAATCTTCAAATTAAAGGTTCCTTTTCAAGCAAGCACTGCTCCTGTGCATTTGTTTAAAATCATAAGGGAGATATATATATTTATCTATTTATATTACATATCTTTGTTTTTAGCAGGAAAACGATTTTACATGCGACATATCTTGTTTTCTGACTTGTGTGCTTAAATGATATTTTTTTTTTGTTATAAAACTGTTCATACCCAAATGCTATATTAAAAAGGGGGAGCTTTCTAGTAATTTCAAAGTCTAACAATTAATATAACAATTGGTATCTTTCATTGGCTTGGACTTTCTGAAATTGGTTATGTTTTGCAATGCACAATATTCATATCTATTGCATGATAATGATTCTATTTATGCTTTATGTCTTGATCATACTGGAACTGTTTGAGTTGAACAGTTGTGGATAAACTGTTAGATCTTAAAACTCAAAACAGGTCATTTTTTTTTTTTATATTTATAGGAATTTTTGAAAAATATCTTATTTTCAAACAACATGCTGCCAAAATTTTTAAAATTCCCAAACTTCTCTTGTGTACTAATGTTTTATACCTAATGCCGAAGGCTATTAATTTCATAGCCCTTTTTGCTGTTGCCAAAAGGGGAAGATGGATAAGAGGCAAAAACTGGGTTGAATTGAACTTAATTGGGTTGAATTGAACTTAAATGAAAAATTATTTGCATTGATAAAGTTTTACATTATGCATATTGTTAGGGGGAGCCTTTCAAGGCTATACCCACTTTTTGCATGGTGTATTTGTCATCATCAAAAAGGGGAAGAATGTTGACCTTATAGGTCACATCTGGTTTTGATAATGACAAATACTCTAGTATTTGATAGCTTTCAAGTTTGTGTGCAGGTTGATATTAGCAAATCAATTGATGGCACACGAAGTAAAGCCTCAAGACCCTGAAGATTATTTCTTGTTGTATTTTATATTATTTGGGTCTGTAATAATTTATATCGGTGTGCAATGATCTCTGCATGTCATGCGTGTAGATTTGTAAGCTCAACATGATAATAGGCTGACCATAGGGAACCAAATGTCATTAAAGCGCCCTTCGGTCGATTGACGCCGAATTTTTGGGACTATCTCAAAATGGCCTTAGAAAAGACCCTAATAAGACCTTAAATCCCAAACACTCATGCACATATATCATACATAATTTAGGAGTGTTAAAAATGAATTAAATTGAACATTATAGGGAAGTTTAAGAGAGCTCGGGTGACCGAACCCTAGGAGTTCAAAACTCCTCAGGTGCCCAGATTGTTGAAAAGTCAACAGTTGACCTAAGCTCCCGGGCGACTGAACCATTTTATGCATGTCTTCCACAGGCGCCCGAACCCTTTGAAAGGGACCCCTCACCAACTCGGGCAACCGAGGAAATCATGTAAAAAATGGCCTGGGCGACCGAATATCCGTGTTCGGGCTACCAACCCATTGACCGAGCACCCAAGCCTATGAACAAATGTTTATGACTTTTGTTAGGGCTACCAAACCTACACTCGGGCTGCCAAATTGTTTTAAATACTTTTTAAAAATGTGTTTATTCGGGTGACTGAGCCTTGGTTCAGCCACCCGAATCTTGTCAGGTTAAAATTATTTCAACCGAGGTAAAATTGAGTTAATTTGGGTTTATACTTCCTAAGCATTTTAGAACTTTTATAATAATTCCCTATGCATCCTAAACGGTTATAATTTTACCCTAGCCTATAAGTATGAGTTAATTTGTGTGGGATTTGTAACAATTAGCAAAAATCATTAGTGCAAAATCCTCTCTTTTTCAAAAACTCATATTGCCCAAAATACTCTCAAATACTTATTCCCTTGATACATCTTAGCATTGTGAGAGCTTATTCAGTGGGCTAGTAATTGTTAGAGGTTGTTTATACTCCCATTATTTTTCTTGATTGATTGTTATTGTTTTTGGGGAGTCAAGCAAGAGTTTTCCCACAGATTTATATTTGATAAATCTAGTGTTGGGAAAAACTCATTAGCTTAAGGATCTTTGCATTGTCATTGTAAAGATTCCTATAGCTTGATCTTTTTGTGTAAAATATTTTTAACAAGCTATTATTTTGTTTTTCAAACAACTCTTGAGTCTACTTCCTTGAAGAAAATATTTTGAGTTGTTTAGAATATTTGCAGCATCTTTGAAACTCTGATTTATTATTGAGATTTGATATATACTTTTTCAAAGAAATAGCTTGATTAGAACACTCTTGATTATATTAGTGATAATACCTTGTTGAGTGTTGCTTGCATAAAATCACATCACTGAGCTTACATTTCCTATATTGTTGATGTGTGGTTGGTTGAGAATACTGTGCGTATTGTAGTACATACCTGCTTAGTTGAGAAGCACATTTCTGTGTACACGAATTCATATTGATTGTAATCCAGGCGTGGGCCTAAAGAGGGAGACTAGCCCTGTTAAATAGTCTCGGATTGACTTAAACCCGGTTAGGAAAGCTAGATGTGCCATCCTGGTAAGGCGTGTTGGTTGAGGTCAGCCCCTTGAATTGACCTGGTTGTAATCGGTGCCTCTTCACCCGTTAAGTGAGCATTAGAGGAATCCTCGGGCTTGCGAGCTAGAGGCGGGGACCTAGGCACATTTGGCTGAACCCCGATAACATTTCTTGTGTGTGCTTTTAATTTTCGCATTTTAACATGAATGTTTATATTTTACTATTGTAAATGATTGGGTTTATAATTGCGTAGAGAGACCTTAGGTCGAGTAATACTGTTGTTAACCCGATTGACCTAGGAGATAATTTTTAAATACTCAATTCACCCCTTCTCTTGGGAATACACCAAAGCTAACAGTTTCATATTTAAAAAATCTAAGGACGTGTATGGATTTCACCCTAAAAACAAATATCCAAAGTTTTGATATTCATAAATCAATGTTGGTTTTCGTAGGCACCCAAGAGGGAGGATGAGCTGGGTGTTTTTATGAATCATAAATTTGCTTTTGCTATTGATGTACACAATGAAAATTTAAACATAAATTCTTAACAAATAACTTCTAAATTGATCTTTTTAAAAAGAGATGATAAGAATGAGTTTATTGAAATCGTTTTAAAAATCATTTTAAAAATGTTTGGGTATTTGATGAAAAAAGTTGTAAGGTGTTTAAAATTATATAATAACTAAAATGAATATGGTCTTTTTAGGAAATATAATTAAAACATTGACCGTTTTATAGTGATAGAAAAAATAATTTGTTGGTGAAAAAAAATTAGCTTTTAGCTTTTCAAGTTTTAATTTTGCAACTTCTAAAAAACTAAAAGTTGATTTTTAGAAACTAAAAAAACTATACCAAAAGTTAAACCTAACTTTATCTTTTAAAAAGGAAAAGGGGGATCAAACTCACCCTAACTAACTTAAATGTTTACCGTATTATTTATGAATTAATATATTATAATCATATATATATATATATATATATATATATATAATGAAGCGCTCACCTAAGCCATACCTAATGATTTTCTTTGGTTTAATAAATGAGTTTTAAAATTAAATTTATGTTGAACTTTTTTAATAAGTAGGTGTGAATATTTTCTCGTAATGTTATTGTTAAGTATGCCCCTTTCAAAAAAAATTTGTTTTCAACATAAATTTTATGGTTTCTTCTTTCCTGGCCAATTCATCCGTGAACGAAGCCTCGGGCTGCCTTCAAGCACGGCCACTCGCCACGACACACTGCCAAGCGGAAGAGGGTCCAGGACCCGCCAAGTGGAAAGTCTTTTTCTAGGGGTCGAGCGGTCCAGAGTGAGCACGAAAGGATTTCAGATGAGACGAGAGCACCAAGGGTGACTCTTGAGGATGTGCAGTTGCCCTCGGTATGTTTTGCTGCGCCACCCATTAGAGAGTAGTCCCTGAATGTTACCCCAGGGCTTACAGAGGACATGCTCACTCATCCGGTGCTGTTCCATATGATTAGGCCGACCATGCCATATGATTTTGAGGCTCCGCCTTTGGCGGACATTCCTGATGAGTTGGCATCGTACCATATCCTCAGGTCACGCAAACCACCACCCTCCCCTCTTACCCCTAACTTGTGTCATATTCTGGAGGAAATGGCACGAGACCAAGACGCCGCTAGAGCAATAGCCACCTCGCCTTGCTCGGCTAGTTTTGATTCTAATTCTAACTCTGATTAGGATAGACTAGATGGTTGGGATCTTTTGATGCGCTTTCGCTTTTGCTTATGTGCTATGCTCATGCACCCTTTGCTTTTAGTTTATTTTATTTATTTTTTCCTATATTTTATTTCACCATGCTTTTGAATGGCTATACATGTGCTTCGATGCTATCTACATTGTATTAGCTTTGAAATTAATGAAAATACATGGTGCTTTTGGTTTCTACCTGTATTTTGTGCTTCACTATATCATTACATTTTTTTGGCTATTTCTGGAATTTATGTGGATGTTACTTACACAGATAAGGTAGGTAGATAAGTGTTCACTTTTTTATATCCTTCTTGTGCATTCATTTGAGATTGTGCATAGTTAGAAAATCTTCAAAACAACAATGTATAAAATACAGTGAAAGGCCAAGAACTAAATACCATATGAAGTAAACTGTCAAATTAATTACTATCATTTCTTGTGTTCATTGAGGCTTAGACCCATCAAAGAATAGTTACCATACATTCATGCCTCATCGTACATGTGAGACAAAATGATTATTGAAATTCAATTGATTATTAGTCATACTATGTTGACTAATAATCAATTGAACATGTTAATTATTTGTTTCACTTACGATTAGTAATGTTTATATTTAAACCATTCTTGGATTGTCTAATGTGGACAGTTCAAGAAGTTGTATTTATATTATTGTCATTGTTCATGCTTTTTCAATTGTCATTATATATATCGAGCGAGTCTCTACTTGTGTTCGCTGGGTGCATAATGGGGTGTCGTGATAATTTGTTAGTGATGGAAAACTTGCAACATGTTCACTTACCCCATCTCGTGTACTTGGAGAGCCATGGGGAGATGCTGCCAAAATTTATAATGACTACGATGAAGGAATTTGAATGATTGATCGCAATGTAAATGCAACATTTTTGAATGGGATATGATTCATACCCTTCAGACGGAAGGTGGTTGATTATAGGATTCAGGATGCATGCGTCATAAACATTATGAGAATGTAATCAACACCATTTACTTGAACATGTTATAGGGTAATTAATGAACATGGATAAGAGTTGGATGAATGTTCAGGGTAGGTTTTTATCAGAATACGCAAGAGGGGTACATGATTTCTTAGAGTTCGCGCGTCCTTGTGCAGAAAAAGCCAGTAGAATAAGGTGTCATTGCAATAAATGCCAAAACATAACATTCAAACACATTAATTTGGTTCATGCACATTTATTAGACTTTGGAATTAAGAAAAGGTACACAATATGGGTGTTCCACGGTGAAGATTATGCAGTTTAGAGTGATGATGATGATGATGAAGATGAGGGGGCAAATATAATAGGTGGTGATGCACATTTGGAAGGGTTAATAGAAATATTAGGTGACTTGCAAAGGGGGATTGCAGTGGACGCGAACGATGTCGGTGTGTCTCGTACTAGTGATGAATCTACTTTAGTAGGTACGATACCTTGCGATCCTAGTATGTTGAATCGATTCAGTAAACCATTTGCTAATCTCGTTAGGGATGTGCGGGTGCCCCTATATGCAAACTATAAAAATTTCTCAAAATTAGAGTTTCTGATAAAGTTGCTTCATGCAAGGACAATGCATGAGTTATCTTAGAGCGCATTCAACAAGCATTTAAGCCTCATTAAGGCGGCACTACCTAATGGTGAAACACTTTCTAAGTCTTTTTATGAGGCGAAGACATACATGCGTGAATTGGGTCTCGATTACATTCCAATACATGCATGTAGGTATGATTGTGCACTCTTTTATAGTGAACATGAAAATGCGAACGAGTGCTCAGAATGTGGTGAACCGAGGTATACAACTAATCAAAAGAAGGGTAAATGGATCCTCCAAAATATATTGCGATATTGTCCATTAATCCCACGACTGCAACGATTGTACATGTGTAGAAAGACTGTTGCTGATATGAGATGACATCAAGAGAAACGTCTTCAAGATGGAAACACCCTTAGCCATCTAGCGGACTCCGAAGCATGGGCCGATTTTGATAAAATGCATCCATGGTTAGCTAGTGATCCTCACAACATAAGACTTAGCCTTGCTTTAGATGAGTTCAATCCTTTTAGTAACATGAACAACCGGTATAGCATGTGGCCAGTTATGATGATGCCATACAATATGCTGCCATGGCGATGTATGAAAGAACCCTTCATTTATATGTCTCTTCTTATTCCTGGACCGAGGGCATCTGGTAATGATATTGATGTGTACCTGCGTCCATTAATTGATGAGTTGAACTATGGGAAAAAGGAGTGGAGACATTTGATGTGGAAACCGGGACAACATTTCGGTTGCATGCTGCAGTGTTGTTGACAATTAATGATTTCCCCGCTTACGGCAACTTGTCGGGATGGAGCCCAAAAGGTTACTTAGCATGCCCAGTTTGTAAGAAGGATGCTAGGTACTTATCCTTGAAGCGTGGACGCAAGTTATGCTTTATGTGTCATCGTCATTTTCTATGACCTAGACATCCTTGGAGGACTCATGGTGTCAAAAGCTTTAATGGAAAACTTGAATAAAGGTTGCAGTCAAAGTGACTAAGTGGGGAAGAGATATTAAACCATCTCAGGTTGATCAGGGATGTGAAATTTGGAAAACCACCAATCAGTAGAAAAAAAAATGTGCTAAGTGGGAGTTGAATTGGACAAAGAGAAGCATCTTCTTCGAGTTACCATACTGGAAAGATCTTCCACTACACCACAACTTGGATGTCATGCACATTGAACATAACATTTGTGAGAATGCCATTTGTACATTGTTGGATATGAATGGGAAGACAAAGGACACCGCAAATGCTCACTGGGATATGGAAGATATGGGAATACGGCCTGAGTTGCACCAGTTTCGTGATGAGGACAAAATTCTTATGCCATCATCTTGTTACACATTTTCGAAGGATAAGAAGAATAAATTCTTCGAATGGTTGAAATCAATGACGTTCCCTAATGGATAAGCATCAAACATAGCTCGATGCATAAACACGAAGGAAGGGAAGATGTTAGGAATGAAAAGTCATGACTATCACGTCCTTCTACAAAGGGTTCTACCCATTTTCCTTCGTGGGCACTTGACCGAAGATGTTCACTCGGTGCTGATTGAGTTGGAGATCTTTTTTTGACAATTGTGCTCTAAAAAATTGAGCGTAAAAATACTTGAATGGTTATAGGATGACATCGTGATCATACTATGTAAGCTGGAGAAAATATTTTCGCTAGCATTCTTCGATGTGATGGTCCACCTAGCCGTCCATTTACCGAGGCCATAATTGGAGGACCGGTCCAATATACTTGGATGTATCCTATTGAGAGGTAAATTATAAAGTTCTTCTATAATGGTCATGTGATTTCCTCATTTTTTTTTTTCCTTTTTGTGTCTACAAGTCAATAATGCTATGTAAAATGTATAGGTTCTTGTCCACTTTTAAGGGGTATGTGCGCAATAAGGCACGACCAGAAGGTTCAATCATTGAGGTATACATTGATAGTGAATATCTTGCATTTTGCTCAACGTGTCTACATGATATTGATACAAGGTTCACTCGTGAGGAGCGAAATGTAGACGTTCATGCTTTAATGCCGAAGATGAAGAACCAAGGAGCTTTATATTTCAAGAAAATATTCCGCCGTTTGGTGCATGGGTTTACGATTTCATTGATATGGATGACCTACAAAAGGCCCATTTTTATGTCCTCAATAATTGTGATGAACTTTTCCATATATCGAGTACATGGTTTAAAACTCCTTACTTTGCATCGTATTTATGCATTGGCATATGGCCCCGATCAACGAGTTGACTGCTACAGCAGTTGCATTGTCAACGGGTTACGATTTCATACAAAGTCTCTCGAACTGAATAGAAGAACCCAAAATTGTGGGGTTGTGGGGCTAGGCATAGAAGGAGATGAAGAAATTGACTACTTTGGTGTCTTGGATGACATTATAGAGCTTAACTATGGAGCCAACAGACTCGTCCACCTGTTCAAGTGTACCTGGTGGGACATTGGCAATAAAAAAGACTGGGATAAACAAAGATGCCTACTTTACCAGTGTCAATTTTAGCAAGATATTGTATCAAAATGACCCTTTTGTGCTAGCGACGCAGGTAGAACAAATGTTTTACCTTAAAGACACAAAATTGAAGGGTGAATGGCATGTGCCCCAAAAGATTCCTCTCCAAAATTTGTATGCTATTACAGAAGTTGTAGATGGGGACAAGAGTGCCAGTGAGGGTGCATTCCAAGAAGATGAGCCATCTGTCGGTGCAGTAGCGCAATCTGCTTTCAATGTTGTCGAAGAAGGAGCCGATCCTATACCATTGAATAGGGTTGGTACCACAACAGAACACATAAGGACTACTGATATTACAATTGAACCTTCTGTAGACATTCACTTCATCGACGATGAGGAAACTGATGGGGAAGAAGAAATAGGGGTTGAGTACTGTAGTGAAGAAGAAGACACTTTAGAAAGTGAGGATGATACCGATATTGAGGACGTATAGGGGGTAAGCATGTTATATTTGTCACTATGTATCTGACATGTGTAAATAATTGAAATATATTTATTATGCATCTATCTAATATTCGTACTTCTTATATTTACTTGTCTAATATTTTGCAGACATGGCACCAGGAGGTCGTCGTGGCCAACTTCCATCCAGGCTCTCTACTACATCGCATGAGGATGATTCGATGCCCTCAAGACCAGCGAAGCACATTGATCCTGATGCAGCACCATCATTGTCTGAGCCATCGATACCTCGGCCAGACATGGATATCTCAGCTGGGGATGACACGTAGGGTGAGTTTCCCACCATGATGAGCAATGTTGGTAAGGTTACGATTAATTTATTTCGATGTAAACTATTGATGGTTATTCATATGTATGATTAAAATAATTTTCTTAATTTAACTTTTCTTTTAGCATTGACATCCACAGTCAGGTCAAGTCGTGGTGTAGCGAAGAACACGACGCTTAAGAAGCACTTGGAGAGGACGGGGCAATACATTCGAATCGACATTCCTCCAAGCTTCACAGCCTGCGTGACGATTGGTGCCCAGTGTGGACATGGGAGCTCGACATTATATGCCGACAGTATGCTCCAATCACCGCCTTCAGCTAGTCGCAGGAGACTGAGGCGCAGTGCATGGTTCTTT
The DNA here is from genome assembly GCF_029873635.1 of Malania oleifera. Taxonomy (NCBI): domain Eukaryota; kingdom Viridiplantae; phylum Streptophyta; class Magnoliopsida; order Santalales; family Ximeniaceae; genus Malania; species Malania oleifera. Next base: position 14,359,459 of record NC_080425.1, read on the forward strand.
ACATGCGCATCTTGGTAAGTAATCCCAAACCTTTTTTTTAATTGACTTTATATATTAGCCAAACAACTGTCTAACATTCTAACTGTATTACCTATGTTGGAGGAGTTCGATATGGACATTCTCCACGCATACCATGTGAAGAGGGTGGTAGACGTCCAACTGTGCAATAAATTTAAGACCTATCATGTTAAAATGCGCGAACAATTTCGGGCGATGAGAGATCAAGCAGAAACTCACCCATACGATAAGATATCCTAAGAGGATTGGGAGGTGGTGTGTAAAGACCCGAAAAATTAAAATGATTAAAATAATAATAAAATAGATAAAATAAAAAAAAAATAAATAAAAAGAATGGCGTGGGAAAAATAAAAAAAATTAAAATTAAAGAAATTAAATTAAATTAAGATAAATTAAATAATTAGTTATTAAATTAAACATTTTTACATTGGATTTAAAAAAAAAAACTAATTGAAATAAGAGAAATATATATATATATATATACATATATAAATAAGTTATTATAATATATAAATATATATAGATGGTATCAGAGCAGTGTCCAGTCGGAAGTGTGATTAATTTCACATCGCGTGGATATGGAAATGTTAGAGTATTAGGTTAGAGATGATTTATACCAGAGTATAGGAAACAGTTAGGATAAAGATGCTAGATGGATAGGTCGGGTTAGGTGTTGAGAAGTAGGCATGGAGTAGAGAAGTATAAGATTTTGTCTTATAGCTTAGAGGCAGAAATTTCTTGGCAGGCTGTGATTTTCTGATTTAGTCAACAGTTTTAGAAAACTACGGTAAATCCATCGATGGTAATGTTTCTTAGCAGTGGGACTAGTCCTTATATGAAAAACTTGGATGTGTATTGGATTTAAAGTATACAATTGTGTTGTTGGGATTATGGTATGAGATATAGTAGAATTATGGAAATGAAAGATCGGGTAACAATTTTCGAGGACAAAATTTCTTGAGGGGAGAATGTAAAGACCCAAAAAATTTAAATAATTAAAATAATAATAAAATAGATAAAATAACAAATAAATTAATAAAAGGAATGGCGTGGGAAAAAGAAAAAAAATTAAAATTAAAGAAATTAAATTAAATTAAGATAAATTAAATAATTAAATAATTAGTTATTATATTAAACATTTTTACATTGGATTTAAAAAAAAAAACTAATTGAAATAAGAGAAATATATATATATATATATATATATATATATACATATATATAAGTAAGTTATTATAATATATATATATTGAGTATAAGTTAAAGTAATATATATATATATATATATATATAAAGTAAAAGAAGAAAGAAGAAGAAGAAGAAGAAGAAGAAGAAGAAGAACAGAACCGCCTCCCCCTCCCGAAAATTCTTCTGGCTGTCCAGCCACTCCATCTCTGTCTCTCTCATTCTCTCAATTTCTCGACGAGTTTGCGGCGGATTGGGAAACGGAAGGTGCCGTTGGATTCCTGATTCATCTGCCGACATTTCTACTGGAGCATATTTTTCATGGGAACGATTTATGCACTGCTCCTGGGAAAAGATAATTTTTCTCAATTTTCTCAATAATTTTTCTCAATTTTCTCAATTTTGCTTTAAATCTGCTGTTAAATCGGCGATCGGGTACCACCACATGGTCCTAGTTGCGATTGCCGTCATTTTGACGTGGATAAATTTCCAATTGGGGTTTTCTAGGCCCTACTCCAAAGTGAGAGTTTGAGATTTAGGAAATTTGGGTATATTTGCGGGTATTATTATTTATTTAGGAATTATGGCCATAGGAAATATTTAAATAATATTTTATTCAGGAATAATTTATTGGAACTAGAAATTTAATTTCAAGGTCCGGGTAAGCGCCGCAGGCATCTTTTTGGGGTCTCTATTGGCATAGTGCAAGAAATCAGGTAGGGGGAAATTATATATTAAATCATATTTTATGAAATTAAAGGTAATAATTTATGTTATATTATATGTATGTTTTGGTGTGAATTATTAAAATGCCAATCATGTAAAACTATGATTTCTGAGCTTAGGAGCACTTATTTAGTTATGTATTTGTGGAAATGAACTGAACAAAGTGGAAGGATTTTTCTGGATAATTATGTAAGAAATAGAAATTATATTTTCAGTAATTAAATGCTAAATGTGGGTTGACCTATTTTACAGAAATATGTATGAATTTTACTGTTAAACTGTGTGACATGAGATTCTGTGCAAATATATATTAAATGTATGAGATGCAGGCTAAGTAAGTAAAGCAATGAGAAGAAAATATGATATGGACAATGTTGCCTGTGTATGTTAAATGCAACCATGTAAAGGTACAACAGCTGAAAGCCGGGTTAGTAGATTTTAGCGCATTTCTATGTGAACTAACTGGAGAAGATTCTAGCGCATTTCTATGTGGACTAACAAATAGGTTAAAGAGCGGCTGTAGTACAAAGGAATGAAATGAAAATGTTATGAAATGAAATGACAAGGAATGACAATGCAATGAAATGAAATGTGAAAGGTGAATGATACAAATGGGAAAGAGTCACTTAAAGTGAAACACAAGGAAATGTTAAGTTATGAACATGAAAGAATGTGAATGAATAAATAATGATGGAAAGAATGAAGTATTATGATATTAGAAGTATTTATGTACGTAGAACATGTTACGTTTGGGTGGGGTGCACTCTTCACTTGAGGGCTTGCTGAGTAAGGCAAGTGCACTAGTAGCTTCAAATGTGGCAGTAGCTGCATAACGCACTAGGGCAGAGGGAACCTACTTGTATGGGCGGGTAGAATTCCGTATCCTTAGGGCCTTTGTCTGTAAACTGTTGTTGAATGCGTGAGTACGAGATTAAGTTAACACTTGAGGGCTTACTGAGTAAGGTGAGTGCTCTGGTATGCTTCAGTAGTGACCTTCGGGTTACCTAAGTATCAGAGCAGAGGGGTGCTACTTGTATGGATGGGTAATCACCCTTATCCTTGGGTAGTCTCGTGGGTAAACCTTTGCATGTGATTGTTAGGTATAGAAAATGAATTTCAGCATTATGTTAATGATTTTCAAATATTATAAAATGATATGTATATCTCATGTTAGCCACACGCTGAGTTTAATATATTATTTCTTCCCTTACTGAGATGTGTCTCACCCGAATATAAATGTATTTCTTTTTTAGGACATCCTCGAGGTCGAGTTTTGAGAGCTCGAGGTTTTTATAGCATTATTGGGAAATAGAAAAAGAAAAGGGTATATTTCTATGTTAATTTTGAGGAATGTGAATATTTATGTTTTATGTTTTTATGTTTTAAGGCTATTAAGTAAGGAATGATTATGAAAATACTGAATTGTTTTGGGAGTTATGTAGATTTATGGAAATGCAGGTGATGAATGATTTATTATAGATTATAGTTAGAATTAGTAAACTCTGGTATTATGTTATATAGAGATTATGTTTATGTTTTCCGCTGCGTATATATTGGTTTATGGATTATCAGGGATTTTATCAGGTATAACACACCGAACCCGGGTTTAAGGGTTCAGGGCGTTACATGGTGTGTTGCCATTTTTGTGATCCACACTATCGAGTGATGTGTTTGTGTTATAATAATTACTTTAAGATTTGATGTGGCTAATAAGAAGTCATTACAACTTTTTTGTAGGCTATATATATATGTGAAAAAATGCTGCGAACCGCAGCAAACTTCCTACGACGCATTGTGGTGGGTTGAAGTTATTCGTAAATCATTGAAGGGTAATTGCTATATATTAGACTATCTGGCCATTACCTGAATTAATATTAATGATATTTTATATGATAATGTAGCGTGATCCCGAGACTGGCACATAGGAGCCTCTTTCGAATCTTTATCAGAGAACACACCAAAGGTGATCGGGGGAGTGGTGTGACGATGCGCAAGGCAAACATGTAAGTCAAAGAAAATATTTAGTTTATAATTTGATTCAAGTTGTATTCTTATTTTTTCCTTTTTATCATTTTCATGACTAAAAATAGGCAAGGATGGTCGAGCTGAGGGATGCACCTGTTGCAGAGGGGAGCCAACAAATGTCAGATTACCAGATAACCGCTCAGGTGCTTGGGGAATGAGCGGGGGGTTGGGTGAAAGATCTTGGAAGTGGATACATCGCCCCTACAACATCATCTTCTATAGGTGTGGCGGCTCGTGCTAAGATGGAACGAGCACGTTGAGACGGCAAGTCTTGGGCGGACGAGATGGTTTAGCGGATGCATACAATGGAAATGGAGAACCAGCAATTGAAAGACATGGTATCTAACGTCACAGTGGAGAACCAAAGTTTGAAAGACATGGTGTCTAACTTCTCGATGGAGAACCAGATTTTGAAAGACAAGGTCTCCACCATTGAAGCCACGCTCGCCGCAATTCTGAACAAGCAAGCGCAGTTCGAAGAAATAATGTGCCAATCTCGACCATATGATGCAGGTGGCTCCTCTCATTAGATGGTATGTAAAACGTAGCTTGAACTACATGCTGGTAGTTCTGTTGCTTGTTTAATTCTATTTATATGTTGAATTGTGAATTGTTGGGAGATACTGGAACTGTATTGCTTGTGTTGTTGGGACTTAATTTATCTTTTCTGTAATTTCATATATGCGTAGGCAGACCCTAGGTTGTGTACTAATGCTGCTTGCTTAGCTAAACCTAGGAAGAACTTTTGTGACTCGTAGGTTTGGGAAATGTTCTATTTATAGATGGCATGCTGTCGAAATTTTGTTAAATTCTAACGCTTAAGTTTGAATTGGATTAAATGTAGAAGGGTGTCTATGTGTTATGTGACTGGTATTCTTTCCATGAGCAATGAAAAAGACATAAAATGAGTCAAGTGCATAACTCAGGGGGAGCATTTATCTTTTATGGTTATAAATTGAAATGTTCTCTTGATATCATATCTTTATGCTGATATGTCATTATAAATAGCATTGCAAACTGATTTCCGTAATGCATTAAATGATTGAATCTCTTTTATGGATGATTTATATGTTATGTGAATTATTAATTGTGCTACCTGATTGCATGCATAGTCTAGAATGCCTCCTACATGGTAGATGTAGTAGATGTGAATTGCATGCTGGTAGTGGATATAGGTTTTCGTGTGCCTTGAGCTGAATTATAAATTGCTTATTTGAACATATCAGGTACAAGTTTTATGGGAAAACGTCCAATTTACAGACGAAATGCTGCCTAAATTTCGGTAGATTTTTTTTTCCCAAAGTAAAACCTTGTACAAAGATGATTATGTTAAAATAAATGATAATTTTTTTTTTTAAAGGGTGAGTGAAAACTAATTGAATATTAAATTTCATCCTAACATAATCATCGAATAGTTAAAGGAGCTCAGCTCAATCTCTAGAAAAAGAGCATAAAGAAATCATATGCATCATGCTTTAGTTTTTCTTTTCTTTAAGGATTCCTGGAGGGGTAACTCAAAAACTTAGGAAGGTTACGAGAAATTTTCTTTGGTCAGGCGAAGGGGAGAGGAGAGAGAGTTTGGTTAAGTGGGAGGTGGTGTGCAAGTTGAATGAGGAAGGGTTGGGTCTTGGCTATATGGTGTCAAAAGCCACTGTCCTTTTGGTTAAGTGGTTGTGGTGGTTTTTCTTGTAGGTGAATTCCCTTCGGCACAAAGTTATAAAGAGTAAATTTGGTTTGCAAAATTATGGGTGGATGCTAATTTGGGCTTTAGTAGTCTTCGAAGAATCCTTGGAGGTTCATTTTGCAAGTTTACCCCTTTCTTTTTATTCCTCTAAAATGTTTCTAACTGTCAATTGGCTAGAGGTAATTGTATTTAGTTTTGGGAAGGATTTTTTTTTTGTTTATTGGTTTATTTGTTTTTTTTTTGGGGCGGGGGGGGGGGGGTAGGTTGGGGACTGCATTATCTATTCTTTTGCTTGTCATTTTCTTCTTTCCGCAGTGATGTGGTTTTTTGCTTTCTTATTCTTGAGGGGGTTTTTTTCTACTATTTGCATTTTAGAATAAAAGAGAGGAAAGTGATCGGAGACCGAGCACGGGCTCCGGGCGAGCCTACGAGAGAGAGAGGGTCATGAGAGAGTGAGAGTAGAGAAAGTGAGTCCAAAAACCCTAAGAGAGAGAGAGAGAGGAAATTTTTTAGTTATAAAAAATATATGTTGCTTAGCTCTTAAGTAAGCAAACTAGCAGGAAAACTGTTGACGGTTTTCCCTGCCCTCACAAAACCATTGACGGTTTGACAGTTGACCCTCCCCTGTTGGCTGAAATCGGCGACATTTTCCCAAGCTCTATAAAACTGTCGACGGTTTGGGTCTTGCCAAACCAACTTCCTTCTTTTTCCTATCTTTTCCTTTATTTTTCTCTTTTATATTTATTTTCTTTTATTTTTCAGGTTTAGGTTTCTATAATTTATGTATAGAGAATAGAACTCCACGCCCCACTGGGTTTGGGGCGCTATAGACTCTGTGTGCCTCCAAATATTGTTGCAATTCATAATTCATATATTCTCCTCCATTGTCACTATGGAGGACCTTAACTTATGCATTGTACTGAGCATGAACCATTTTATAAAATTTTTTTGAAATAACAAGTTCACTTGCCCTTTGGACTTCATCAAGCACACCCAGGTCATCCTGGTACAATCGTCAATTAAAGTAACAAACCAGCATGATCCACCCAAGGCAGTGACTTTGGATGGACCCCAAACATCAAAATGTATAGCCATAAAAGGAACTGAACTTTTATTCAAAGTTAATGGAAATGAAGCACGATGGCTCTTTGAAAGTTCACAAACATCACATTTAAATCTAGCAATATCAAATTTTGCAAATAAATTAGGAAATAGTTTCTTGAGATAACCGAAATAAGTATGCCCCAAACATCGATTCCATAACCAGATATCATATCTTTTCTTTTCCCCCTCAGAACCATCCACCTTCAAAACTTGACCTAACTTGTCTAAACTCTTTGACACCAAGTCCAGGTAATGCAACTTCCCTTGCCGAACACCACAACCAATGATTTGTCGTGTTCGAATGTCCTTAAACACACAAAATTCAGGAAAAAAAATTGCAACACTAAAAAATGCAGTGGTTATTTGGGAAACTAACAAAAGATTATAGTTCAAAGATGGAACAACTAAAACATAATCTAAATTTAAAGTGTCAGTGAGGGGCAAGGATCCTTCCCCCAATAACTGGGGTTGAAGTTCCATTGGTTGTGGAAATAGACATTTGTGAAGACGGTGTAAAAGTTGAGACTTGTCTAGCTAGAATCAAAGTTCATATGATCTGTAGTACTAGAATCAATTATGCATGCACTATTAGAAACAAGTGTAGACATATTTAAAAAGTTACCACCATTATTTGCAACTACTGCCAATGTCGAGACCTTTTCAGCAACCTCATCCGCTACCTTTGTTCCAACAATCACAACAGTAGTGGTCTTCTTGGGATTCCTCTTCCGTGGATCACGGTTGTGATCCCACCATTATGGATACCCCACAAGTTCAAAACATTGACTTTTGGTATGACCAATTTGATTACAATGAGTGCATTTATAGGTGGATTTGTCGCCTCCATTATTTGTCTTGTGATGGATGGACTTTATTTGGTTGTGCTGGTTTTGAGGAGGCCGGTGTCAAGCCACCATGGCTAAAACTTCAGATTTTCTAGGGTCTCCATTCATCATTGTGTGCCGAACAAATTCATGGCAGAACATTGTATAACATTCTTCTAATTCAGGAACAGGTTCCTTTCTCAAAATTTCACCACAGATTTGTTCAAATTTTGCATCTAATCCATCAAGAAAAATATGCACCCTTTGTTGCTGAATTGATTTTCGGTAAGATTCAATATCTTTCTCACTCTCCATAATCATCTTATCACGATGATCCAACTCACCAAAAATCTCGGTTATTTCTCCGTAATACACAGAGAGTACTCTTCCATTCTGTTTGGGAGAGAAAGCCTTTTGATTTAAGGCAAAGACTTGTAACTCATCCGCGTCATCATAAAACACTTTGGAAAGAGCTTTCCAAATATCACGTGTAGTGGTTAAGCGAATGTATCACTTCATAATTTCCAGAGACATAGACATCAAAAACCATCGCTTGACTTTTTGATTGTTTGTGTACCATCTTTCATATCAATCATCCTTCCCCGTAGGTGCTTGTGAGTTTCCATTAATAAAGGAGAGTTTCTCCTTCTCTATAATATGCATCTCCATTAGTTGAGACTACACATCATAATTTGTCTCATTAAGTATAATCCCTGGATTGAAGGATGGACCTTTGGTTTGAACAATGATAGGAGCAGATTTACCATCTGACTTGCTCATGGTGACGGGAATAGGTTTCTCATTTTTTCAGATACAGACAAAGTAGAATCAAAACAATTTTCTTTTAGATTAAGGTACCCACAACGAGACAAATGATCACTAATCAAAAATCCAAAAATCCAATCAAATAATTGCCTCAATAAACTCTTAAATCAATCCAAGAATGTAAATCTTCAAAATTTTCAATTAACAAAACAAATACGAATTAAGAACCTGTAAAATCGAGATTTTTCACCAATCTGGGATCACGGCCGAGATGTAGGTGTAGGGGTGTGGATCGAGTTGTGGCTTCAAGCAGAGAAGGGTCATGTAGAGGGGTGTTTACACAGAATCAAGAGAGAAGGGTGCAGAGTTTCCAACCTGGTGGATCGGTGAGGCTCAAGGTTCACAGGGAGTTTATCTCTAGTGATGATGAAATCGTCCGGGTTGTCACACTGGCCATTCGATTCAGATTCATGATGTTCGTTAGAGAATCATTGTTGCCACTCAACGATGGTGCCTACACCTCCTTGCCATAATAATGGTGTAGCAGCTGCAGTGGCTAGGGCTGGTCGTGCGTTCATGCACGAGCGACAAACTTTGCTTTGATACCAAGTCGAAAAACAAGGTGCAAATAAATATTTTTTTTATTTAGTATATTTCAATGAATACAAATGCACATATATATAGATGGCTATCATATCTCTATAATTGGAAAGAATCCCTAATTACATTAAGTACAATTAATTACAATATTTCAACAAAAATAAAGGTTAAAGTTGTTATTTCACTAGGTGGGGTGACTATGATAAAGAAATTGTCTATTGCCACAACCCATGTCGTTGATAAATAATCCAAAAAATTTTGTTGAAAGCTATGGTGACAACATAACTTATTGTTGCTGCGTAATTGCCTTAGGTGTCATCAATCAAGCCTTTCACAACGATTTAAAGGAAGTTGCTACTATAGCTAATAACTATATGGACAATATTGTTGTCATCACTGTTGGTACTTTTAGCGATAACATGAGATTGTTACTAAATATCATACAAGGGTCGTTGCTATCTGCTCTTTAGTGATGACTATATTGTCACTAAAACACTTGCTATCGTATATAGCCCTTTAGTAACAATAGAGATGTACTTTTAGCGACAAATTCATGTGGTCTCTCTACTATCTACATTTTATTTGTTTCCGGCATTTTACTTGCTATATTATAGTTCTCATATTTAATCATATTTTCTCATAAATTATGTATGAAAAATATATATAGTTTAAGCTAAAAGCATGCATATCATTTGAATTACACTCGAATATTATTTTGTTAAAATAAGTGGATGAATGTTGGTATATTTTAACCACAGTAATTTGTTTATCAATTGTTGAACATTGGTATATTCAAAGGCAAGACCATGGGTTCATAAGTCAAGTCTGACCTTGGGTAATTGTGCGAAAGCAAACCAAGTTTCTCGCCGTGCACACAAAGGGGAGCAAATATCCCGTTAAATATCCATTTTGGTCAATTTAAATATCACTGCATTAAGCTCGTAACCTTTTATCAAATACTCATAATTAACCTTATTCTTTTCAACAATTTGTTTTCACATATATAAGAGCGCAAAAACCCATTTGAAACTTGAAAAACAGTAAGGAAAAGGGAAAAAATATAATGAAATTTTCTTTCTCGTGTTTAATTATCAAAATTAAAAGTTAAAAAGTATAGTAAATCAATAAATAAAACGTTTATTTTACTTGCCGTTAATAGAACAAAAAAAATTTGATTTTTAGTAGGATTTAGTAAAGAGATTAAAATTTTATTTTTTTAATTTTTCACTTTAATTTTCTTTTCTCAAATAAAATCCTTAATTGAAATGGAGCCTTAGCAACTTAAATTTTTTCTAAAGCACTTTTTCATTAGTCAGAGGAGGCTAATTGACACTGTTAAATTACAAAATTTAATGCTAGTTTTTGAAATTGGGTATGAATGTTTTTGACATATCAATTTGAACTAATTATATTTTTCACAAGTCTCACATTTCCTTTAATTAAAATACGTTATGTCACATCACAATCCTCTTCTTACAAACTTTTGACTTATTTTTGCCCTCTGTTCTGTTTTAATTTTCTTCTAATTAAGAGTTATTTCCGTTTTAAGTGTCTTTACATATTGTTCAAAGTCACTATTTTTTTTTGACATTTTATTTTGTCTTGGTTTTTGTCTTTTAATTGACAGTTAAATAATGACAAATATCATAGCATTTTTCACTTTTTTTAAAAAATAAAATTTCATTATTGTTCGAGTAAACCCTTCGCTGACCTTCATCAAATAATTTATAACATATAAATATTCAAAATATTAATTTATATTTGACTTAATTCATATCTTATGCACATGACACTTTTTATTTTTTCATTAAAATATCAACTATAGACTTCTTAAAAATGAAAGGAAAAAGCTAGAGGAAAAGGTGAAAATTACAAAAAGTAATTTTAAATCCTTTTAATATCAACTTTTATCATTGAAAAATATCAAAATTTATTGACACTCCAACCTTTGACAAGCCAAAAAATCTTTTTTTTTTGGGGGGGTGTTGAAATTCACTTCCTTCATGCCCAATTTCTATAATTGGTAGAACTTTAATGAATAAACATGCTACTTGCTTTAATTATTTGAAAGGTTTTTCTACTATAAATTGAAAAGAAAAAAAAAAAGCAACAACCTAAGAAATTCAATCAAAAATAAATTTTAAAATAAGTATGTATCATCATAAACACAATGTTTCCTAGTGCACAACTCAACAATTTGACATGATATTTCTATGTTGTTTAAGGCATTAAGATTAACTTACCATATTTAAATTATTTTGAACCCTTGAATGTTTTATTGGATAGTAAGATAAAACCCTAACTTTAGAGCACTTATTTATCAATAAATAGTGTTTTAGGACATGTCCTCTCGAAAAGGAATATGTTTGGAGGGTTAAGTTGCTTAGGAGCTGTTGGGTGGGTTAAGTTGCTTAGGAGCTGTTGGGTGGTCTTGGGTCTTCTCAACTCCAAAAGTTAGCTCATAAGGTGAGACTTTCCCTCACAATAACTAACCACCAAGCTCCTTCCACAATCAATGTGGGACAACCTCAACAATCTCCCCCTCACAAATCGGACTCCAAACTCCTCACGCATTGGGCCCACCAAATCAGTAGCACCACACGCTTGGCATCTCAGAGAGAAACCATGGGCTCTAATACCAGTGTTGTAGTAACCCGACTTAAAAAAATATTATTAATTAATTAATTAATTATTATTTATTTGAATTAATTAAATAAAATAAAATAATGGTATAAACTTATTGGTGTGTGTGTGTATATATATATATATATTAATATAATATAGTAAAGATTTATAAAGTAAAGGAAGGCAAAGCTTCCTTAGTAAGTCACCTTCTCTCTCATGCCCCTCTCTGCATCTTACTGTCTCTCTCAATTCTCTTTCTCTCTCCTCACACTCTCCCACTCTTTCTCTTCATTTTTTCTCCATTCGTAAGCTAAATCAAAAAATGGACACCACCACGAGGTCTCGACTTCAATCCTTAACAAGTTAACTAGAGTGGAATCGTCATTTGGAGATCTTAGACACCACTCCAAGGTTAAGGTAAGGGGAATAAATTATGTTAGGAAATTTCTAAAATTCAATCGATTAAATAGGTGATTACAGAAATTGATATAGATGCTTTTTGGGTATTCAAATATATATATAAATTGGATTTTGGATTATTATTATTATTATTATTATTATTATCTTGAATTGATAAAACTGACATTTGTGAGCCTAGGGATTTTATAATAATTGTTATTTCAAAGTTGAATCGATTGAATTAAAGTATGTGATTTTTGGATTATTGTAGTGGGTTTTCTGAATGATTTGACAGGTTAAAATTATGGGTATGATTTATTATACGTATTTTGGTAAAGGATCAAAGTGATTAGGGTTGACCATCTCAATTTAGTAAGTGTAGTTAACACTTAACTCGTGTGGCATGAGATTAATTCTTCATAATAAATCGGTTGTGATTGCTGTGGTGTGAGTACTTATATGTTTGTGTGATTTAATGTCTTTCATGTATATTGCAATATAATATTGGCAGGCAAATGAGGAGTTCGTTATATTGTCCATGATATAAGTTGCGATATAACATTGGCAGGATTATGAGAAGTTCGTAATATTGTCACTTATATAAATAGGGTAAAAACATTGGTAGGGTGGATAAGGAGTTCGTTTTTTTCGATGTGCTATGAATGATGTTGTATGTATTGTATCTATGAAAGTTCTTGTGTGGGCCACGTATTGGGATATGCTTGGTACGCAATGAGAACAATGAATACTAAAGTACTTGTGCATTATCCTTTGTGGGTGTGAGTATGTGTAGGTGAATAGAATACATTATGATTGTGGATATGCTGTGGAATTATGTGTGATGGTGAGTGGGCTATGGTATTACATATAATATGTGCATGCAAATTTCTGTGGTATGACTGATGTCGTATGTGTGAGTATAACCTGCTAGTGTTTTTTCAGTTGTAGTTTATTAAGAAATGATTATAGTTTGTATACACTAAATCTCATGATAGCCACACACTGATAATAATTTTTTCATCCTTACTAAGAAGTGTCTCACCCCAATATACAAATCATTTTACAAGACCATCTTGAGAGTTAGTTTTTGTGAGTGTCTATAAGAATGAACTCTAATGTATTTAAGTTATGTCTTAAGTTCCTGGATTTGTAATATGGTTGTATGGACATACCTTTTTGGTTGTATAGTATAGTACTCTCGTATTATAAATTGAGGATGTTTTATTATTTACGCTGCGTGTATGAGAATGATGGTATCAGGGATAGAGGAATGGAACACATAACATCTCGGGCCCCATTTTCAGGTTTGGGGTGTTACAAATGGTATCGGAGCCTAACGGTTCTGTAGACTTTAAGGATGATTAAAACCAGAGTATAGGTTCGACTTAGGATGAGGATATGAATGGGTAGATCAGGGTGCCAGTAGGAATTTGAGTTTTGTTTCGCAGCCTAGAGGCAGAATTCCCTTGACGAATTTCTGTGTTTTTCCTGAAACAACAGTTTCAGAAAAATCACGGCAATCCATTGATGATTTTGTTTTTGAGTAGTGAGGCTGGTCCTTAAATTGAGAACTTGAACGTATATTGGCTTTAGTTTAATATTTGCAATGATCAAGTTACAATGTTGGAATTCTAAATCTATTTCTGTCCTATCTTCAGGATGGATCCCAAGGATAGCAATGTTAATGCCGGAGGAAGTGGCAGTGAGGGGGCGGCTCACGAAGATGACAGCGATTCCACACTAGTGCTTTGTGGTTTTGCTAAGCAGTTTATGGTTGAGGTCATGTGGAGCTCTAGGCGGCAAGATCATCCCACCGTTGAGCTGGGGTCTATGATTGAACATTTTATGCGCCTGAAACCTTCCACCTTTGAGGGAGGTGCCAACCTAATTGTTGTAGAGAATTGGGTACACAAGATGGATAAAATATTGATAGTGTTGTGTTGTACTGATGCGCAAAAGGTCTTGTATGCCACCTTCAAGCTGATAGGAGAGGCCGAGTAGTGGTGGCTAGTGGTAAAGCTACTAGAAAGGCAGCGGGTAGTACCCGCAGTTATGACCTGGAGTCACTTCAAGGAGGTCTTTTACGATCGGTATTTTCCCATCACCACCAGGGATGTAAAGGCGAAAGAATTCATGAACCTGACCTAAGGACACCTCACTATGCAGCAGTACGCTGCTAGGTTCATAGAGCTGTCACGGTTCGCCCCTTACGTAGTTCCAGATGAATCTAAAAAGGCACGGAGGTTCGAGAGGGGTTTGAGACAGGGAATCTTCAAGCATGTGGTAGTTCTACAGGTGCAGACTTTTTCTGAGCTGGTGGATAAAGCCACCGTAGCAAAGATGAGTCTGTAGAGGGGTGCAGAGCTGTCAGACTAGGGGAAAAGACCCATGCTTTCTAGTGTTCATTCTGAGGCCGTACAGGGTTCGTGGAGGTGAGATGGTGATACGGTGGGCCAGAGGCCAGTTAGGGATGATCAAGGCTATCGAGGTGATTCATCACGCCCTTACTGTGCTAGGTGTCACCTGAGGCATTGGGGAGAATGTCGAGGTAGGGGTATTGTCTACTATCGATGCGACAGGTACAACCACATGGCCCAAGATTGTCGGGGGCTACCAAATAATGCACCCACTTCAGGTTAGAACCGGGGAAACAATTCGGCGCCTTGGGGCGGCCAGGCATGAGTTTACACACTTACCTTGACTGATGCTGATATTGCTGGTGGTGCAGCAGTAGGTAATGTGTTTATGTTTTGAGGCAAGCAATAGATTTATTTGATTCTAAGTGACGTGTCTATGCATATCTGTGGCGTATATTGAAATTGTGGCTTGAGGATGATTAGGTGATTTTAGAGTTATATAAAATGATCGATTAGCAAATTTTGAGGCCCAAAAAAATGTTATTAATTAATTAATTAATTATTATTAAACTGAATTAAATAAATAAATAATGGTATAAACTTATTGGTGTATATATATATATATATATATATATATATTAATATAATATAGTAAAGATATTTATAAAGTAAAGGAAGGCAAAGCTTCCTTAGTAAGTCACCCTCTCTCTCACACCCCTCTCTACCTCACACCGTCTCTCTCAATTCTCTTTCTCTCTCCTCATGATCTCGCACTCTCTCTCTTCATTTTTTTCTCCATACATAAGCCGAATCAAAAAATGGACACCACCACGAGGTCTCGGCTTCAATCCTTAACAAGTTAACTGGAGTGGAATCATCATTTGGGGATCCTAGGCACCACTCCAAGGCTAAGGTAAGGGGAATAAATTATGTTAGGAAATTTTTAAAATTGAACTGATTAAATAGGTGATTACAGAAATTGATATAGATGCTTTCTGGGCATCTAGATATATAGAACTTGGATTTTGAATTATTCTTATTATTATTATTATCATGAATTGATTAAACTGACGTTTGTGAGCCTAGAGATTTTATAATAATTATTATTTCAAAGTTGAACTGATTGAATTAAAGTATGTGATTTTTAAATTATTGTAGTGGATTTTCTAAATGATTTAATCGGTTAAAATTATGGGTTTGATTTATTATATGTATTTTGGTAAAGGATCAAAGTGATTAGGGTTGACCATCTCAGTTTAGTAAGTATAGTTAACACTTAACTTGTGTGGCATGAGATTAATTCTTCATAATAAACCGGTTGTGATTGCTATGGTGTGATTACTTATATGTTTGTGTGATTTAACGTCCTTCATGTATGTCACAATATAACGTTAGCAGGAAAATGAGGAGTTTGTTATATTGTCCATGATATAAGTTGCGATATAACGTTGGCTGGATTATGAGGAGTTCGTTATATTGTCATTTATATAAATGGGGTAAAAATGTTGGCAGGAGAGTTCATTTTTGTTGATATGCTATGAATGTTGTTGTGTGTATTGTATCTGTGAAAGACCATATGTGGGCCACGTATTGAGATCTGCTCTGTACGTAGTGAGAACGATGAATATTGAAGTACTTGTGCATTATCCATTTTGGGTGTGAAAATGTGTAGGTGAATAGAATACATTATGATTGTGGATATTATGTGGCATTATGTGTGAGGGTGAGTGTGCTATGGTATTATGTATAATATGTGCATGCAGATTTTTGTGGTATGACTAATGTCATATATGTGAGTACAACCTGCTAGTGTCTTTTCAGTTGTAATTTATTAACAAATGATTTTTTTTTGTATACACTAAAACTCATGATAGCCACACACTGATAATAATTTATTCGTCCTTACTGAAAAGTGTCTCACCCCAATATATAAATTATTTTTTAGGACCATCTCTAGATCGAGTTTAGCGAGCTTCGGGGCAGGGTTATAGTTTTTGTGAGTGTCTGTAAAAACTCTAATGTATTTAAGTTATGTCTTAAGTTCTTGAATTTGTAATATGGTTGTATAGACATACCTTTTTGGTTGTATAGTATAGTACTCTAGTATTATAAATTGGGGATGTTTTATTATTTTCGCTGTGTATGAGAATGATGGTATCAAGGATAGAGGAATGGAACACATAACACCTCGGGCCCCAGTTTTAGGTTCAGAGCGTTACAAGTATTGGGTGGTCTTTGATCTTTCTCAACCTCAAAAGTTAACTCATGGGGTGAGGCTTTCTCTCACTCTTAATAACTGACCACCAAGCCCCTTCCACGACTGATGTGGGACAACCCCAACAGGAGCAAGAGGAATCAAGGAGTGAAAGCTTCCTAAATACTATTGTACGGAAGAAATAAAAGCTTACTAAATATTATTGGTTTTCTTAAAAAAAAAAAATTCCAAGGCTTTGTTTGATTTGAGAGATATGTAGATTGGATAATGAGACTTTAATTCTAATTGCATATATAAAGGGGATAAGCATGCTTACCAATTATTTGTTGGAGTTGGATTTTTTCTTGCTTTAGAGATATTAATTGGTCTAAATTTACTTCTCCTTATTATTATTTTTTTTTGATTATGGAGTTTTGCTCTTTAGCCTATCTCAAGAAGGTTGCTTAGTTTATGTCATTCCTCTCTTTGTGGTTTAATAAAATTTTCCTCAGCTTTTTATTTTTTTTTAAAAGAAAAATTATATGATGTATAGTGGCAAAGGTACATAAAGTAGCTTGGTATATTATTTGATGTAGAAAATAAATGAGTTTTCCTATTATTTATCATATGAGTTTCAATATTTACTCGTGTGTAGAAAATATTGCTGTCCTTTTATTTGTTATATGGATTTCCATATTTAGTATAGTGTATATGAGAAATCTTATGTATTTAAGCAATCTTATTTATGTAACTTCATTTTGACACCATAAAAGATGGTCTTTTTAAGTTACTAAAATTAAATAGGTTTGAAGTGATGGCCATTTTAGGGTTTCAATTAATTGTCCTATCTTATTTAATAGTTTGTTGTTTTTTTTTTTTTTTTTGAGAAGGTAAAGATTATATATTAATCAACACGAGGAAGACAAATTCAAGCTAGAAGCTTGAGAAATAAATGTGTTGTCTCTCTAAAATTGAAATAGAAAATAATTAAAATTAAAAGCTTGGTAAGGAATCTTATCTTTTTTTAGCCTAATTTTTCAAAATTAAGTTTTGAAAAAAAAAAAAAAAGAAGTCTCAAAACATAGAAATAACTTCTAAAACTATAATTTTAATTTTTAAGAGAATCTCAATTTTTTTTTTTTAAAGAATTAAGATTTTCTTCGTATGCCCTTATCAGTTCTCAATTTTTTTAAAAAATAATAATAATTTTAGGAGGTTTATGACTCAAGAGTGCTAATACTCGTTAAATATGAGTATTTAATACATGTGTGTAATCTTGAAAATCCAAATTAAAGTTCTATTTCTTTAGGATGTGTTTCCTTGATCATAACGACGATGATTATTACTACTATTGTTATGATTATTGTTATAATTATTATTATTGTAAATATTGTTATTAATATTATTTTTTTAAATGCATAAAATTATTATCATTACAAGTTGAAAATATTTTAATAAGTTTATTAAAATATTAATTAGGACACTCATACTATATAAAATATTATCATATGTTATGTTTTTTATATGAACAAACTCAACAAAAATATTTCTATTGATGACATAATATTTTTATTCTTGAAAGATAAGTTGTACTAAAACAAAAATAATTTTAGTTAAAAAAAATTAGAATTAATGTGGCTTTTCGATTGTTAATTGGATGCTAGAAATATAGTGGATTTCCTAATATCTTACATGACATATGTTTGATTTGTTGAAAACAATTCCTTCATTCCTTTATTTAACTAAGTTGTGTTTGACAATATGAATTTTAAGCCTTTTTTTATTTTATGAATTGGAATAAAATTTAATGTAATTTTATATAATATTTTAAATTAAATATGTACAAAATATAATTCTAATGTCCAATATCCAAACTTTTAATTAATAATCTTGAGAATCTAATTTGAAAAAAAAAAATTATCCTACCTTTCTCACTGTATATAATGAAATTGCTCCTTTATTATTATTGTTGTTTTTATTTTTACTTTTTTTCTGCGTTGCTAAAGTATTGTTATGAAAAGTAATTACATGTTAATAATGCTTTAATAATTTTATTAAAATAATATTAAAATACTCATACTATATCAAATAATTTAAATTTTTTTGTGCAAATTAAGGTCTCGTTTGGAACTCAAAAAATAATAGGAAAAGGAAAGAAAAATATAAATGAATCCTCATTTTCATGTTTGGTTGTCAAGGAAAATGAGAAAGAAAATAAAAAATATAACAAATCTATAAATAAAAACATGATTTTACACATCATTAATATCTTATTATATTTTATTAAATTTTTAGTCATATTAAAACAAACTTCCATTTTTGATACTATTTAATAGAGAAAGAAAATATAAGGGAAATTGAGTTTGCTCCTTACTCTCCTTTTCTTTTCTCATGTAAAATCTCTGATCCAAACAAACCCTAACTGTTGGTTTTTTGAGTAAGATTTCGGTTTTGATGTTGACAAACACAAGTGTCTCTTGTGTATGCCTAGTATTTTGAATATGTTATAATTCAACACACACATAAGGAGATTGGAAATGGAAGCCATGAAGGACTTAAAGACTATACACTCAGGCGCTTTTCATGGAGTCTTGAAGAGTAAAAGGAAGACGAAGACATTTGTTTTTAATTGTATATGCATTTATTTTTCTCATTTGGTCTGTAATAATGCATGCATCTATATGATATGGATTTAATGCTCACATGGCCATAGGTTGACCATAGGACTCCTAACATTTCACCAAAATTTTTTTTTTTCTAAAAATACTAAAATCATACAAAATTTTTGGAATAGTTTTAAGGTCAAATTAGGGCTTACAAAGACTTCGGTTGATCGACGTTGGATTTTTGGGCAAAATATTAATTTTTTAATGCCCTCAGACGACCAAAAATTTCGTGCTTTAACCAACTCAATCGACCGAAGCACTATGCCCGAAGTCAAACATTTAACTGGCTCGGTCGACTGACTGATGTTGAATTGAGTGTTCATAGTCGATCATCGCATAAAGTTGACTCCTCCATCGTCCTAGGTCGATTGACCAATTGGAACGCCAACTGCATGGTTGATGCAGTTTGTTGTGAATTGCATGCTAGTAGTGGATATAGGTTCTTGCATGCTTAAACTGAATGGTATTTGCATGATGCAGATTATTGTGATATGTTAGCTTGAATCTATCAGGTTTAGTGCATGGATTTTTTTAGGAAATTTTCAATTTACGGACGGCATGCTGTGGAAATTTCAGTAGAATTTCCCAACACAATCAAGTCCATAAATCATACACTAAGACTGTTGAGATAATTGCATACTTTAATTTTTTTTGGGAAGAGTGAACATAAACTGAAATTTTTATCTTTATCTTTTGTCTATAGTGCTTGCAATATAATTAGTTAGGTTTGTACATTTTAAATCCCATATGCTTTGTGCTAAATTGAAAAACAAGTACAAGTTCTAAAATTCTTTGAGTTTTTTTCCTAGAATGCTTTAAATTAGGCAAAATCTTTAAGTCTAGGAAACTCTAGTTCATGGATACCATTTGGGATTTGTGCTTTCATTCAGGATCCAAATGGTAAAGTATCATCCTTGTATTTAAATGTCTTATGTTTTGATGATGTTGACCTTATAGGTCATATCCCGTTTTGATTATGACAAATACTTTAGTATTTAATGCTTGATGAGTTTGTGTGCAGGATCAATTAGAAGTATCATATGATGCACATGGACTTGAAAGAAAATAAAGACCCAAAGTGTTTATTGTTATAATTTTTATTTCACTTTATTTTGGGTTTGTAATATTAAACATGGTTTGTAATAATTAATGTATTGCATGCATGATAGGATAGATAAGCTTAATGACCATAATTTGACCATTAGGAACCACAGGACCGTTGGGATCACTTTCGGTCGATCGATGTCAGATTTTTCAGATTTAATGCTCAAGGCCATAGATTGACTTTAGGTCACAAAATATTACATGAAAAGTCTCCTATAACTTAGAAATTGTAATTATGTGAACAGGGGTTGTAACGACCTGATTTTTCTTGCCATTTATTTTCTTCCTTTACATAAATAACTATAAAATTTCATTGCTCTGATACCTCCTAATAAAAACCAAACCATCATCACGGACCAGATAGGGACCATGGAATCTGGAACCCAATAAACTACCTATGCAGCGGAAAGCAGAATACATACAACCATGTCAATATATACAATACCAGAGTGTCATAATTCTTCCCAAAATATACATACATAACCATCCTCAAAATACCCTCATCTGAACGTAGGGACTACTCAAAAATGACTACCCAAAATACTCACCCTAGAGACAGAGTAGTATCGTAGTCCCCTCTATTTGCAGCCTGATTTGCTTGTCTGGCTGGATCACCTGAAAAATGTTAAATTACTAGGATAATACATCGCTTAGTAGGACGAAATATGCTATTGCTAGTGTGTGGTAGATGAGTTTATATAATTGTAAAATCTAATTTATAAGTACTATAAATAACTGAGTCTGAGAAAACATGTATAAATAATACATAGTATAGCTCATACCTATGTTGCTTAACATAAACTGTTTTTTCTAAATTTTCTATTCATAATACTTCTAATATTCATAGGTATGACTACAGTTTCTGTAAATCTAGATATATGTATAATAACTGAGAAAATTTCCTTGGATGGATAACTGAAAGTCATGATTTAACCCCTCATGATAGGGTTGTGCGGCCCGTAACTAGGACCTATCATTGGTTGGCCGACTAGGATAAGTCAACTGAACTCTGAAAGTCAAATCGACCTCCTCAACCCTAACTGACGGGGAGCCTGTCCACAACATAGGCATGATCGACTGCTAAAAATTCATATACTATCTGAGTTATGTGGTTGCACTCTGAACTGAAAATAACTACGATACCGTACTCTGTTGACTGAATCTGGTCCATCAGGGTCTAATACTATATACATATGTAACTGATATATCTATATTACTGTTTTACCATGATTTTGAAATAACCATAACACTACAAAACTGATCTGAATAATCTGAAAATATGAATAACTGACTGAATATATATATATATCTGAATATCTGAGTATCTGGGTGTTATGGTTCTGAAATCATGGTATTCTGAAATTTCTGAAAATATATGTTTCTATACATATACTATAAATCATGATATTTTGGAAATACTATAAATCATGTTTCTGAACATACTATATAATTCCTATCTGCATGTATACTGAAAATTCATCATTCTATAGAACATGTATATTCCATGATATTTTTTGTCTACTGTAAAACATGGTATTTGTAAACAGCATAAATATTGTACTACTTTGTTAGTAGCTTATGCCACACAATTAAACAATTGGATTCACATGCTTTGACATTTGTATTTTCTGTTGTATTAATAGTTTGTGATCTGAATAATAATCTGGTAAAACATATAATTTATACTGAAAACCATACTAAAATCTCCTAGCATAGCATATTTCCCTTACATCGTAATTAAGCTTGCCTACTAACATTCTAAATTACACCTCTGGCATTTATAATTCCATGACCCTGAAAATATTATTCATATATATCCTGTCAATCAACTAAATACCCAGAATATTCTTCATTTTTCTATCTTCTGAATTATAAACTATTCATTAGTTATATGAACTTCTAAAAAGATATCCATTGTAGTCCTCAACCCACTCCCGCAAGGTCCCAAAACACCCTAATCCTGAAAATATAATACCCTGATTTTACTTCACAAAACTTCATTATATTCTCATATAACACAAAATCTAGGCTCAAATAAACTGGGTAATACTAAAAATACTCAAATAATCCACTTACCCTGGTCTTGGGATGGTTCCCAAACTTCTCAAATCTACATTTTGCTCTGGTTATGTTGTAGAGAATCTCCCCAGGATCATCGTGGTAGCTTTTGATCGTCGAATCGGGGAGAGATGGAGCCAAATTTGTGGACAGAAGTCAGAGGAACCAAGTTAGAGAGAGAGAGTAAAAACTAATTAAATGAATTTTTTCGTTAAAACTCCGTTTTAGGGCTATATATAGAGTGTTGTCCACGTGGCCTCATCGACGAGCCATGTCTCCTCGTTGACGAGTCCAAGCAATAGTCTCGTCAATGAGTCCAAGCAATAGTCTCATCGACGAACACCTACTCCTCGTCGAGAAGATTTAGGCCCTAAAAATAGCCCTCTCAGCAACTTCTTGTCAACGAAACAAATGTCCCCGTCAACAAACCCAAGAAGGATGCTCGTCGACGAGTACCCTGAGTTTGTCGACAAGACCCTATAAGTCCGTAGTGACCTAGAGAATTATGATATTTAAATAATGAAATTTTAAACAGGGCCTCATCAACGAACACAGGGGATTCGTCGACGAGAGCATATAAGAGGTTCGTCGACAGGGACGTGTCTCATCGACGAGAGGATACCGAGAGGATGATTTGGCAATCCTGAATTTTGTCAACGAGGAGGAGAGTTCGTCGACGAATTGCCTTCTTGACCTCGTTGACGAGGTGACGTGACTCATCGATGAAGACCAGTGTATAAATAGCTTAAACTTCATTTTTTGGCTAAATTTCGACGCACCAAACCCTATCCCTCTCCTCCCTTCATTTCCCCTCCCTTCTCTCTAAGTTTCTGGGCCAGATTTACGTTGGTTCGACAATCTAAAGCCACCACGACACTCTTGGGGAAGTTCTCTGCATATCTAATGGAGTGGATCGTTAGTGGGGCTAGTTTGACATTCATCCCTAATTCAAGGTAAGGCTATTTATTCAGAATTTGGTCTTCCCATAGTTATAGGAAATGTTCTTCACGAAGAAATACTGAAGTTTAGTTCTGAGAGTTGTCATTTTCAGGGTGTTGAACAGAGAACCCTGTGGGGGCAGGACCAGTATATTTTAACGTTTTTTTTCAGAAATCAGGTAAGAAAATAAACTAAATTAGTCATTTTTCCATGAAAATACTATTAAATTACTAATAGGTTTTTGTTTATAAAGCATGTATTACATTTGATTATCATTGTGAAAATGTTTATTTGGGAAAATACTACTATTATATTGAAATGTATGTATAAGTATGAAATGCCAGAAAATATGATTTCAGTATAGAATATATGGTCATATTCAACAATGTGTGGCATGAATATTATTTTATGTGAAAAGTATTATGTTGAGGCAATTTTACAGATAAAGTATGTTTTCAGAAAATATGGAATAATGTAGTACATTATGATTTTGCAATACATGATAAATAACATGTTTATTCAGATTATTATTTATGAAATGTTTGGCACAAGGCCGTCATTGATAGCTGGTGCAAGGCTATGTATGATGTATGATTTTGGTGCAAGGCCATATAAATGTATGATTTCGGCGCAAGGTTGTAGATATGAAAGTAAACGGCGCAAGGCTGTATGTATTTATGATATTACAAAAAATGCTATCAATTCATTTATGTTAAACACTATATTATCATTTATTATATGTTATCAGAACCCGGATGATAGTTCAGCTCAGTTTCAGGAGCACATTACTGTAACTATATAGATCATATATGTTTTAAACTTGTGTTAACCGCCCCTACAAGTAGAGGGGGTGGAATATGGATAGTCGATGTGGCTTTCAATGTAGAGTTGTAGACGTCCACCTAGCAATCCGAACAAGGGTGTGGCAGGCCCATCGTACTTACAGACATTTTTTACTCAGCAGTGGTCGGCCAGCCATTGTCGGGTCCCACCTTCGGGCTGCACAACCCTTCATGGGGGGTAATACATGACATTAGTTGGCTATGCATCTTGGGTAAGTTTCAATATTATTAGCTATATCAGAAAGTTCATGAATAGTATGATTTATTAGAAATATAAAAGTATATGTTTATGCAGTTTTTAAATGATTAATGCTTTCTAGTATGCAAAATGTACTCTATATTTATAATAGCATTGAATATTCATGTTGCCACATAGATGTATTTAGTTTATTTCCCCTTACTGAGAGGTGTATCACCCCTAGCTTAAATAAAATTTTAGGAAACCCACAAATACCGGCGGATCGAGGCCGCCGTTGAGATAGTGTGATACTACCCCGTTAGGAAGGTAAGTTTTGTTGTAGGAACAGGAGATTTGAGTTGTGGGTTCCTAGATATGTGTATATTTTGTGTTTTGGAGATTGTATAAAATACAATATTATGGAATGAGGTTGACTCTAGTATTATGTGTTTTATGGTTATGAGAATGTGATTTACATTTATAGCTGCTTAGGTTTCTGCTGTGAATGTCATATGTGTCCCCATTACCCATGGGTTCAGGTTGACTATATTAATATATATATATATTACTATATGATAAGATAAGCAGGTCATTACAGTTTGGTATCAGAGCCTAGGATGCTAGATTCTTTAGACTTTAGAATGCAGCAATAATAATACCAGAATATAGGATAAAGAAATTTGAGGTCTAGTTTTGTAGTCTACATGTAAGACTTCCGTGGTTGATTGTGTGATTTTCCTAGGGTGATGATTTCAGGAAAGCCATGTTAAACTATCATTGGGTTGGGTATCTAGATTGCAGGATTGAACCTTGAATTAAGATCAGAAGTGATAAATTAATTAAGGAAATATTGTACTAGTTGGATGATATGTTATGGTGATAGGGTTCTAAGTTAAGTTATTTATTTTTCAGTATGGACCCTGGAGGCAGTAGTGACCATGCAAGTGGAAACGAGGGAGTTGGGCCCTTAGGTGTTGTGGGCAATGATTCCGAAGCAGTTTTACACAGCGTAGCATAGCAGGTGGTTCGTCTGCAGGTCACGACAGCTCGATTGAGAAATTCATTAAGATGAATCCTTCGGCTTTCTCAGGAGGAACTGATCCTACTATCGCTGAAAACTGGGTATAGGAGATCGAAAAAGTATTTGTAGTGCTGGTGTGTTCTAAGGAGCATAGAGTGCTGTTCGATGTATATAAACTGACTGAAGAGGTCGAGAGATGGTGGATGATAGTGAAACTCTTAGAGCAGCAAATGACAGTACCTATGGAGATGACATGTGTAACGACCTATTTATAAACTCATATAATATAATTAAAATAAAAAAAATATTCAACTTGAACTCGGGGGTAACGGGGACACCTGTCATTCACAGCGGAAGCCTAAGCAGCAGTAAATATAAATCTTATTCTCAAAACCATAAAATATATTATACCGGAGTCTACGATAATTCCATAATACCGTGTTTATATACAATCTCCAAAACCTCCAAAATAAACCTAGGATCATACAAAAAAAATCTCCTAATCCTAGTACAATACTTACCCTCCTAGTAGGGTAACTTAATAAACTCAACGGCGGTCACGACCCGCCGGTCTCTAAGGATCTCCTAAAAAATTAACTAAATTTGGAGGTGTGACACTTCTCAGTAAGGGAAAATAAACTAAATACCGTTGTATGGCAACATGAACATTTAATGATAATATAGATATACTGTACATTTTTCATACCAGAAAACATTCATCATTTAATAACTACATAAACGTATGCCTTCATATTTTTTAAAGCATACTAATCATAACTGTCAAGTATAGCTAATAATATTGAAAACATACCCAAGATGAATAGTTAGTTGATGTCATTTATTACCCCCCATGACGGGTTGTGCAACCCGAAGGCAGGACTCGATAATGGCTGGCTGACCACTGTCGAGTAAATGTCTGTAAGTACGATGGGCCTGCCACACCTTGGTCCGGACTGCCAGGTGGATGTCTACACTCTACACTGAAAGCCACATCGACTATCCATATCCCACCCCCTCGTGGGGTGGTTAGCACCAATCTGATCATAGATATCTGATCTATAAGCTACGGTACCGTGCTCCTGAACTGAACTAAACTAACATCCGGGTTCTGATAACATATAATACATGATAATATAGCGTTTAACATAAATAGATTGATAGCATTTCTATAATTTCATAAATATGGCCTCGTGCCAAACATTTCATAAATACGGCCTTGTGCCGAACATCTCATAAATACGGCCTCGCGCCAAAATCATACGTAAAACACGGCCTCGCGCCGGCTATCAATCATGGCCTTGCACCAAATATCTCAATATCTTATACATATCATTCTGAGTAATAAATCAATTATTATGTATTTTAAAATCATAATGTATTATATTCTTTCATGATCTATGAAAAACATACTTCATTCATATCATTGTCATATCATGATATTTCTCACGTAAAATAATATTCATGCCACACATTTGCTGTATAAAACCATACATTGTATTCTAAAATCATAGTTTCTGACATCTCATACATACATATACATTTCAACATATTAGCAGTATTTTCCCAAATGTGCATTTCTTTCGTAATATACAGATATAATACATGCTTTCCTAAAAATAAATTTACTAATAAATAATAATAATTTGTATGGAAAAATCATTGCTTTAGTTTATTCTCTTACCTGACTATTGAGAAAAACCCCTATAAACTCTGGTCTCACACCCGTTGGATTTCCTATTCAACACCCTGAAATCGACAACTCGCAGAACTAAACTTCGGTATTTTCATGTGAATATCATTTCCTATAACTACAGTAAGATCAAATTTGACTTAAAAAGCCTTACCTCAACTCAGGGATGATTTTCAACAGAGTTCCACCGACGATCCGCTTTGGCAAATTTGGAGAGAACTTCTTCAGGAGCGTCGTGGTGGCCTCAGATCATCGATCTGGTGAGCGACAGAGCCAAAATGGAAGAGAGAGGAGAGAGAAACCATAGGGAGAGAGAGAGAGAGAGAGTGAGTGATTTTTTTCTAACTTTTTGGTTTAAAAATCCGAGTTTTACCATTTATAGGGCCGGATTCGTCAACGAGACACGTCACCTCGTTGACGAGTCATTTAGAAAGTTCATCGACGAACCTGCACCTTCGTCGACGTATTTTAGACTTCCAAAAATCCTCTCTCCGTATCTTCTCATCAACGAAACTTGGCTTCGTCGACGAGGACCTCTTATATCCTCGGCGACGAATCCCGATGTTCTTCAATGAGGACCTGACTAATTTAATTAGTTATTTCTCCCAAAATGTAATGTCATCGAGGAACGTGAAGTCGATTGCCTCCTTCTATTACTGTTTCCATTTCCCTTCCTATTTATTATTTAAATACCATTATTATTATTCGGATCATCATAACATGGGAGTGATTTAAGGAAATATTCTTCGATAGGTATTTTCTACCTTCATCCAGGGAAGATAAGATAGAGGATTCCTGAATCTGAAGTAGGGATAACAGACAGTATAGCAGTATGCGGCGAAGTTCATTGAACTATCTCGCTTCACCCTGTATATTATTCCAGATGAGGCAAAAAAGGTATGGAAGTTTGAAAGAGGTCCGAGGAGAGAAATATATAAGCAGGTGTCGATACTGAAGTTGTAGGATTTTTCTGAGTTGGTGGATAAGGCTATTGTAGCAGAAATTGAAGAGCGATTGGAGTTTGAGGAGCAGAGACAGAGGAAGAGATCCACGCTGTCTGGTTCCTAGTAGGGGTATAGTCGTGGTTCGTGGAAGAGAGGTGGGTACTACAGAGATCAGAGGCAAGAGACTGGGAATCGTGGTTTTCAGGGTATGCAGCCACTTTCAGCTTGTTCGACTTGTGGGAAGAGACACCCGGGGGTGTGTCGTGTCGGGCGAGGTATTTGCTACGAGTGTGGGGAGCCAAGACATGTGATGAAAGATTGTTAGGCTCAGATTGGTGTTGATCCTGCTTCTAGACCTACTCGGGGAGGCTATCAGGTGCCACGTAGAGGCCAGTAGAGGAACATGGCTATAGCTAGGGTTTTTGCTCTAATGTCGGGTGATGCTGAGATAGTTGGCGATGTGGTGACAGGTATGGTTAGTATATTTTTATTTAAAGTTATTACATTATTTGACTCAGGTGCCACACACTCGTTCGTGTCTTCGAGGTGTGTTAAATTATGTGGGGCAGACACACAAATATTAGATGTTTAACTGTTAGTGTCTACACCGACTAGGTCAACAGTGAGGTGTAGTAGGATACTTTGTGGCTGTCCAATTGATGTTCAGGGGAGGATTCTATCTACTGATTTAATAGTGTTAGATATGCATGGGTTTGATATCATATTCGGCATGGATTGGCTAGCAGCTAATTTTGCTAGTATTGATTGCCGTTCAAGAGAAGTGATATTCAGACTGCGAGGAAGACCAGAATTCATATTTATAGGATCACGAGTGCAATCTCTACTTCAGATGATTTCAGCTATTTAGGAAAGGAGACTGTTTCAGAGGGGTTGTCAGGGATTCGTGGCCTTTATGAAGGAAATGTCAGGGAATGAATTGAAGCTTACTAGTACGCCAGTAGTGAAAGAATTTACAGATGTGTTTCTTGATGAATTACTAGGTTTTCAACTTGATCATAAGGTAGATTTTCCCATTGATCTGCTTCCTGGTACAACGCCGATCTCTAAAGCACCGTACCGAATGGCGGCAGCAAAGTTGGCAAAATTAAAAGATCAATTGCATGATTTACTTGATAAGAGTTCTATATGACCTATTGTATCCCCATAAGGAGCTCTAGTATTATTTGTGAAGAAGAATGACGAGTCTATGAGGATGTGCATAGATTATGGGGAGATTAATAAAGTGATCATCAAGAACAAGTATCCTTTACCTCGTATAGATGATTTATTTGACCAGCTCCAGGGTACACGAGTGTATTCCAAGATTGACCTCAGATTAGGCTATCATTAGGTAAAAGTAATGGCAGAAGATGTTTCGAAAACTGCCTTCAGGACCAGGTATGGACATTACGAGTTCCTTGTTATGCCATTTGGTTTGACGAATGCTCCTACGATATTTATGGATTTGATGAATAGGATTTTCCATCCATTTTTAGACTAGGTTGCTGTTATTTTTATTGATGATGTACTGGTCTATTCGAGGAGCTATGAGAAGTATGAGATACATTTGAGGCAAGTTTTGCAGACACTCAGAGAAAATAAGTTGTACGCCAAGTTTAATAAATGTGAATTCTGGCTCGAGAGAGTTGTGTTTTTAGGACATCTTATCTCAGGGGATGAAATTTCTATGGATCCCAGTAATATTGATGCGGTAGTAAATTGGGTTAGACCAAGGAACGTCTAGGAGATTAAGAGTTTCTTAGGGTTAGCTGGATATTACCATCATTTTGTTGAGGGGTTCTCAGCATTATCAAGGCCTATAACACGATTGACTAGGAAGAATGTCATATTTGAGTAGGATGATAGTTGTGAGTAGAGTTTTCAGGAATTGAAGCAAAGACTTGTCACAACACCAGTGTTGATCATCCCATCAGGGGGTGAGGGTTATACTATCTACAGTTATGCGTCCTTAAAGGGACTTGGTTGTGTACTAATGCAGCATGGTAGAGATGTAACGTAGGCTTCCAAGTAGTTGAAATAATATGGAAGGAACTACCCTACCCATGATCTTGAATTAGCTGCAGTGGTACATGCATTAAAGATTTGGAGGCATTATCTATATGGCGAGCGATGTGAAATTTTCTCTGATCATAAGAGTTTGAAGTATTTCTTCACTCAGAAGGAACTGAATATGAGGCAGAGAAGGTGGTTGGAGCTTATTAAAGATTTTGATTGTACCATCAGTTATCACCTAAGAAAAGCAAATGTGGTAGCTGATGCGTTGAGCAGGAAGTCTGTGAGACCAGTGGTAGCAGCTATGGAGATCCAGTATCTGATCATAATGGATCTAGAGAGACTCAGCATAGAGTTGGGAGAGAGTGATCCTCCAATGTGTATCACCATTCTAGTGCTACAACCTACTCTATAGGAAAGAATTAAAGTTGTTTAGAAGGAAGACCCAGAATTAGCGAAGGTATTAGTTAGAGTGTAGAATAGTCAAGGGGAGGAATTCTGTTTTTCAGATGACGGAGTTTTGTGGTTCTGTTCTAGGTTATGTGTTCTTGTCGATGCTAACATCAGGAAGACCATTTTAGAGGAGGCTCACAGATCTTTATATAAAGTTCATCCTGGTAGTACGAAAATGTACAGGGATTTGTGAGAGTTTTACTGGTGGAGTGGTATGAAGAAGGAAATTGCCGAGTATGTAGCGCAATTTCTGACGTGTCAGCAAGTAAAAGCTGAGCACTGGAGGCCAGCGAGTCAGTTGCAGCTGCTATTTATCCCAGAGTGGAAGTGGGAACATATATCCATGGACTTTGTTTCAAGGCTGCCATTAGCATCGCTTGGCCAGAATACGACTTGGGTGATTGTGGATTAATTGACTAAAACCGCCCATTTCCTTCCTATCAAGATCAACTATTCCCTTAACCATCTAGCGGAGGTGTATGTTCAGGAGATAGTCTGTTCTCATGGAGTGCCTGTATCCATAGTGTCAGATCGAGACCCGCGTTTCACGTCACGTTTCTGAATGAGTTTGCAGGAGGCTTTAGGGTCTCAATTATCTTTTAGCATGGTATTCCATCCTCAATCAGATGGGCAGATTGAGAGGACGATACAGATACTAGAAGATATGCTCCAAGCGTGCGTATTAGATTTTTGGGGTAGTTGGACTCAGTTCTTGCTGCTGGTGGAGTTTGCGTATAATAACAGTTATTAGTCCAGCATTGGCATGACACCGTTTGAAGCTCTATACGGTAGAAGATGTCATTCTCCTCTATATTGGGATGAGATGGGAGAGCGGCGAGTTGTGGGACCAGAGTTAGTGTAGCAAGCATATGATAAGTTTCGGCTCATTAGGGATAGAATGAGTGCAGCTTAGAGCCGAAAAAATATTTATGCCGATAATCGTTGCAGGAAATTGAAATTTGATATTGGTGATCATGTATTTTTAAAGATAGCTCCGTTCAAAGGGGTTATGAGGTTTGGAAGGAAGGGTAAACTTAGCCCTAGGTTTATCGGTCCGTTTGAGATTCTAAAGAAAATGGGGTTGGTTGCCTATAGGTTAGCTTTACCACCTGCGTTATCCAGGATGCACGACGTATTCCATGTTTCCATGTTGAGGAAATACGTCCTAGACCCTTCTCATATAATCAGTTATGGTGAATTAGAGCTTAGTGATTCTCTAGTCTATGTGGATGTACCAGTGGAGATTCTGGATAGAAGAGAAAATGAACAATGTAATAAGAAGATTCCTCTGGTAAAGGTTCCATGGAAGAATCATGCAGTAGAAGAGGCTTCTTGGGAACTCGAGGAATAGATCAGACAGAAATACCCACAATTGTTCCAAGAAGTTCAGATGTAACTAGGAAAATATAAGTAAATATGTAATATTTCTTTTGCAGGTACATGTAATAGTTTAGTTATGAATGGTCTTTTAGTTTTGAGAGAATTTTATTTTAATTTATATATGTAATCTCTCAGAACTTGAAATGTAACCACAGTATTCCTCCGCCATAAATGAGGGTAAGTAATAAAATAAGGAGACCGTTTTGCCTTTAAGGGATGATAAGTTATATGAATAGTAAATTTCGTGGATGAAATTTTATAAGGAGGGGAGAATGTAGTGACCCAGAGAATTATGATATTTAAATGATGAAATTTTAAATAGGGTCTCGTCGATGAACACAAGGGATTCATCGACAAAAGCATATGAGGGACTCGTCGACGGTGACATGTCTCGTCAACGAGAGGATACCGAGAGGATGATTTGGCGATTCTAAATTTCATCAACGAGGGGGGGAGTTCATCGACAAATTGCCTTCTTGACCTCATTGACAAGGCGACGTGGCTTGTGGACGAAGACCAATGTATAAATCGCTCAAACTTCATTTTTTGGCTAAATTTCAACGCACCAAACCCTCTCTCTCTCTCTCTCTCTCTCTCTCTCCTCCTTTCGTTTCCCCTCCCTTCTCTCTATATTTCTGGGCTGGATTTACCCCGGTTCGATGATCTAAAACCACCAAGACACTCCTAGGGAAGTTCTCTGCATATCTGCTGGAGTGGATTGTCGGTGGGGCTAGTTTGAAATTCATCCCTAATTCAAGGTAAGACTAT
Organism: Malania oleifera; assembly: GCF_029873635.1. Classification (NCBI taxonomy): domain Eukaryota; kingdom Viridiplantae; phylum Streptophyta; class Magnoliopsida; order Santalales; family Ximeniaceae; genus Malania; species Malania oleifera. The sequence continues at coordinate 14,392,021 of NC_080425.1, forward strand.
TTATTCAGAATTTGGTCTTCCCATAGTTATAGGAAATGTTATTCAAGAAAAAATACTGAAGTTTAGCTATGAGAGTTGTCATTTTCATGGTGTTGAATAAAGAACCCTGCGAGGGCTAGACCAGTATATTTTAAGGGGCTTTTCAGAAATCGGGTAAGGGAATAAACTAAAACAATCATTTTTCCATGAAAATACTATTAAATTACTAGTAGATTTATGTTCAGAAAGCATGTATTACATTTTATTATCATTGAGAAAATGTTTATTTAGGAAAATACTGCTATTATATTGAAATGTATGTATTAGTATGAAATGCCAAAAAAATATGATTTCAATATAGAATATATGGTCTTATTCAGCATTGTGTAGTATGAATATTATTTTATGTGAAAAGTATTATGTTAAGACAATTTTACAAATAAAGTATATTTTCAGAAAATATGAAATAATGCAGTACATTACGATTTTGCAATACATAATAAATAACATGTTTATTCAGATTATTATTTATGAAATGTTAGGCGCAAGGCCGTGATTGATAGCCGGCTCAAGGCCATGTATGATGTATGATTTCGGCGCAAGGCCGCAAATATGAAAGTAAATGGCGCAAGGTCGTATGTATTTATAATATTACAGAAAATGCTATCAATTCATTTATGTTAAACACTATATTATCATGTATTATATGTTATCAGAACCCGGATGATAGTTCCGTTCAGTTTCAGGAGCATGGTACTGTAGCTATACATATCAGATTATTATATTTTAGACTTGTGCTAACTGCCCGTGCAAGTAGAGGGGGTGGGAGATGGATAGTCAATGTGGCTTTCAGTGTAGAGTTGTAGACGTCCACCTGGTAGTCCAAATCAGGGTGTGGCGGGCCCATCGTACTTACATACATTTTTGACTCGGCAGTGGTTGGCCAGCCATTGTCGGGTCCCGCCTTTGAGCTGCACAACTCGTCATAGGGGGTAATACATGACATTAACTAGTTATGCATCCTGGGTAAGTTTCATTATTATTAGCTATATCAGATAGTTCATGAACAGTACGATTTATTAAAAATATGAAAGTATATGTTTATGCAGTTATTAAATGATTAATGCTTTCTAGTATGCAAAATGAACTATATATTTATAATAACATTGAATATTCATGTTGCCACACATATGTATTTAGTTTATTTCCCTTTACTGAGAGGTGTCTCACCCCCAGCTTAATAAATTTTTAAGAAACCTAGAAAGACTGACGAATCGAGGCCATCGTTGAGATAGTGTGATACTACCCCGCTATGAGGGTAAGTTTTGATCTAGGAACAGGAAATTTGAGTTGTGGGTTCCTAGGTATGTGTATATTTTGTGTTTTGGAGATTGTATAAAATATAGTATTATGGAATGAGGTTTACTCTGGTATTATGTGTTTTATGGTTATGAGAATGTGATTTACATTTACTACTGCTTAGGTTTTCGCTGTGAATGTCAGATGTTTTCCCGTTACCCATGGGTTCGAGTTGACTACATTAATAAATATATTTTACTTAATGATAATATAAGCAGGTCGTTACAAAGTCCCATTTTAAAATTTTCCTATTTTTCTCTTTTATTTTATCATTTAATTACTATAATTCTTTGGGTCTCTACAGGGGTGACTTTAAATGAAAATCTGGATTTGAATGCACAAATTTAGTGTGTTCGGTCGATCGAACCCAAACATACATAGTAACTTTGGTCGACCGAACCTCCCCAGGTTCAATTGTTCACCATTTGGTTGACCAATTTTGAAATGAGCTTGCACTTCTCGGTTGACTGAAGTGGCACGTGGGTAATTCCCAATGCTCTGGTCAACTAAACTCTTAGGTGAAATGTGATTTGGTCGACCGAACGTGCAAATTTGGTCAACCGAACATTGTCTAGTCGACCGAACCTTAGAGGTTCAAAATCGCCTCAAATATAGTTAACCCAATCCTCAGTTCAAAAATGCCATGATCGATCGAACTATGTAATCTATTTGACTGAATCTTAAATGTCATTTCTACTGAAAAATCACAAACTACTTTACTACACACGACTATAGACCCAGATGGCATAGCCACTACTAGTTCATAATGTAATTGTTGAACCTCTAATCCGCATAGTTTAACGAATCCCAGGGAGATAAAAGAATGTGTTGCCTCATAATCGAATAATATAATAGTTTTATAAGAAAACATGTAAATGATACCTGTGACTACATCACCAGCATTCTCTGCATCGCCTGGAGTCAGGGAATACACCCTATCTTGGGCTGTACCCCCCCTGTTGACCACCATGTTGCGCCTACATATCTCCTTTATATAGATGTTGTGGGGCTTCACTGTTCCCCTGCATGCGATAATCTTTCGCTTGATGTCCCTGCTTACCACACTGCATACAAGCTCTTGTAGTCCTCTAACACTACCCAAAGTTCCTCTTACCATACGTAGGGCAACCACGATACGATGTGGTGCTCTGAGATGTACCACTATTGTTCTTCTTCCAATTGCCCTGTCTTGCACCAGAAGAAGAACTGGGAGGCAATGGCCTCTTTTTCGAAACCTGGACCTATGCGTCCTCTAGCAGACTCTCATCTGCTATAGTGGCTTTGTCTACCAGTGTAGCAAAGTCCTGCAACTACAAAATCACCATCTGCCTCCAAATCTCCTTCATCAGACCCCTCTGAAACTTTCAAGCCTTTATTGCCTCATCAGGTATCATAAATGGAGCAAATCGGGATAGCTCTTGAAATCTAGCAACATACTACTGCACTATCAGCGACTCCTGTGTCAGGCTCACGAATTCCTCCATCTTCGCATTTCTAATTGTGGCCGAAAAGTACCATTCAAAGAATAATTCTCTAAAACGGGCCCATGTCATTTCTATTGCTATCGGTTGGTGCTCTTCCATCTTCTTTACCAACACCCACTATCTCTCTGCCTCCCCTGACAACTTGAATGTTGTAAAGGTTACTTTATGCTTCTTTATGCAATTCAGAACATCCAGGATCTTCTCGATCTTTTGGATCCAATTCTCAGCTCGAATCGGATCTACACTTCCTATAAAAATGGAAGGCTTCAGCCTAGTGAACTGGTCGATAGAACAGCCCAACTCAGTCATAGGGTAGTCCTGCCCCCTATTTGTTTACACCACCTCAGCCATAAGCTGTTGTGCGAAATCCAACAATATGCTCATAGCATCACTGCTAGTCTCATGGCCGGCACCCTCACTACTACTACCTCCTGTGTTGGCAGTATTGTCCCTGGATTCCATTCTAAAAAATATTTGTGACATCGATTCGAATCTTAATAACCTAAGTATCATCTAATACTACAATATTATAGACTTAGTTCCCTAACAAATATTCTTAATACTGACGTGCTCCATTAATTTAACATTCCCATTCTAACTCAAATTCTGCCCTTCCACTTGGAAACAAAACCATCGATGGATTGCCGTAATTTTATGAACCTTTCGATTGATCTAGAAAAATACAGAAGTCTATCAATGGATTTCTGTCTCTAGGTCTACTAAGTAAGATTCAAGATCTCATTTACATCCTAAACTCTGGTATAGTCTAATCTACAGAACCTAGAAACCCAAGCTCTAAGCATTTCCATAACTAGGCAGTGTAATTCACATCACACTTCCGCCTGGTTAAGGCTCTGATACCAACTGTAACGCCCCGGCCTGTTATACAGCCCCAGAGTGCTACTACCCTGAATAATATATCTGTCTCTGATAACATACATATACCACCCTCCCTGAATAGGGACATACAGGTGTTTCATACTCATATGTAATCTCAAGCACAATGGAAAACATAAACATTCATTTGGAAATCTAATAGACATAACCCAGAGTTTCTAACTGTATCGTCAAATACATATGATCGTACTTAAAACATAACATGATCTTACAATCTCCCAAAAGATATTAAGAACTAAGTTACATAAATCACTTACGTAAGCTAAAATCAAAACAACCCTCCAAGTCCCTCAAGTAACTAGGATCGACGTCCTGTAGGACCTGAAAGAAAGGTTGTATATTAGGGTGAGACACTTCTAAGTAAGGTGGAAGATATTACATCAGTGTGTGACAATACGTATTCAAACCAATAGAAAGTCGTTACATATATAACAAATTTGCAATACTGTAATATAGGAGATATATATATATATATATATATATATATATATATATAAAATTCCTGCAATAGATAATTAAGCATCGTTGCAAGCGACAGTTCCCGAGGTTAGGGTAGGTTATAGGCCCATACCCTATACGATCCCTCTGCCCGATACTTAAACCTGTGACTTTACCAATTTTAGTTGTCAAATGATAAATATGCATATTTAGAACACTATCTAGCTTAGATACAACAATAACAAATGCCAACACTACCCCATGGCTTCAGGTTATGCGATTTACTATAGTCCGATCGGTACCACCTGGTCCATTAATCCACCAGTGGCCACTCTAATATCCAGTCAACTATCTCGATACCCCATAGTGAAAATCATATGTGTGGTTGCACTGTATCCAATATGAAGCAACGAAACCACGCTTAAGCTTTTTAAGGCTTTATATAACATTGAGCTTTTTAAGGCTCTCTTATAACGGTGAGCTTTTGAGGGCTCTTATATAACGGTGAGTTTTTTAAGGCTTTGATATAACGGTGAGATTTTTAAGGCTCTGATAGTAACAAGCTACAATTTCAAATATCATATATACAATTTATAATAAAACAAATTAACTTGTTTCGAATTCATGAATCACTTGTACAGATCCAGTATTTTCATAAACTCATTCTTTCATATTGTGGCATAAATCGGCACACAAAATCTTGGTTTAATCCTTTTCACATATAAAGCTCGATATATGACCGACACCTATTTTCCACATTTTCAGATAGCAAAATGGAACTCTTGTTCCCATAGTTCATATACGTATTTAAACATGTTCACATATTCCATTTCATATCATATGTCACACTCGTTTGATCGAAATCCGCTATATAGCATATAACTCAATAAATATAATTTAAATGGAAAATAAGGGATTCAAGCATCTCCTACGTTAAGATTAATATATACATAAATGTTTTGAAAAGTTTGGAGATCATACGCCAAAACCCTCATTTTTACCAAAATCGTAAAATCTTAAAACCGACATTTTTACCTGGTGAAACTTCACAAATAAGTAGTCAATACGTGCATATAAATATAGGCTAAAATTTTAGCAATTTTATTTTCTAAAAATATTGATGTAAAAAAATCCCATTATCTTTTTCCAATTTCAAAACACGAACTAACCAGCTTCGAAATAACGAATCGAGTTCTCAAAATCTATAACCGAAGAACAATACTTTAATACAATCCTATTAACTATAGATCTACCAAATCAGAAACTAAATCAGACCCTTACCTTGATTTCGGGATAAAACACAGAAGTCCTCAAAACGAAATCCAATCCACTAGAATCGTAGAGATTTCCCCCCAGATCCACGTAGTAACGTTGGATCGTGGATTCGGGTACGAATAATGAAAGATCGAAGAGAGAGAGAGTTCGCTGGTTTTAGAGAGAGATAGAGAGTTTTTGGAGTTTCATAACCCTTAAGAAACCAAAAATGATATTTATAGACCCTAGACCCAGTCAAACTCGTCAACGAATGGTGACCTCATCGACGAGCCACAAAAGGCTCTTCATCGACGAATCTTTTCCTTCGTTGACGAACCCTTTGTTTGATATTTTTCCTGTCGGTCGAGATCTCTTCGTTGTCGAGGCTTTGAATTACGGCAATGAACCGTAGAAGGGCCTTCGTCGATGAGAACCTTGGCTTCGTCGACAAAGCCTACTAAAATTACCTTTTTACCCCTTTTTCCTATTTTTACGGGTTCGGGTCTCTACAGTAATAATTACCCAATGCTCTGATTCTGTTCAGTTGACTAAACACAGGGTTGGTTGGCTGAATTTGTACAGTCTTCTTATGTTCCAAAGCTCAGTAGCACAAACTGTAATTGTTAATCTTAGTTCGGTTGGCTGAACCAATGATTCAGTTGCCATAAAATTAGTTCGGTTACCAAAATCATGTTCGGTGGCCCGAACATTTTTGAACTGAAGCGTTTAGCTACCCGAATGAGGTCAACATTCCATTCAAAATTTTAAGTTCGTTCACCCGAATGGTATAGGCTGAAATGGTTCAACCGACTGAACTATGTTGATTTCTCTTCCTTTGACTTTTTCTTAATACATATAACCCCCTATGATTTAGATATAAAACCTAAGGTTTATGGAGTCTTCATATTCTATCCTATTGATGCTCTAAACATCTTTGGGTCAAGAAGAGTTGGGTTCGAATTTTTCTTTTACTTTCCACGCTAGCTTCATTTTTACCCCTTTCCTTTTAAACGGACAATCAAACTTTGTGTGCCCCTTCTTCTTGCATAATGCATAGTAGGTATGGATATAAGGACCGGAGGAGGTACTAGCATAATGATTGGACTCTCTCACAAAGTACCCCACATACAGATTTTTCTTCTTTTTATTTCTAACTCCATTATATCCTGTACCTTCCCTATCTATGGTTATCTTTTGTGATCCTAACAACTTATTAAAGTTTTCGCTGCCTCTAGTGAATGTGTAAATGATCTTAGTTTGGTCTTCTACTTTATTTTCTAACTCTTGCATTTTTAAGTTCTTAAGACCTTTGCAAACATTTTGTAATTTAATAAATTCTTTAGTTATGTTGTTTGCTTTATATTCAAGTTCTGCAATGAGAAGATCTTTATTATTATTACTCGATGTTTGAGATCCTACTGCATTCAACTCTTTCTCTAACTTCTCATTCTTGTTTACTAATTGTTTGATTTTTAAACCATTTTCCCTTTCAACAAGAACTTTTGACTCGCATTCTTTTACACATGCCTCATACTTGTTTTTCAAAGCAATATATCTCTCATTAGTTTTAACAAGTGACTTATGAATTCTAACATATTCAATTTGTAGTTCTTCATAAGTAGGCATGCTTTCACTATCAAAACTATCACATGATTTAGTATCAGACGCATCATTCAAATCATCACATGAATCATTACCAAGATTATCTAATAATGTAGGAGGAGACGGGTTTACCATATCGTTGGTTAGAGTTATGTAGCACTGTTTACCTCCTTCAAGATCTGTAGAGCTTGAGTCACAAGGAGTGATCGCCTTTTCCTGTGTAGTTGCTCCATATCTCCTTGCAAGTTCCTCCTATATCTCCTTAGCACTATTACATACCATAACTTCACAAAGAACATTAGAATCTAAAGTATGCAACAAGGCGTTTAAGGCATCAAAATTTATTTGCACTAAGTTCCTATCATTATCATTCAGCTCAAATTTAGATTTAGGAACATAAACACAATCAATGACTTTAACTAGTATATTATCTCCCTGATCAATAACTCTCCAGAACCCCCAATTTAAGGCTTTAACAAATATGGTCATCCTAAATTTCCATACAGCAAAATTTTCACCACAAAATACTGGAGGGTTCGTAACTAACCTTCCCTCACACGAAAGGGATTCACCAACACGAGTCATCATGATTTTTTTACTAACTAACTTTTAAGTCTAAGTAACAGGGCTCTGATACCAATTGTTAGCTTTGGTGCAATTCCAAAAGGGGGGGTGAATTGGAGATTTAAAAATTTATTCCCAAATCAACCAATCTAGCAACTGTAATACACAACATAGGGTTTGTCTATGCAATCATAAATAAAACATACACGTGCAATAAATAAATTTGCAGAAATGTAAATTACACACGCGATATGTTAGCGAGGTTCGGCCAAAGTGCCTACGTCTCCACCTTGGCTCACCAGCACAAGGATTCCACTACAAGGCTCACTTTATGGGTGGGGTGGCACCGATTACAACCAGGTCAATTAACGTTGCTAAGTTCAACCTACACCTTACCAGGATGGTGAACCTAACTTTTTTATTGGTTCTAAGCCAATCTGGGACTATTCAACAGAGCTAATCTCCCTCTTCAGGGCCACGCCTGGAATACAACTGATATAAAAATTTATGTACACAGAAATATGCTTCTCAATAAGCAGATATGTACCACAATACAGTCCAGTTAATAATGCAATCATAGATGATAGTAAATATGTTCAGTGCTTAATATTGTGTTAAACACTCAATCTAATATAAATCTACAGTTAATGATCTAGGGTGTATTTCCAAGCAAACTTTGAAACAAATAATCAAAGTAAATCAATCAGCACAAGTTTCAAAGTATTTCAACAAATATATTCAAAATATCTCAAACAAGATTTTTCACAAAGTAATAGCTCAAGAGATATTTGAAAAAAATAAGCTTGTGAAAAAATATTTTGCAAATCAAAATCACACAAGCTTGATGAGTCTTGCAACGAAGATGCTAAGACTCACTAGCTACAAGGGTATTCCCACTCAAAGATTTATTATTTAAATCGAGCAAAAAACCCAAGCAAGAACTCTCTAAAAAATAATCAATCAATATAGAGTATGAAGAGTCTTAGCTACTAAAATTACTCAAGAACACTCTTAGAGACTTGATCTATCAAAGGAATAGCAAAATGGAGAGTGTATAGGCTTAGTATAGGAAAAATAAGCACTTGAGATTTTAGAGGATTTTTGGCTAATTGAATTTGCTAATCACTTTTAATCTTTGCAAATGAAACCCTATATATAGACTTGGCCAATTTTATGACCGTTGGGGACTCATAGGGAATTATTAAAAAAGTTTAAATGAGTTTAAGGATTTTAACCCTGTTTAAACCCACATTACCGAGGTAAAAATAAAAACAACCCGAGAGTTTCGGGTGATTGACCTAAGGTTCGGTTGCCTGAACAAAAACAATAGGAAAAGCAAATTTTGAAGTTCGAGTGCCCGAGCATAGTTTCGATTTGCTAACCAACAGCGATTTCCATTATGTCCGAGGTTTGGTTTCCCGGTCTTAAGTTCAATTTACTGAACTCACATATTCGGTCGCCTGAGGGTAAAATAAACTGTAGGTTCGAGCACTCAGGGACAATGGAAAAGTACATAGTACTGGTTCGGTTGACTAAGGACGCTACGGTCCTTTTAAGTTCAGTCGCCCGAACCCACGTCAACATTTTGATTGGTCAACAGTTCGATCGCTCGAGGCAATTTTAACTTGCCAGTTTGGTCACCCGAATTCCTTTATATTTTAACTTAAGATCCTTTTCTTTGCTTTAAAATTTCCCCTGATAATATGATAACTATATTGGGGTTTTGTACACTTAGTGTGGGAACCTAAGGTCCATCTAAGGTCATTTTGAGCATATTTTTCCTATCATGCATGATGCAAATTATTAGAGTTCATATTGTGATACAGTCCATAATTAATTACAATCCCAGAATGAAGAATATAAAAAATACAATTACAAATAAGGAACAATAATCTTCAATCTTCTGTGTGATCACCATACGCCATCATGATATAGCATTCTGTTCCATTTCACGTGTAGAGTGAACATGCATGCAAGCATTAGTGCAAACATCAGTACTAAGTGTATTTGTCATTATCAAAAAGAGATATGACCAATCAGGTCAATAGCGAGCGTGTCTCCAATGGTTATATTTTTCTGAAAATCTATAAATACCCCTTCATAACCTTAGATTAGCAACTTTGATTAGTAAATAATTTTTTCTCAAATATTTTTAATCTCTTGTTAACCAAAGTTCCCCTAACTACTTTTTCATTGCAAAAATCTTTATGGGGTAAATTTTATACTCTCCTAAACTCTCTTTATCAATCTTTGAAAATCTTTTGAAGGAGAGCATTTTATCTTGTTTGGGCATTTCATTTTTCTAAGTCAGTTACTCTCTTGAAATTTTAGTTTGAAAATTATTTTTGAGAGTAGGTTTAGAGTTCTTCCCACATTGTTTCTTTGATAAATATTTGTGGAAAAACTCTTCGTAGCCTTTGAATCTTTGCACTTATTGTAACGACCCAAAAAATACTGATATTTAAATATTAAAGAGAGAGGAAAATGGAAACAGAAACGGAAGGAGGCAGCAGGCTTTGTCGACGACATTGCATTTTGGATGGAATAACTTGGAAGTATTAAAAAGGGCCTCGTCGACGAACACAGGTAGTTCGTCGACGAGCGCATGAAAGGACCTCGTCGACGAGAAAATACCGAGAGGGGTTTAGGATAGTTTGAAATTCATCGATGAGGGAGGAAGTTCGTCGATGAAATTATTGAAGGACTCGTCGATGAGGTGATGTGTTTCCTCGACGAATCCAGCCCTTTAAATAGCTAAAACCTGAATTTTTATGAAATTTCAGCGTAGGAAATCCCTTTCTCTCTCTCTCTCTCTCTCTCTCTCTCTCTCTCTCTCTCTCTCTCTCTCTCTCTCTCTCTCTCTCTTTACGTACCTCCCTCCTTCTCTCTTTGATTTCGGGCCTGTTTCTCACCGAATCGAAAATCTGAGGCTAGGACGACGCTCTTAGCGAAGTTCTCTGTAAGTCTGCTAGAGCTGATCATTGGAAAAGTTGGTTTGGATTTTGTCCAAATCTCAGGGTAAGACATTTTATTCAGTATTTGTCTTTCCCTAAGTTATAAAAAATACAATACACAAAGAAATACTGATGTTTTATTCTGGGGGATGTGGTTTTCAAGATGTTAAGTGGAGAGCCCTACGAGTATCGGGTTAGAGTACAATAGGGGCTTTTTAGAGATAAGGTAAAGGAAATATGCTATGCTAGGAGATTTATTTATGTTATCAAAAATTTTATACATATATATATATATATATATATATGCATGTATACTAGATATTATACAGGATATGAATTTTTAAAGCATGTGTGGCCTGAGTATATGATATTGATATGGAATTTTATGTAGTTTTTCAGTATTTCAAGTTATGTAGATATAGTGAGGTAATTGTAGATTTTATACAGACATAATTTGCATATACTTATACAGTTTATTTCAAATGATTACATAGACAGTTATTTTTATATTAGTATACAAATAATTATTTAGAACAATATATACAGTGTATATAAAGAGAGTTATGTTTTCCTAAATGCCATAACATTTAGATTTTACAGAAAAAAAAAGTACAAACAGATTATATAAAAAGAAAGTACAGACAGATTACACAGTTATAGCATCAAGATGCTACAGATATTACAGTATTTACAGTACCGTAATATGGTGTTATGGTTATTTTGGAAATATAATGAAAACAGTATAAAGAGTATAGTATGTATATATATAGTATCAGATCCCTGTGGAAAGATTACAGACAGACACAATATAGATATAGAATTCAGAGCACGGTACCATTGCTAAATATAGATAGAGTGCAACCACATATCTTAGATAGTGTGTGGGTACCGTCAGCCGTGTTTGGAGAGTATGTAGCTCCCCAATTCGCTGGGTTGAGGGGCCTGTTTGATGAGCTAGCAGCCAATCCCGAGCTTAGGAGTGTATGCAGTTTGGCCGGTCTGGAGTAGTATAGAGTATAATGACTTACCTGGAGGGCCGACCAAGTTAAGTCCTGCCTACGGGCCGCACAACCCTGTCATGAGGGGTCAAATCATGACATACAAAGTCTCACGAAAAGAACACAGTTATGTATATGTATACAACTTTACAGCTTTTATTGTATATAATATGATGTAGCACTATGAATCATAGAAAGTTCAAATGATACAAATGTTTTAAGTTATTATACATGTGTTGTACAGAATTTCCAGATTATACAGTTTTTAAATATTATTATTATAATTTTATAACTTGGTCATCACATACTAGTAATAGCATATTTCCACTTACTGAGCGTCGACTCACCCCATTACATTACCATTTTTCAGGTAAGACAGTTGGGTGGGCAGATCAGGCGCGCGAATAGAGAGTATATTGATTACCCTGGTTCAGAGGGTAAGTTTTGTGTAGGGTTTTGTGTTTTTGGGTAGTTGACACTGGAGAGAAAGATGTATTATGTAGCTATGGTTGAAAATACTAAATTCTGGTATTGTATATACATGTATATGTGGTTATGTGATTTATGTTTTTCTGCTGCATAGGGATGCCCATTACATGCGGGTATTGGAATAATTTATTATTATAAGAAAAAATGATAAGAATTTTGAGGATGTTACTGTAACGACCTGCTTAATAAATTAATTTTTTTTATACTGTAATAATTATCATACTCTGATACCATAACATTATCCTAAGCAGCGAGAAGCATAATCATATAAGCAAAACCTAAACCATTACATACAATACCAGAGTTCTGAAATGTTTTGCAATATATACAACATAACTGTATCCCCAAAAATGCCCTCAACTAGCTAGGGCAATACAAAAATGCTCCCAAAAATGATACTCACTCTCTGTCAGGGCACTACTGAAGCCCTTCTATTTGCGAGCTTGGTTTGCTCGCCTACCTGGATCACCTGAAAAATATTTCAACACTGGAATGAGCCAACGCTCAGTAAGGGAAAATATGTTATTACTAGTGTGTGGCAAATGAGCTACTACATCTCATGAAATCTGTTTCATATAAACTTGAATAACGGAGTACAGAAGTACAGTACAAGTAATAAAACACACCACCCCTTTGCCCTATTGCTTAACATATTAGTATTATGGTTATAATTCAAAATACTTCTAGTGTATATAATAGGATCCCTGTTTCTGTAAATCAATACGTAAGTAATAATAACAGAAATTGTTCCCTGTGGCTATCTGTGTCATGACATGCCCCTCATGATAAGGTTGTGCGGCCCGTAGGCTGGATTTACCCTGGCTGGCTAACCAGGAATAAATCACTGAACTCCGTCAGTCGACCTGCCCACCTCAACCCATATCTGGATGGGGAGCCTAACCTCTTCAAGGGCCTAGGTGGTTGACCGTACCATGTATATCTGAATAGGTGGTTGCACTCATAAAGTAACATAGTATCTATAGCAACGGTACCGTGCTCTATAGCTGCAAGTTCAACAAGGTCTGATATCATATAATATATTTCTATACATAACTAACTGGTTTACCATGATTTCGAGTACTAAATTAATCATGATGCTGCATCACGTACTGAAGTCTGAATAATCATAACGTGGAACTGCATATTCGTAATACTGGAATTTGTATAATCATGGTACTGAAATATCGTAAAATCATGCTACTGAAATCCATAAAATCATGATACTAAAATTCGTATAGTCATAATACTGAAATTCATAAAATCATGAAACTAGATTTATAAAACATATCCCCATACCACATATACGTTTCACAAGTCACACCATACTAAAATACATAATTTTCGTAAATAAATAAACTGTATAATATTTAGAAATTTCTTAACATAACATATTTCCCTTACCTTAACTCTGAAAAGCTCATACTGTATTCTAACCTGATACCTGCAGGGCCTCCTACAAAACACCCTGAAACCAATATTTGCCAAAACTAAACATCAGTATTTTTTCGCCTATAACATTTTCTCTAACTGCCACAAGGCCAAAAGAAGACTAAAAGACCTTACCCCGAATTTGGGATGATTTCCAACATTGATTTCCCGACGATCCGCTTTGGTAGATGTGCAGAGAACTCCACCAGGAGCATCGTGGTAGCTTCGGATCGTCGATCCGACGACTAATGGGGCCGGAAATGAAGAGAGAAGGGAGAGAGAGTCGTAGGAGAGAGAGAGGAGAGAGAGAGCGGTGAGAGAAATGAAAAATATCCCGGTTTCCCGCCTTTTATACTGCCAGATTTTTCGACAAATCTTTAGTAATTTTGTCGACGAAGCCCTGTATTCGTTGACGAAATTCAAACCGCCCTAGACCCTCTCTCAGTATTTTCTCGTCGACGAAGCCCTGTGTTCGTTGACGAAATTCTGAAGACCTTCGTCGACGAGACCCTATGTTCGTCGACGAAGCCTAGCAAAATTCTGAAATTTTGATTATTTAATATTATCTCCAAAATGCAATGTCGTCGACGAAGTTTACGGCCTCCTTCCGTTTTTGTATCTATTTTCTCTCCCTCTTATTATTAAAAAGGTATTATTCTTCGGGTCACTACAGTTACACTTATACTGTAAGATTCAAATGCTCAAACAGTATTTTCATTGCACAAACATTTTTGAGCTTAACTTTTAACTTCTCCAAACATTTTATTGCAAGATTTTTATTAGAGAACATTTTTATCACATTCAGATCTTTGAAAACACTTATTGCATATTTCATCTTTTGAAATAAAAAATCATATGAATTTTTGTGTGCAAAAATTGTTTAAAAAAAAAAAAAAAACACTCTTACTTGACTGAACTTAACTCACATCATATTAGAGTGCATGTATTTGAGTTTTTAATGTGTACATCCATGATTGTATCTAAAATTATTTTAATATGTACAAAAATTATTTTTATTCTATCAGTTGAGTTCATCCCGTAAATTGAACTGGGGAGTCTCTGCCCCGTAAGGGAGACCAGTTAGGCTCAGTCTAGTAATTGAGTCGGGGTTTATTTCACCCTATAAAGAGAGGTTGCAACGGCTTCTACTCTGCCCGTTTAAGTGAATAAGGATAGTCTAATCCTTTGAGAGGTATGTCCAAGGTGGGGACGTAGGTAGTTTTGATCGAATCTCATTAAAAAATCTCTGCGTCTTTCTCTGTCTCCATCTTATTTAAATTTCTGCACTTTACTTTCCGCACATGTATGCCTAGTCATATTTACTGTCATAACTATTTGCATACACCTATAGAATTTGAATAAGATACTCCAAACGTGTGTGCATGTTTTAACTACTTAAATTATTTTACACACACACTTGTACTTTTGAATAGGATATAATATGTGCTAAATCGGCGCATAGTTTAAATAGCCAAAATGTTTTGAAACCCAATTCACCTCACCTCCCCCCCCCCCCTCTCTGAATCACACTAATTCCAACACTAACTAAAAGCATTTTTACTAAGTTTGAGAGAATAAATTTTAGAACTCAGATTTTTTTTTTCCCCTGATAACCCAAGAACTCTAACCACCATCGCACCACTTTGGTACTATGGTATAATACCGAACCCTGGGGGTGAAACTCGTCTTCCCATTAACGCATCTCTGGTAATTCACCAGAGTAATGTCTCAAGGGAGAAACGAACCCGTGACACCAAAGTCACAAGTTGCCTTTATCACTTGACCTAACGGCTCAAGACTTAGATTTGGATTTGAGTATATTTAGATAAGCTACAATACAATTCTATGTTGCATGTTATCCAAATCCAATAAAAATCTAAATATAAAACCCCTCTAAACATAGGGTCTATTTCTTTTACTTGGCAAATTAAACATAAAATGCAGAAAACAAAATTATAATAGTTTCAAAAAAGAATATATATATATATATATATATATATATATATATATATATATATATATATATATTGTACCCCTTGAAGTTATTTGCACTGACAAATAACTCAGCATGCAAATTGTAAACAGTTGGATTACAGGTATTGTTTGAATTGTCACTTATTCACAAAATTGCCAAACTGGTCACAGGTTTGATTAATTAATTAATTTCAGAAATTCAAAGTCCCCTTCAAACCTGAAAAAATGTTTCAAATATGTCCAATTATATTGTTATATAAGTATATTAATTAACAAATTAATAAAATATAAAAGGGTCGCTGATCAAGTGATCAATATATATTTTTTATCCCACAATGTATTTCCCTCCTTTAAAAAAACGAAAAAATAGACATGTGAATGCAACCGCTACCACCGCCGACAGCCGCCGGCCGACCACGCATCCCAATTTACATGCATGCACCATAAAATCAATATTTAACCCACAACGCATCACATGTCCGCCTGGTCATCGTACGTAGCAACATGAGACCTGCTCCGGCGACGGGAGTGGTGGCGGTGGGTGCCGCCGAACTTGAGCCTGCCGGTGTCCTTGAACCGCCTCTTCTCCGACGGGATGATGACGCACTCTGGCGGCGGGACGGGGTAGCGCAAGGTGTCGTAGCAGTAGGAGTAGTACATGTACCTCTGGCGGAAGTGGCGCATGGCGAGGCGGCGCTCGGGGGTGACGACGGCGTAGGAGGAGGCCTCGAGGCGGGCGTCCTCCTCGGCGCAGACGGCGAAGGCGGGAAGTTGTTGGATGGGGTTGGGATCGGCAGGGCAGCCCTGGAGGGCGAGGTCCTTGAACTCGGCGACGAAGGGGGCGTACTTGTAGTTGACCTTGTACTTGCCGCCGGAGGTGGCCCAGTTGGAGGCGTCCCAGATGGTGGCGTACAGAGCCATGGGCTTCGACGGGTAGTCGCTGCCCATCGCGTCGCTGCGCACCACCTCTCTGATGGGAACCTCGTCCACGTAGAATCTGTGCATTTAATCATAATAAGAATAATTATTTTTTTTTAAACGGTAATAATTACTATTAATTATTCAATTTTTTTTTTGAAAAAAAAAACCACTATAATAATATTATTAATAATAATGAAATTAATATGATCACTCTCTGAAGGTGGTTTAGTGTGAATGTGATCTTGTTAAGGGAATAAATTCCTTATAAGGCAAGTTAACTCATCAATCCTTTTGATTGGAAAGAGGAGAAGATTTTGTTTTGATTTTTTTAAAAAAACAAAGAGCTTCTTTTGACTTTTTTTTCTCTACTTTTCTCATTTTTTTTAATTGCCTCTATCTCATCATCTCAGGCGAAATACAAAAATTAAATTAAAAAAAAAAAGAAAAGAAAAGACTATTTCTATTTTCTTAGCCAAAAAAAGGAGAAAAGAACTTTAAAATAAATGTAATGAAAATTATGTAACCAGATCCACAATCATATATCATAAGATCTTCAAAATCAAATGGGATAATAATTTTTTTTAGGTATGAATAATAGACACAGATACAAGGCAAGGTAAGATATTTAAAATGACAAAAACTGAAAGGTTAGGACTTAGGAGGAGACAATGAATGTTTCATTAGCACTCAGTTACGAGATTTGTGCATAAATTAACCTCTGGCAAAATATTGAATTGTGCTAGTTATGGCTTATTAGAGTACAGAATAATTTTTTAAGGTAAAAAAAAAGACATTCCATGCATGGGAAAGGCACGTGGGTTAACAAAAATCCCGCTCTCTCTCTCTCTCGCTAGGTCAACCAGTGGGTGGGGCACGAATTCCACTTTATAAGGATTGAAATTAGCCAATTCCAGCTATAATTTTCTAAACCCAGAATTAGCATCATCGATCAGAAACAAATTAATTAAAATGCTAAAAAACAAAACAATAATAATAATTCGAAGAAGAAGAAGAAGAAGAAGATGAAGGAAAGGGAGAGTTGAATAGTAATAATCATTTAGAACAAGAAAGGAAAGAAAGAAAGAAAGCATACATGATGTTGGTGGAGGTCCACAGAATGCTGTAACGGTGGAATTCCTTGGTGGGATCAAACCAGAGAGTGTACCTCTCCTCTCTCCCTCTGCTGGTGCTCCCGTTGCCGTACACGTTCGTCTGAAACCTCCATGGCTTCCCCCTTATGTTCCCCAAGAACTCTATGTCCAGCTCGTCGTGCGTCTTCTCAAATACGTCGCCGTTTGATGTCTGCATCCCAATCCCATTCCCAATCATCATCATCATCATCGTCATAATCACAATATCAATAACAGCAGCAATAATTCGAATACGCGTCTAAATTTTCCCAAGCAGAAGAAAATGATAACTCTGATCTGGCGCTTAATCCAGACCCATGACATGATTGAACCACACCCTTTCTTTTTTTTAAATCAAAGAAACAAAACAAACCATGGTGTGATTGAACCATATCCATTTTTTTTTTCTTTTCTTTTTCTTAAAAAAAATCAAAAAACAAAACAAACCCAGAAAAGTTTTCCACTCGGGAAAATTTTTTCCATAAAAAAAAAAAACAGAATCCAACAGAGAAGAGAAAGGTGTCACATACATAGAACGCGACGACGACGCCGGCGGAGTACTCCGCGGGAAGCTTTATTTTAGCACTGAAGAATCCATGGTTGTAGAGATCGGAGGAAATGAATCCAGACCCTGATCCACAAACAACATAATAATTAAAATCGACGAATTAAATCAATTCAATTGCGTATGTGAACATAGAAGTAAAAGAGGTAGCGCACCGGTGAAGCGATCGAGGAGGAGGCTAACGCCTTCGCCGTCGGGGGACTTGACGACGTTTCCGTCGCCGAAGAGAGGTGTGTAGGCTTCGTCAAAGGAAAGGGTGTTGAGGTCGAACGCCGAGGCGGAGGATGCGAAGAAGAAGACAGAAACCAGAAGGAGAGAGAAATGAGTAAAGCTCTTAGAGAGAGAAAGACGTATACGTTCTTCCATTTTTTTTTTTTTTCTTCCTTCTCTTCTTCCTCTTCTTCTTCTTCTTAATGGTTTTTTGTGTTTCTCTCTCTCCTCGCCCGCTGCAACTTTATATTTATTATTTATTTATACGTACTCGCGCGCACCGCAATGCTAAAATAAGCAGGGCGCCTTTCGGTATTTGGCTGCTGCGCCTCCCAGGGTGCCTATGTACGAAAACGCCCCTACTTCTGTCTCATTATTACGGATCTGCCACTGCGCATTATCGTAATAGTTGTATACAGTGAGTAGGTGCTGCTGATCAGGATTTGACGTCGTTTAAGAGGATCCACGCTCAAAAGCCTTCCGCATTTATTGTACACACCAAGCGACAGCCATTGCTCTATTTTTTATTTCCTCAATTGCGAATTTTTTACAAGTTGTATCCGTCTTTTACTTTTCCTTTTTTTTTTTTTGAATAAAAAGACAAAATAATTTATATATATTTTTACTAATATTTTTTAAAAAGATATTAGTGCTTTACTATTTTTGTAATCTTATCTTTTTATTAATGAAGTTCAAAATCATAATTAGATAAATTGTTATTTAATATGTTATCAACGATAGAAGAAAAACGTGAACGATCTTCTTTGTAATGCCATAAGGAGATTTTTTTAATTATTGACATTATGTAAAAATTAATTTTATGATTTTCCCATACAGATGTATCCTTCAAACGACACCATGATAATTAACTTTTATTTTTTTAATGTGTTAACGTAACAATCGTATTTTTTGACTTTTACTTGATAAGAGAAAAATAAAAAGGCGAGGGATAAATTTGTCATTTTATTATGTGAGATGTGAATAAAAACATATCATTACTGATAGCATCTCACTTTTAAAGGATTGCATGTAACTCAATAATCGTCTATTAAATAAAATATTACTAATATATTATATATTTTTATATAAAAAAAAGTGACGTTGGCCGTTTATTTGGGATAATCATTCATCGTGTTGTGTATAAAATAAAATAAAAAGATTCTATATATTTTTATTAATATTTTTTAAAAATATATTAGTACTTTACTATTTTTTTAATTTTAACTTTTTGTTAATGAAGTTCGAAATCATAAATAGATAAAATTTTTATTTAATATGTTATTAATAATAGAAGAAAAACGTGAACGATTTTCATTATAATTCCAGAAGGAGATTTCTTTAATTATTGACATTATGTAAAAATTAATTTTGTGATTTTTCCAGGCAGGTGTATCCTTCGAAAGACACCTTAATTGGTAATTCACTTTTATTTTTTAATGTATTAACATAACAATCGTGTTTTTTGACTTTTACTTGATAAAAGAAAAAGAAAAAAGACAAAGAATAAATTTGTCATTTCATTATGTGAGATGTAAAATATATATATCGTTAACATTTTTTTTCTTTTTTCCCATCAATCATTTCTTAATAGATTTTTTATATTTATAAATTCTTTTAAATAAAAAATTACTAATATATTATATATTTTTATATAAAAAAGTGATGTGTGAATTGCAATAACCAATAATTTAATAGAAAAGTATTTGCCTTTCTTTTATACTTTTCAAATATTGGTAATAGAAATAGGCTCTCACATTAATGGAGTTAGATTCTAATAATAATTATTGTTAACTTTTTGAATTCAATCCCTGGTTTTGATAATGATAAATCACAAGTTACTTGTTCGTGTTTCTAGTGGTTGAACAAGTTATAATTTACCACACACATAAGAGGTCTGAGATGGAAGGTAGATGGAACTCAAAGAATACATTATTTGGCACATTCCATGAAGACGAAAAAGCAAAAGAAGAAAAAGAAGACATGTTTTCAGTTGTATATGTATTTAATTTTTCTATTTTTGTATGTAATAATGTATACATCTTGCATGATATGTTTTAAATGACCGTATAGATTGATTATAGGGAACCAAATGACCGTACGACACCCTTGGTCGACCGACGTCAGAAATTATAATTATGTGATTAGGGGTAACTTTAAATAAAAATCCAGACTTAAATGCAAAAGTTTAGTGTGTTCGGTCGACCGAACCTCCACAGGGTCAAAAGTTTGACCACTTGGTCAATCGTCCTTAAAATGAACACCAATGCCCTGGTCGACCGAATTGGCATGTGGGGAAATTCCAATGCCCCAGTCGACCAAACTTGAAGGAAAAAAATGGCTCGGTTGACTGAACATCGGAGGTTTTAAAAATCGCCCTAAGGCGGCCGATCGAACTTATAATTCAAAAATGTCATATTCGACCGAATTTAGTGAGATAATCAACCGAACCTCAAATCTAGTCGGCCGAACCTCTTGAGTTCTGAATTTTTTAAGGGCTTAAATGTAATTAACTTTTAATTAAATAATTTTAAAAATACCCAACGTATCCCAAACGATCATAATTTTTCGTAAAATCCATAAATACCCCTTCATTACTCCAGATCCGCAACTTTGATTAACTCCAAGTTCTCTCTAAACTTTTGTTAATCAAAATTCCCCCAAAACTAATTTTTATTATTTAACTCATTTTTTAGGGAAAAATCTTTTATACAAATCTCTCTAACTATCTTTCATGCATTTATTTCAAAATCATTTTTGAGAAGAGTATTTTATTTATGGCATTTTATTTGCACATACTATCACTAGACACTTAATCTTTGAAAATTTTTTTTAAGAGTATTGCTTAGGTTTTCTCTCTGATTATTTCTTTGATAAATATTTTTGGGAGAAAATTATTTATTGCACAAATATTTTCTTGAACTTAAATTCTAGATTTTCCAAATACTTTTATTTATAAAAATCTTTTTTGGAGAACATAATAATCATTTTTATATCCACGTATTTTATTTGTACAAATTATTTAGATAAACATCATTTATTCTACTGAGCATATATTTCATATCATATTAGAGTGTTTGTATTGAACTTTAATGGTGTACATTCATGCTTGTATTTAGAAGTTTTTTCATATGTACAAAAATATTTTTCATGTATCGGTTGGGTTCAACCCAAAATTGAACTAGGGAGTTTCAATCTGTAAGTGAGACTGGTTCTGTTCAGTTCGAAAATTGAACTAGGGAGTCTCAACCCCGTAAGTGAGACCGATTCGGTTCAACCCAAAAATTGAACTAGAATTTTGCTTCCCCCGTAAGGAGATGATGTAAAAGACTTCTGCTCCACCCGTTTAAGTGAGCAAGGTTAGTGTAAGTCTTGGAGGATATGCCCAAGGTGGGGACATAGGCTGATTTGGCCAAACCTAGATAACAAATATCGTATGTCGCTCTCTCTCTCTCTCTCTCTCTCTCTCTCTCTCTCTCTCTCTCTCATTTAATTACTGCACTTTAATTTCCATATGTGTATGTTTGCTTTATTCACTGCTATGTATAATTATTCGCATACACACATTTAATTTAAATAAGATATGTTGCACACGTGTATGTCTACGCCGATAGTTTAATCATTTTGCATATATATTTGCATTATAAAACATAAATGTTTAAATTAGCCGAAATGTTTTAAAACCTAATTCATCCCCCCTTGGGATTACACCAAAGTCAACAATAATGTTTTATGCTTTTATATAATTTATGTTTTATTGATTTTGGTTTATTTTATTTCTTATATATATATATATATATTCATTTTTTTGGATGTAAGAACTTTTATGTTTTATTAATTTTAGGTATTGAATTAATAATTTGCCAAATTTAGAGTTCTAAAATATTGAAAAAATGTGTGAAAATAAAAATTAGTGTTATGAATATAATTAAGATTACTTATTGTGATTTATATATTAATATATATAATCTAAGATTATTTCTTATTGTATAATTTTAGGCATTGAATTAATAATTTCCTAAAGATAAACTATTAATTCCCTAGAGTATAACATGTGAAAATAAAAATTAGTGTTATTATAATTATGATTATTGATTGTATATAAAAAATTATTATTCATAAGTTAATACATAAAAGCTAAGGTTATAATTTTTAATAAAAATATTTTATGACCGAATCTAAAATAGTTAGGTCATCGTTTATGTTAGTATAAATTGTGAAAACACATAAGACATTATTAGAGGTGGCAAAACAGGTCGAAACTTGACGGGTTATCTATGACCTGCCTGTTTAAATATGGTTTGAGTTTAATACAAGTTGACCTGTTTATAAACGAGTCAACCTAGACCCGACCCGTTTATTAAACGGGTTAGGCGGGTTTGAGTCAGGTCACTCAGCGGGTGCCCCATTTATGACACGTTTAAAAATAAAATGAAGGAGTGTTTTTTTCAAGAAAAATACGTCATTTTCTTTGAAATTTTAAAAAAATTTTAAAATAAATAAATTATATTTTTTAAATCAGTGACTTGTTTATTAAACGGGTTTGGGTTTTTGTTGCTGAACTCGTTTAACTCTGACTCGTTTATGACCCGCCCTAACTTGGTCCGTTAACCCATTTTGCCACTCCTAGACATTTAAACCAGTTTGAACCAAGAATTTTGTTGTAGAAAATGAAAAAAAAAATAAAAAATAAAAAGAAACTCATTTTTTTCACGATATTATTTTTCTTTATACCAAATATTGTTCAAAATGAAAAATTGTCCCAATATAATTAAAAATAAAAAAAAACTAAATGTTGAAGATGCATAAAATTAAAATTTTGTTCATTAATTAGATATATATTTTTATTTTTTTTCTCACTTTCCTTGATAACCAAATGTGAAAAAATCAAATATTTCTTATTTTCCTTTTCTTTCCATTCCTCAACATTTTTCAATTCCAAACAAGTTGTATATATATTATAATTTTTGTTGATAAGTCTAGCCCTGTGGGCCTCTGCTTGGTCCCCTAGAGGGTCTCAATATTACTATTGGATACTTCAATGTCAAAAATCTTGATTTTGAACACTATAATACGACAAGAAGAGACATAGTATAGAAATGTACTAACTACTATTGTTGATTATGTAAATCATTTTTATCGAACTATTAACA
The DNA here is from genome assembly GCF_029873635.1 of Malania oleifera. NCBI lineage: Eukaryota > Viridiplantae > Streptophyta > Magnoliopsida > Santalales > Ximeniaceae > Malania > Malania oleifera. Next base: position 14,415,417 of record NC_080425.1, read on the forward strand.
GGCTTAAAAAGAGTCTCTCCACTTCATAAAATCCTACATCCATCGTTGTGCGATTTCTACTCCATTGCCTTGTCCTCTCTCCCCCCCTCCGCCCCTAAAATTCAATCTTGTATTTTTCAAAATAAAAATCTCACCAAGAACCAAAATGTTTTTAGGATTATACCCGTGAATGAAAGAGGGAAGTTTTTAGTTATGATAAAAATTGAATTACCACGCGCATATGTTAAAATTCACTAAATGGATGGTGCTGATGTATTATTCCTAAGGTATTTAAAAATATAAGATGTGAGACACTGTCAAATTATGGGCTCCACATTGATGACTTGGTCCATGCATAGTAATGCTTTAAAATTAGGTGGAAAATAATTTTGCTTAAAAAAAGTGACGTCATTGGGAGGGTATTTTGGGCAATAAAAAAATGATAAGAATCGTAAAAGAGAAGCTGCGTAAGTTGACCAGGCGGGCTGAATGGACCGCCTAGAAAGAGAAATCTCCAATTATCAATTCCAACGGCCTAATGGGAAGAGGAAGAGTCAAGGGGTTTGGTAAAACAGGCAGCACATTAGGTGGGCATTATCGTCCATTTGAAAAAAGGCTTCCGCCCACCATGAGGCGTGCGAGGGTACATTTCGCAATTTGTTGCGAGGGCCAGGGGCATTGTTGGAAACACGGTCCGCGGTCAGTTTTGTGTAACGGTAAAAGGAGAAAGGTTCTTCGCTTTTGGGCCGAAAATAAAAACCGCGTCCGGAAATAAAGGGCGCATTATTCATGACATCCTATTTGTCTCTCTCTCTCTCTCTCTCTCTCTCTCTAAATCTTTCTCTTGATTTCACAACTTCTTTTTAATTTTTATTTTTTACTTTTTTATAGAATATTTTTATTGTAATTTATTTAGATGAAAAATTTTATATCACATCACACCGATGAGTCACAAAAAGTTTGATAAATGATGTCATTTAATAAATTTCAACTCAACTTCTTGAATTGTATTTACTTTGATTTACAAAGTTAAAAAGAATAAGACAACGCAAATACAGGTTAAGTACGTTTGATTCGAATATGACATAAAGAATATGCTTTGCCTCGTGATTTTTGTTATTTTTTTAATATTATGACTTTTTAAATTTAAAAATGTTATTATTACTTTTTTTGATCTGTTAGAAGTTTATACTGATATGTTTGGATAACTTTAGGATTTATGGTTATTTTGGATTTGAATAAGATGTAATATAAAATTGTATTAAAATTTGTTTACATCTGTTAAAATTCAAATCTAAGGTCCAAAATTCACGCATCTAAATCCAGTAGGGTACGACAAAACCATTAGATATATGCGAAACAAGTAAAGTTAGAGATTTGAATTTAGAATTCATCTAGAAATGATGTATTTGACTATAAAGGAAAAAGAGATGGAGGGAAAATTAATTTTGGGTTAGGCATCTCATTTGTAAACATGAAGAGTAATAGGCACTAACTCTTTAAGAAGTCATTAATTACATTTCTTCAAATGAATATATGAATGTGACAGTCAAATTATAAATTAAAATTCAAACTGAAATCATATTATTTGAAATTTAACTATTAAATTTTTTTAAACAAATTTAAATATAAAGTCTCAATTTTACTTGCATACATGACTAAATTAAAAGCTTATTGATCCTAAAATATAAAATCAGAGTACATAACTGCTAAACATATATGGGTCCTCTCCTTTTTTTTTTAAAAGGATAATATTCAAACAAAAAACTTCTGACACAAATGCCTCATCCCAAATTTTAGAGAGTAAATTTTAAGCTTTTTAGTATTGTAATCCTCATATAACCATATGTTGTCTCACCTATTGGATTGCAATTATTTATTTAAAAAAATAATTGAGCGCCGCACACGTTTTTCTAGTCTAAAATTTTAAATATAACAATACATAGGACAGTCCGGTGCACAAAGCTCCCGTGTATGTGGGGTCTGGGAAAGGAACGGACCATAATGGGTCTATAGCACACAACCTTATCTTATATTTTTGTAAGAGACTCTTCCCCCACTTAAAACCCGTGACCTTTAGGTCATACGACAACCTTACTGTTGCGCCTGAGCTCTCTTTCTAAATATAACACATAGAAAACCTAAAAATTAATTTTTTTTATAAAAAGCTCAGGTCAAAAGATAAAATTTTGGTTGATGATTAAGAACCCCACTAGCTTTTGCCCTTCAATTTTGTCAATTTCCCTCATAAAGTGTAATCATAATTTTAGTAACCTAACAATTTGCAATTGGCAATTGGCAATTGGCAATGCATGGTTTAAGACCCAACCCAATAAATTTTGATGTTCACATATTAGCCTATTCCCATAAAGCAAATCACAAATTAACTGTACAGTCACACGCATATACATATGCTCATGCAGAAAGGTTCCTTTAATTTTGTAGGAGGCCATTCTTTTAACCTCGAAAAAGAGCTTTCAATGCACATACCATCATATCATTCACCAGGACTCCACTATTGCAAAGGAATTCCAAAGTGTCAATGGGCCTATCTTCTTTCCATTTTTCTGTTTCAGGTTTAAGGTCCAACCACTTTCATTCTCAGGGCTGCTCTGCACACAGCCAAGTTTATTTGTTCAGGCCAAATTTTACCAAAGGGCTAAGGGACCATTGAATCGATATCATACTCGACCGCTCACTTTATTTTGCACTTACATCGTTTGGATCGAGAATTGTACTTGGATAGAGGAAAGTAAAATAAGAAGGAAACTTATTTTTCGTTGTTTTTTTTTTAAAATATTAAGTTTGATTAAAAATAAAAGTTTATTTTAATATGATTAAAAATTTAAAAATTAAATATTAATTATGCGTATAATCAAAATTTTGTTCATGAATTAGGTATAATTTTTTATTTTCTTTCTCACTTTTTTCAATAACTAAACATGAAAACATAGATTTCTTGATATATTTTTTATCTTAATATTTTTCAAGTTACAAACGACACCTAACTCAAATAATTTGATATATGACTCAAAATATTATTGCATTGGAGTACTAATGTCGTGTGCTAATGCAATCATAGCATGTGCTGGACATGCATATAGTGACAAGAGAGATCGATGTATAATTGGCACTAATTAATTGTAGATATTAAAGCGAACAATATCTCATGTAGGGATGAACATAATTCAGTTTTAATCGAATTAATCGACTGAATTCAATCGTTTCAATTTGGTTTCAAAATGGGGTAAATTCTGATATTTGATTTTCGGCTTGATTATGGGGAAAATGTAATTTGGTTAACTGAATTGCTCAAATTTTAAATAATTTTAGGCTAGGGTTCCAAACTTCCAATATTCCATTCGACCATTCCCAGATTCCCTTCCCATTCGACCATTCCCATTTTGGCATACAAATTATACATTCATATTTTTTTTTTCTATAATTAATTTTAATTTTATTCAATTAAATTCGATTAAATGAATTATCAGACAATTCGGTTTGCTTGGCTATGGCTCGATTAAAGAGCTCAACTCGATCAATTTGGTTATAGGGTGAGATTAACCAAAAAAATTTCTATTAATTCGGTTAATTGACCAAATTGACTGAACCAACCACACACTCTTAATCTCATGTGAGCCCACAATAAAACTCTCAATAATGAGAATTGGCATTAATTGTGGAAATTTCATACATTGGGAAAACCATTTTGTTGACTTGGGATTATGATGTATATAAGGTAGAGGTGAATCTAAGACCTGCAATCAATAGGAGTTGAGGTTTACATACATAAGGTTTTTTTTTTTTTTTTTAATTTTATAAGATTCATTTTTTTTTTTGCAACAATTAATTTATAATCATAAGGTATTATAAAAATATTTTATTCATCACAAGAAATTTTAACAAGTAAGGTAGAGATCCTAATTTGTTAGGGTTAGTTTACTCTTGCATTGTCAATAACTTGCAACAAATTAATCATATCATTGCACATCATTTGTGAAAATTTCTTGTGATACGTAGAATTTATTATTATTATTATTGATAATTCGGTGACTCTAACCACTATTGCGTCACTTTAGACACTCCCTTTATCATTATTATAATATCGATTTAAACATAACACTATAGTATTAATAAACAAGGGTGAAATTTTCATACATTAGATTTCCTCTTTAATTGAATTTCTTTTTCTCTTTTGTTTTTATTTTAATTTTGATATTAGGATCAAAAGAACTTAATTTTTTTTTTGTTTAATTACTATTGAAATTCGTTTATACAACATTGTAAGCTTTGACATTGTCTTAAAAACAATTTTGTTAAGTAAATGGGCAATCGTCCTCACTATAATCAATTGTGCAAACTCAAAACTTGAGAAAGATGACATGTTAATATGTACTAGAAGCAAGAGAAATTAAACAATCATATTTCGTATCACATATTATTATCATCACCACAATTATCATTGTCACCGAAGTTTTGATATTTTTGTGTCATACAAATTTTGTATTGAAATAAGACCTACTATTGTTGATGTTGCCAATAAAGTATTATCTAATTATTTATTTAATAGTGTTGCCCACTTTTTCTAATAGTGTGTATTGCATGCCTCCAAATGTTAGTCATCAAACTCTCCTTAGATCTTATTCTAAAAAAAATGACCAAAAGTGAAATGAAATGTTCTTTATCATTTCCTTGCAATAACTTGTTGTAGAGAAGAAAAATAAGAATTCCTTCCTATCTAAAGTGCAACAATTTGAGCATAAGTGACTACAAAAGGATAACTTATTTAAAACCTTTCTAGTAATTATAGAAGGAGATGAAAATTTGCCTTGAAAAATTCTTCCGTTTCTTTCCCTCGATGCCTCCCGAAAAGCAATTGCAGGGAATTGAAAGCCTTACTCTTCTAGAATTTCATGTGGTTTTTGAACTATACTAGCTATTAAGCATGATCATGATAGTTCTTGGCATAGCCCAATGGATGTTTAACAACTAAAATAATGCACTCTAGATCTATCAATTAAACTAGGTAAATCTTTAGGAAAATGACAAAAAGGTCACAACAGGAAAACTCTATTAAACTCCACTTACCTTATTATTGATTACATGTCCTAAGTAAGCCTTACATCCAATCTGAATCATTCTTTAAGATAAAATTGTTGAAATAAAGCATGAAGGTAGGATGGATAATGGATATCTTTCATCATAAAAGGTAAACTTTACTTCTTCAAGGTGATCAGAAGTAAGTTTTGGTCTCACCATAGTAGTGGCCATTTGCATTTCGAATCTAGTACTGAAAAAAAAAAAAAAAAATGGTCTCACCTTTTCAAAATTCCAAATTTATCTTTTATTTACTTTATTTCCGTTCTTCTCAAATAACCTTCATAGGAGGATACATACGTAATTTTTTTTTTTTTTAAAAAGGAAAAAACGAAACTCTCTTTTAAACATCTAAACCTTTCATAAGAAAATTTTCAATTTGTATAGACCATATAATTATTACAGATCCAAAATATAAAAACCAAATGCATTACAAGTGAAATCAAATATGACTTCTTCTCTTACTCTTTAATTTGTAGTGGAACACACCAAGTTGTATGCACTTTAAGTTCAGTCTTGGCTTCCACTTCCCCTTTTCATGTGTGCGATAGAAGATATAAACCTATTTAAGAATTCGACTCACACATGAGATACTTGTGCTTTGTTAGCATCAAAACAGGGATCGAATTCAAAAAGCCAACAATCTCCCCTCTTTTGATGATGACAAACGCACCAGAGAAAAATGGGGTTTAGCCTAAAAAGGCTCCCCCTAAGAATATGCATAACTTAAATTTAAACAAGATTGTACAAGCATATTAATGAAAGAAGACATTTCAAATTTTATGCATTCGGTTTTAGCAGTAAGGCACAAACATAGACATGCATGCAGCTCAGATATTCACCCCATTTAAAAATATTGGCCTTAAAAGATATTCACCCCATTTAAAAATATTGGTCATAAAAAAGATTTCCCTTTCGATCAAACATTTTCACCCCATTTAAAAATATTGGCCTTAAAAAAAGGATTTCCTTCTCAGTCAAACATTTTGTTGATCTCATGGGTCATACCCTGTTTTGATTATGACAAATACTTAGGTATTTAATGGTTACCAATTTTTTGTGCAAGTTCTTATTGGCAAATACTCATATAATAGCATGCGGTAACTTGAAGTGAAGCCTGAAGACCCTGAAGATTCTATTTCATATTGTAAAGTCAATTAATGTAATATGGGTCTGTAATAATAACTAGGGATATGGTCTACAAAAATCTTTGCATGTCATGCATATAGACTTGTAAGCTCAGAAATGCCATAGATTGACGGTCAACCGACGCGGGATTTTTGAGACTATCTCAAAACGGTCCTTGAAAAGACCCTAGTAAGACCTTAGGTTCCAAACACTCATGCACATATATCATACAAAATTGAGGAGTGTTAAAAATGAATAAAATTGAATAATATAGGGAAATTTGAGAGAACTTGGGTGACTGAACCCCAGGACTTCAAAACTTCTCAGGCGCCCAAACCACCTAAAAAGGACATTCCACCAACTCGGGCTACCGAGCTGTTTAGTTCAAATTGAGCCCCGGGCGACCGAACACACGAGTTCGGGCTACCGAACCTATGACCAGACACCCAAATTTACGAAGAAATGTTTCTGACTTTGATTCGGGCCACCGAACTGTAACTCAAGTTGTCGAACTGATTTTAAAGGCTTTTATTATTGTGTTTGTTCGGGCAACTGAACCACGGTTCAGGCACCCGAACCTCGCCGTGTAATGACCTGAATAATAATGGTATTTAAATAGTAAAGAGGAAGGGAAATGGAAACAAAAACAGAAGGAGGCAGCAGACTTCGTCGACGACATTGCACATTGGGAGTAATAACCGAGGAATTTAGATTAAGGACTTGTCGACGAATACAGGGGATTCATCGACGAGGATAACATAGGGTCTCATCGACAAGGGTGAGTTTCATCAACGAGAAGATACCGAGAGGGGTTTTTGGGTAACTCTGAATTTCGTCGACAAAGGGGAGAGTCTTTCGACGAGGAGCCTTCTTGACCTTGTCGATGAGGTGATATGACTCGTCGACGAAGGCCAGTGTATAAATAGCCCGAACTTCATTTTTAAGCAGAATTTTTGGCGCAGAACTCTCTCTCTCTCTCTCTCTCTCTCTCTCTCTCTCTCTCTCTCTCTCTCTCTCTCCTCCCTTCAGTTTCCCCCTCCTCTCTCTCTTTGATTTCGGCCTCATTAGTTGCTGGATCGATGATCCGAGGCCACCACGATACTACTGGGAAAGTTCTCTCCAAATCTGTTGGAGCGGATCGTTGGTGGAAGCTAGTCGAAATTCATACTTGAGTTGAGGTAAATTTTTTTACTCGAAATTTGGTCTTTCCACAGTTGAAGGAATTGATGTACTCGAATACATACTAAAGTTTAGTTCTAGGAATTATCATTTTCAAGGTACTACTTAGGGTTTCCTACGGGTGTAAGACCAGTATTATAGAGGGGCTTTTCAGTTGTCAGGTAAGAGGATAAATTAAAACAGTTATTTTTCATTGAAATTACTATTATTTAATAGTAGAATAATTTTCAGAAGGCATGTGTTTATATATGAGTATAATTGATAAAATGTAAGTTAGGGAAAATGCTGCAATTGTACAAGAAATGTGATTTCAGAACGGAATACATGATTTCATTCAATTTGTGTGGCGTGAATATTATTTTATATATATATATTATATGCCATGTCAAGTTAAATTTGCAAAATAAGCATGTTTACAAATATTTTTGGGAATAACATGATAAACACAGTAAATTATGATTTCAGAATAAATGATATGTTCGGCGCAAGGCCGTAATTGATGTTTGGCGCGAGGCCGTATTTACTCAAGATATTCGGCGCAAGGCCTTATTTATTCATGTTTTCGGCGCGAGGCCACAATTATTATGTTAATGTAAGATTCAGAACATGTTATTATTTGATTTGCGATAAACAGTATATGTTTATATACTATATGTTATCAAAACCCGGATGTTAGTTTAGTTCAATTTCAGGAGCACAGTACCGTAACTTATAGATCAGATATCTACGATCAGATTGGTGCTAACCACCCCACGAGGGGGTGGGAGATGGATAGTCAATGTGGCTTTCAGTGTAGAGTGTAGAAGTCCACCTGGCAGTCAGGATCAGGGTGTGGCGGGCCCATCGTACTTACAGACATTTTTGACTCGGCAGTGGTCGGCCAGCCATTGTCGGGTCCTGCTTTTGGGCTGCACAACCCGTCATGGGGGGTAATACATGACATCAGTTAGCTATACATCCTAGGTAGTTTTCAGTATTATTGATTATATCAAATAATACATGATTTGTATGATTACTTAGAAGTATGAAATTATATGTTTATCTAGTCTTATTATGATTTATGTTTTACGGTATATGAAATGTATGGTAGATGTATTACAACATTAAATATTCATGTTGCCACATAGTTGATTTTAATTATCTACCCTTACTGAGAGGTGTCTCACCCCAAGTTTAAATTATTTCAGAAAACCTGGAGAGACCAGCGGGTCAGTGCCGCCACTGAGTGAGTTGAGCTTCCCTACTAGAAAGGTAAGTTCTGATCTAGGATCAGGAGATTTTTGTTATAAGATCCTAAGTTTATCTTGATCTTTTTGGGGATTGTATATGTAAATACAGTATCTTTGGGAATACAGTAGACTCTGGTATTATGTAATTATTGGTTTATGAATGTAGTTTACATTTACTGTTGCCTAGGTTCCATTGTGTATGACAGGTGTCCCCGCTACCCACTGGTTCGGGTTGACTATTTTATTTATTCTTCTTTTATTATATGAATATCTAAGCAGGTCGTTACATGTCGGGTTAAAATTTTTTCAACTGAGGTAAATACGAGTTAAGTTGGGTTAATTGTGTTTAAACAATTTGAAACTTTTTAAGAATTCCCAACAAGTCCCAAACTGTTATAATTTACCCTACCTATATATATAGGCTCATTTGCAAATTAAGATCAGAATAGCTAAAATCATTAGCAAAAATCTTCTCTATCTCAAAATCTCATTTTTCCCAAATACTCTCATATTTTCATTCCCTTGATACATTTTAATATTGTGAGAGCATATTAGTTATGCTAGTGTATATTAAGTATTGCTAATACTCCCATTGTTCTTATTTTATTGATTGATTTTGGGGGAGTTTAGTTAAGTTTATCCCACAGATTTCAATATTATAAATCTTGTGTTGGGATAAACTCATAAGCATAGGGATCATAGCATTATCATTGCAAGATTCTCTTAGCTTTGATTTTGTTGTGCAAAAACATTTTCTATAACCTATAATATTTTTTAAACTACTCTTAAGCTCATTATATTGAAGGGAAATATTTTGAGTTAGTTTGAATATTTGATTAAGTATCTTTGAAACTCTGATTGAATATTGAGATTTGATATTAACTTGTTTCAAAGATACAACTTGTTTAGAACACTCTTGAACATTATTGTGATCATATCTTGTTGAGTGTTATTTGCACATATATTCACATCACTGAACTTACATTTACCTATATTGTTGATGTGTGATTGATTGAGTATACTGTGTGTATTGGGTACATATCTGCTTTATGAAAGCATAATCACTATACCAGTTATTTGAGAAAAATACTGTTGTATTCCAGGTGTGGCTTGAGGGGGCGGTAATCCACCCCACAAGGAGAATTGTTAGGGTCTTATCCACCCCACAAGGAGAATTTGTAAGGGTTGAGGTCATCCCTATGCTAATTGACCTGGTTGTATTAGGTGCCGCTCCACCCGTTAAGTGAGCATTAGTGGAATTCTTGAGCTTGCGAGCTAGAGGTGGGGACGTAGGCACAGTTGGCCGAATCCTGATAATATATCGTGCGTGTTCTTTACATTTTCACAATTTATTTACTGCACGTGTATGTTATATTGTGAATGATTGGATTTATTTTTGTATAAACAAACCCTAGGTTGAGTAATACTGTTGATTTGGTTTAACGTAGGCGATAATTGTTGGCCAAATGAGGTTTTTCAATCTTTTTTTACTAATAAAAAATGACACTGGTATAACTTGCTTGTTGAGTGATGTTGTTTCAGGAATATATATCTCAACATAAGAGAAAGAAGCTATGGATTAAAGTATCGTCAAGAGAACAAGCTGTGCATTTTTATCATGTCAAAAGAGCAAGTTATGAATATCAAGAGAAAGCTTCAACAAATATTTTCAAGCAGTAAAGAAGAAGACCTGAAGCCTCAGTACTTAGAAGCTTAAAAATAAAAAGGGACTTGAAATCAAGAGGCTTATCAAAGACTTGAAGCATCATGTTTAAGAAATGCTTGATGTAAGTACTTCGTATCAAGTAACAATTTAGAAAATATGAAGCTCTTTAAGGGATCAATATAAACTTAAGGAACTCATTTTTAAGTCCCTGAAATATCTTATGAAAAATCAAATCATAAGTGAAAAGCTGAAATGGAAAAATCAAAAAGAAAAAACCAGTTTTTGTCTATCCAGTTGACTAACTTAACCAAGGCAAACTTACTCAGCCGACTGACACAAAATGAACTGTGTTGTGCCAGTCGACTAGCAATTTCTTGAAATAATTTTTGAGAGATAGAATGGTGAAAGTTGCCTGCCCAGCTAATTGACCCTGTGTTTTTTGAACTACCCAGTCACCTGTCCAGCCGACTGACTCAACGGGTTTTTGTTTTTTAAAACTCCAACAGGAAAATTTATAAAATTAGTTTTTCAAAATATGAACGTTGTAAAAAGTTGGAGACCACTCGAAGATACTTGGGAAACAAGGAAACTAAGCCAAGAATGCCTATAAATACTCTTTTAAACTCAAGAATTCGATCATCCAAGCATTCACTCAGCTCTCTTGAAATTAAAGCATTCAATCTCTCAAAACTTTCTGCTACTCACACTCCATCTGGGAGAGAAGTTCTGAAACTCTATTGAAATACCAAAGCCAAGATTCATACTTTAAGTTTGTTTATTCAAAACAATCTCTTGGTGATCTCTAAACACTTGAGCTTCATAGTTTCTTTATTGATTATTTGATTGAAGTATTGATTGTGCTCTAACTTGTACAACCCTGCTCTGTTTTGAGAGTCTCTTTTGTACATAGATCATTATAGCAAATTCTTTGTATTGTTGACGATTCAAGAATTGTTTGGATCGTTATACCAAGTGAGGATTGTTCGCTTGGAGAGGTGTCTCTACCTAAAAGGAGGGAATTTTGTAAAGGCTTGCTCTGCCTGGCAAAAGAGCATACTTAGTGGAATCTTTTGGTGGAATTGACTAAAGGCGAGGACGTAGTCTGGAGATAAGCCGAACCTCGTAAATCTCGGTGTTCATCTTCTTCCTTACTCTCTTTACTTTTCATATTATATATTGTGTGAATCAAGTGCAGGTTGCAGGGCTTATACATCATATTCAAGAAAATCTCTTGATTTAAGAAAGTACGTTTTAGTTAACCGTTTGCGAAAACCCTCAAGGGAGTACATTGGTTAATTTGCAGAAATCTTGGTTAAGAGATAAAGCAATAAAAATTCATTCAAAACAGGTTTTGCAAAACAGCTGCAAGACTTCTATTAAAGGGAAATAGCATTCTTGAATGATTGGTTAAGTTTTATATGATTGAATTGTATTCTTAAGTTTTGTGGTGTAATCCGATTTGTTGTTTTTGTTCTTCTAGTGTTTGAATTAAAACAAGTAAAAATTTTAAAATAATAATAGTTAAAATCGAAAAACTTCCAATTCACCCCCTTCTTGGAAGCTATTCTAAATTTCAATTTTTAAATACCCAATTCACCCCCCCCCCTTTCCTGGGAATACATCAAAGCTAACACATTTTGCTCATTTTGTTCATAAACAATTCTCCCCCTTTTCTAATCAATTTCAAATTAACTAATTTATCTAGTCCAATCGCTTTACATCAACTAATTAACATCATCATATTATTATTTTAAAATTTTAAAAAATATGTAAAAATAAAAATTACAAATAAATTATAAAAATATCTAGTAATTATAATATTACCAAATGTTTATTAAATGTAATTTTCATAAAAATTTAATGACAAAACACATCAAAAATCAAATAAAACATAGTTCAATATTTTTTAATTTAAGTAACTTATCAAACATAGTGTTTAAATAAATAAAATTTCATTATTTATAAATTGAAATTATAAAATGAAATGTTAATTCTTTTGTGTATAAAATATGAATGCTAAATTGATAAAAAAAAAAAAATCAAATTTATATAAATTCATTGACTATTGTTTGAGACAATTTACCTAACTTATCTTGATTTTATTCAAGTTGTTATGTTATTAAAAAATGATATTCAATTAAACCCAGAAAGCAAGCTACAACTCGACCAACCATCTTATCTAAATCAATTTTTAAGACTATATTTTTGTTAAAGATAGATTTAGTCATTTAATTTTCATGAAATGAATGTAGCAAATATTTTATAACAATATTTATTCAAGCATTTTTTAGAATTATTTGCATTATATATTTATTTATGTCACGCCCCAAACCCGGAAATGGGACCTAGGGGTGAAAATGTAAACAAACCAGTTCCTGAATCATACAAAACATCCAAAGATACAGGACAATAGATGAGAGTCCGACCCCGTGGGGTTCCCAGGCACCCTATACACATCCAAACATAATAGAATATACCCAGCGTAAAAAAATCATGCTATATATATACAGTACCAAACTAGAGTCTATACAAGGACAGAATCAAGGTTCCATCAAATAACGTACAAACGGGCGCCCAACATATCTCAAAATGGCAACCCACAACATTCAAGTCCTAGCACTTACCCAAGCGCTACCCACAGTACACCGGCCACTATGCTCCCAACACAAGGACGCTAGTTCTGGTTATCCGAAGGACCTATATAAATGTACGTATAATAGGGGTGAGACACCTCTCAATAAGGAAGAATACAGGTTATATCGGTGTGTGGCATTTGAGTGTTATCATGATACAATATACACGCAGTTAAATGCAGTTCCAGTACTAATTTCACAATAGTGCATACACGCATACACACACATGATCAGCAATCCTGGTATCATCACACCCATCGGCCCGAAGCCGGCCCACGACATAGGGCGTTGGCCTGTAGCCAACCCGTGTAACACGAAGCCACCGGCACATGGCTAGTCCCCGACTCTCATGGCATCGTACCGGCTCTAAACTGGTGGATCCACACCCTTCGGCCTGATCTGCCGGAATAGGCTCATGTCCTCAAATATAAAGCCGAACACTTTTCCAATCTATGAACAGTGATTTCATATGCCCTCGGATATAGAGCCAGACACTCTCAGTACATGGAACAATTCAGAACCGCGTTCCTACTAGCATTTCAACCAATCACACCCACATGCATGCTCATATAACCAAACAAATCACACCCATTTGGTAAACTAAAATCATGGTTTTTCAAACACATACAGTTTAAAACAAGTCAAGGCACGACCATCCCTATAACACAGTACAAATCAACATATACGTTCGGTTTTCAACAAAACCAGGGATGCAGCCCGTTGCCTCCCTTTTTCCCAAAACTGTAATCATGAAAAACCCATAGTTTTCCTCGTTAGATCCCCCAAAATGAGTAACCAAAACACACACAAGACTGTGAACCACAGTTCCACCGAGTCCAATTTCAAAAATAACCGATATAAACATAATTCCCCTTACCTTTTCCCCGAATAGAAATTCCTGAACTCTAAGACCCTTAAACAGTGAACTGAGTACTAAAATCTACAAATCACAGTACAATATATACTCACAAGACTGTTCCCTACAAAATTACCGAATCAGAATTGAAAACCAAGCCTTACCTCGATTTTTAAGTTGGAATCCGAAAATCTCTAAAACAGGATTCTGATCCGTAGGTTTTATAGAGAATCTTTCCACGATCCTCGTGGTAATTTCAGATTAACGATTATCGTGACAAACGACGAAGAAATCTAGAGAGATGGAGAGTAAAGAGTATTGTAGAGAGAGAGAGAGAGAGAAAATATTTTTAGGTTTCTTAGCTTGGAAGTAAAGAGAACTTCTATTTATAGCCCTTTGACTTGGGCGTCTTCGACGACGAGATGGTGCACTCGTCGATGAGGTCATATAAATAGCTTGTCGACGAGATGGAGGATTCATCGACGAATCCTGATATCACCGGTTTTTCGAAATCTCTCAGTTTCTCCTCATCGACGAGCTTCTGAACTTTGTCGACGAGACTTACATGGACTTCGTCGACGAATCCTGGATTCGTCGATCAAATCTTCTAAATTCCCAATTTGCCTCTCTTATTTATTTAAACCCATATATCACGGTTTGGGTTCTTACAGTCTCCCCTCCTTACAAAAATTTCGTCCTCGAAATTTGTCATCTCTTATTCACAATACATACAACGGAAACCCTACATACAACTCCAGAGAAAACTGGCGACTACTACAGCGTAGCCCCATCATACACATACATACACACCCTCACTTATGGTGGAAGAATACCGTTGTTACAACATAAACTGTCTCAGGAGTTCACAATATACACATTTTCGATGACCAACCACCTATCCCAACCTAAAGTAGGATGACGTACATGTACTCAAAACAATCGTGGATACTTCCGACATATTTCCGTTTCCAGTTCCCAAGAAACTTCCTCAACCTCGTGGTTCCACCACAATACCTTCACTAATGGTATATCTTTAGTACGAAGCTTCTGAACTTTACAGTCCAAAACCTGAATAGGTGTAGCAACCTCAATTTTATTCACATAAAATGTAACATAATAATGAAAAATTCAACCCGAACCCATGGGTAATGGGGACACCTGTCAATCATAGCGGAAACCTAAGCAGCAGCAATCATAAAATTAAAATCATTCATCCATCAAGCATAATACTAGAGTTTACTACAACATCATATAACTGTGTTTATATACATTCTCATAAACATCAAAATAACTCTAGGATCAGACACAAAAAAATTCAGACCCTCGTACAAGATCTTACCCTCTTATCAGGGTAATATCCCTAACTTAACGGCGGTCTTGACCCGCTGGTGCCTCTGGGTTTCCTAAAAATCATTTAATATTTAGGGGTGAGACACTTCTCAGTAAGGGAAAATAAACTAAATACAGCTGTGTGACAACACGAATATTTAATACAACTATACATATACAGTACATTTCATATTTTTGTAAACATTCATCATATCATACTGAATTATAGCATACTTTCATATTTTCTAATAAATCATATTGTATATGAAACATCTGTTATACTGATAATACTGAAAACATACCCAAGATGAATAGCTAGCTAATGTCATGTATTACCCCCATGATGGGTTGTGCAGCTCGAGGGCGGGACCCGACAATGGCTGGTCGACCATTGCCATATCAAATATGTCTGTAAGTACGACGGGCCCGCCACACCCTGGTCCGGATTGGTAGGTGGACGTCCACACTCTACTAAAAGCCACATCGACTATCCATCTCCCACCCCCTCGTGGGGTGGTTAGCACTAATCTGATCATAAACATATGATTTATAAGCTACGGTACCGAGCCCCTGAACTAAACTAAACTAGCATCCTGGTTGTGATAACATATAATATATGATCATACATAACATCATTACGGCCTCATGCCAAATATATCGTAATTACGGCCTCGTGCCGAACATATCATAATTACGGCCTCGTGCTGAATATATCATAATTACGGCCTTGTGTCAAACATATCATAATTATGGCCTTGTGCTGAATATATCATAATTACGGCATTGTGCCAAATATATCAAAATTATGGCCTCATGTTGAATACATCGTAATTACGGCCTCGTGCCGAATATATCATAAATACGGCCTCGTGCCGAACATATTGTAATTACGGCCTCGTGCCAAAATCATTTCAGGTATATACATTCTGAAAATAAATTGATTATCATACATTCGTCAAAATCATCGTAACATAACATATCTTTTCATAATACCTGATAACATACTTTGCTCATAAATCTTTCATATCATAATACGTTCACATAAAATAATATTCATGCCACACATGTGTTGTATAAAATCATACTTCTTATTCTAAAACTGTAATTCTTTGGCATCTCATATATACATATACATTTTAACATAATAGCAGTATTTCCCAAATGTATATTTCTTCCATAATATACAATTATAACATATGCTTTTCTGAAAATAAATTTACTCATAATTAATAATAATTTGTATGGAAAGTAACTGCTTTAGTTTATTTACTTACTTGGCTACTGAGAAAACCCCTAAAATATCCTAACCTGACCCTCGTAGGATTTCCTTATCAATATCCTGAAACTTAAAACTCCCAGTATTAAACTTCAGTATTTTCATGCGTACATCATTTCCTATAACTATCGCAAGACCAAATTTGGCTTAAAAAGTATTACCTCAACTCAAGGATGATTTCCAACTTCGTTTCCCTAACGGTCCACTCTAGAAAACTCATAGAGAACTTCACCAGGAGCATCGTGGTAGCCTCAAATCTTCAATCCGGTGACTGGCGGGGCCAAAATCAAAGAGAGAAGTGAAAAAGAGACGTAGGAGAAGGAGAGAGGAGAGAGAGAGAGGAGCATTAAAAGTGAATAAAAATAATATTTTTAGCTATTTATAGGGTTAGATTCGTCGATGAGACACGTCACCTCATCGACGAGTCCTTCATTAAATTCGTCGACGAGATCCTGTATTCATCGATGAAATTCAGAGCAGCCAAAAACCTCGCTCGGTATTTTCTCATCAACGAATCCCTGTATTCGTCAATGAATTTTCTTCTACACTCATCGACGAACCCCTGTATTTGTCGACAAATCCAGGCAATCTCTTTTGCACTCGTTGACAAACCCCTGTTTCTGTTTCTTTTTCTCTCCCTTTTAATTATTCAAATTCCATTTTTATTTGGGTTGTCAGAACAGGTATCTCCTCATACGCTAAAGTATCCCCAATCTCCAACTCATCATAACTGATAACATGTGATGGATCCAATACGTACCTTCTCAACATGGATACGTGAAACACATTGTGGACCCTCGAGAGTTGTAAGAACCCGAATTTGTATTGTACAGGTTAAGTATGTAAAAGACAGGTAAAATGGGAATTCTACAAACTTCATCTACGAGGCCATAATTCGTCGACGAAGGTAGTGGATTTCTCGTCGACGAAATTCAGAGCCTCGTCGACGAGAACAAGCTGAGAGGCGGTAAAAATTAGAAATATCAGGGTTCGTCGACGAGGCCACTAGTTCGTCGACGAATTTTGTGAAGACTTCGTCGACGAGAAGACCAATTCATCGACGAAATCCCCTCGGTCAAAGGCCTATAAAAAATATTTTTGGGTTTTCTTCATTGCTAAGTTAAGGTCTCTCTCTCTCTCTCTCTCTCTCTCTCTCTCTCTCTCTCTCTCTCTCTCTCTCTCTCTCTCTCTTTGATTCCTTCACTGTTTTTCACCGGGTTCACAAATCCAAAGTGACAGCGAGGATCAGCGAAGGATTCTCTACGTTTCTACTGGATCGGAATCTCGATTCGAGCGTCTTTGGGTTTTGGGCCAAAATCGAGGTAAGGCTCGGTTTTCATTTCTGATTTGGTATATGTATAGTAGTACGAATTGTAAGTATGTTTAGTATTGTGATTTGTAGATTTCGGAGTCTCGGTTCGTAGTTTTGAGGACTGTAGAGTTCGTAGTGGATTTCGGGTTAAGGTAAAGGAATTCTGTTTATATCAGTCCATTTTTGAAATTAGGATCGGTAAGCTTGTAGGCTACGATCGTATGTATGTTTTGACTACTTATTTAGGGAAATCTATCGGGTAAAAATGCGGGATTTTCGGATTGCAGTTTTTTAGAAAAATTAGGGATTTCGGGTATCATCTATATTTTGGTTGGAAAACCGCTTGTCTTGTTTAAAACTATATTATTGAGGTGACCGTAATCCATATTTGCATAAACTGTATACTTGGAATTGTAAACGATATGATTTGCTGTAAACCAAATAAGTGTGGTACTTATGAATGTATGTATGTTGTTCCAGATATTTGTGAAACAGTTATGTGACAGTTTATTACTGTACACTGAAATGTATAGGGACATGAGTTCCCAAAATGATTCTAGGTTTTGTGAAATTGGCTAGTGGTGGCTAATTACCGTACGCCGAGAGTGGCTGGCTCTATATCCAGGGTGTGAAATATCACCAGTATGGTTCGGCTGGTCACCGAAGGTGTGATCTACACCGTTTGTAGCAATGGATTCACAGTGGGCCTGGGTCGTCGCAGCGTAGTTGTCACATGGCAATATAATCGGGGTGAGACTAGGTGACCTTGTGTAGTTGCGTATATAGCAATGGATTCACTATTGGGCCTGAGTCGTAGATCTTCGTAGTTGCATATGTAGAAACGTAACCGCTGTGAGACTAGGTGACCTTGTGTAGTTGCGTATGATGCAACGAATTCACCATTGGGCCTTGATTGTCGCAATGTAGTTGCGTATGTAGCAATGTAATTTCTGTGAGACGAGGTGACCTGGTGTAGTTGTGAACTAGTGTGACGACACTGACCGTATGTATGTATGTATGTATGTATGTATGTTGGGTATCGTATAAACTGGAATGATTTTTGTGAAAATACTGGAACTTTATGGAAAAGTATGAAACTGTATGAATTGTTTCAAACTGTATCGTATGTATAGTGTTATGACATATGTAAAATAACACTAGTATGCCACACACTGATATAAACTGCTTTCTTCTTTACTGAGAGGTTTCTCACCCCGAACGTACGTACAATATTTTTCAGGGCCTTCAGGTAGCGGTAAGTAGCATCCTAGCGGGTGGAAGCAAGGGTGTCGTAGCTACTGCTAGTACCTTCTAGGTACGAGTTTTGGTATCCAAGTTATTGGGATAGTTGTAGACACCTGGGGTATGTTTTGTATTATGGGAATGTATGTCCTAGTTGTATAGACTCTGGTATGATACTGTTATTGTATAAAAGACCGTATTTCGCTGCATATTCTAGATAGTATGGATGATTGTATGTATGTATATAGGGCAACCGTATACCCCACGGGGTCGGACCCTTATTGTATGTTGTATCATGTATGTTTTGATTGATACAGAGACAGGTTAGGTTCCTAAATTCACCTCTGGGTCCCGTTTCCGGGTTCGGGGCGTGACAAGAGTGTTGGGGGTAATGCAATCATGTAGGCTACCAGACCCACTCGCTTAAGAACCTCGAATGGTTCGATGTACCTCGAGCTCAACTTGTCCTTCCTCCCAAATCTCATCATCCCTTTCATCGAAGCGATACGCAGAAATACCTTACCCCCACCTCGAACTCTAATTCACGGCGGCAATCATCTATATAACTCTTCTGCCGACTCTAAACTGATCTAATCCTCTATGGGATCAAACCACCTTCTCAGATGCCTACTGCAA
Organism: Malania oleifera; assembly: GCF_029873635.1. NCBI lineage: Eukaryota > Viridiplantae > Streptophyta > Magnoliopsida > Santalales > Ximeniaceae > Malania > Malania oleifera. The sequence continues at coordinate 14,434,979 of NC_080425.1, forward strand.
AAGTTCAGGTCCTAGCACGTGACGTTCACCAACCCCATTCCAATACAAAGGAGATCGACACCTCCGACCATACAAAGCCTCAAATGGTGCCATCTTGATACTAGTCTGGAAGCTGTTATTATAAGAAAACTCTACTAGTGACATAAATTGTATCCAGCTACCACCGAAGTCTAACACACAAGCTCGCAACATATCCTCCAAAATCTGTATTGTCCTCTCCGACTGTCCATCAGTCTAGGGGTGGAACGTTGTACTAAAAGTCAGCTTCGCCCCTAATGCCTCCTCAAGCTTATCCAAAATCGAGAAGTAAATCTCGGGTCTCGATCTAATAAAATGGACACCGGTACTCCGTGCATTCTTACAATCTCATGCGCGTACATATCAGCTAGCTTACTCAAAGGATAGCCAACCTTCATCGGTATGAAATGAGTAGATTTTGTCAATCTATCCACGATCACCCAGATAGCATTCTGCACGTAAAGTCCTAGCGGCAATCCATTCACAAAATTCATGGAAATATGCTCCCATTTCCACACCGGAATAGGCAAAAGTTGCAATGGCCCTTCCGGCCTCTGATGTTCAGTTTTCACTTGCTGACACGTCAGACACTGCTCCACAAACTGAGCGATCTAGCTTTTCACACCAGACCACTAGAAGGTCTCGTGCAAGTTCCAATACATCTTTGTGCTACTAGGATGTACTGTATACAAAGAACGATGCGCCTCCTCCAGAACCGTCGTTCTTATCTCATCATCGTTTGGAACATATAACCTGGTCCCAAACCTTAGCACACCTCCCTCAGAGATGTTAAACTCTGTAGCTAGTTCCTGGTGTACCTTGTCCATAACCTTTGCCAACTCTGCATCACTAGCCTGCGCGGCCTTTATACGCTCAAACAAAGTTGGCTGGATCACCAAGCTAGCAATGAAAGCTTGATGATCACCAAACACCAACTCCACACCAAGGCTTTCCAGATCCCGTCTGATATGATGCTGAGTTACAATTGCCGATATAGCCGCAGGCTCTGACTTCCAACTCAACGCATTAGCTACCACATTAACCTTCCTCAGGTGATAACTAATTGTGCAGTTGTAGTCCTTAATCAACTCAAGCCACCGTGTCTGCCTCATATTCAACTCCTTCTGCATGAAGAAATACCTGAGACTTTTATGGTCTGTAAAGATCTCGCATTGCACACCATACAAATAGTGTCGTCAGATCTTCAGTGCATATACAACAATAGCCAACTCCAGATCATGTGTAGAGTAATTCTTCTCTTACTCTTTCAGTTGCCGAGAAACATACGCTACTACCTTACCCTACTGCATAAGCACACATCCCAAACCCTTCAGAGACGCGTTGCTATAAATCACAAAACCGCCATCGCCCGAAGGAATGGTCAAAACTAGAGCAGTAACCAGCCGGTGCTTCAACTCCTAAAAACACTGCTCGCAATCACTAGTCCACTCAAACTGCACCCCCTTCCTGGTCAATCAAGTCATAGGCCTAAACAGTTTAGAAAACCCCTCTACGAATCGACGATAGTAACCCACCAGTCCTAGAAAACTCCGAACCTCCAACACATTCTTCGGCTCACCTAGTCGACCACAGCTTCAATCTTTCTAGGATCAATTGATATACCATCACCAGTCACCACATGGCCTAAGAATGCAATCTGACTTAACCATAATTCACACTTCTTCAGTTTTGCATACAGCTTCTTCTCCCACATAATCTGTAATAGTAACCTCAAATGGTCCTCAAGCTCTTTCGAACTCCTCGAGTATACCAGAATATCGTCAATGAATACCACCACGAATCGATCCAGGTACTCATGGAAAACCCTATTCATCAGATCCATGAACACCATCGGAGCATTCTTCAACCCAAAAGGCATGACCAAAAACTCGTAGTGGCCATATCTGATTCGGAAAGCTGTCTTCGCTACATCCTCAGATCTAACCCTCACCTGATGATATCCTAACCGCAAGTCGATCTTTGAAAAGACCCGTCCCCCACAATTGGTCAAAGAGATCATCTATACGAGGCAAAGGATAGCAATTCTTCACAGTCACTTTATTAATCTCACGGTAATCAATGCACATCTGCACCGACCCGAACTTCTTCTTCACAAACAGTATTGGAGCTCCTTGGGGCTAAACACTAGGTCGAATGAATCCCCTGTCCAGTAATTCCTGCAGCTTCTCCTTCAACTCTCAAAGTTCTACTGGAGCCATCCAGTACGGAGTTTTAGAGATCGGTGCCTTGCCAGGCAACAACTCTATAGCAAACTCCACCTCTTGATCCAGAGGTAAATCGGGTAAATCATATGGAAACACATTCGGAAACTCTTTGACTACCTAAATATCCTTGAGCCTCAACTCATCTCGCGATGGTTCCTTCACACAAGCTAGGTACCCCTAACATTCGTCCAAAAGTAGCCTCCTCACCTGCAATGCTGATAGAATCTGTGGCGCCAAATGCACATATGATCCCACGATTTCGTACTCCTGCTTCCCAGGAGGTCTGAAAACTACGACCTTCCTACGACAGTCGATCACAGTATAATTGGAGAATAACCAATTCATCCCTAGTATAACATCGAACCCCGACATGTCGTATACAACAAGATTCGCCGGTAGCAGCTTCCCTTGAATTACTAGTAGGCAATCTACCAACATCTTCCCACAAAAAGATACACTCCCAGATGGCGTAGTAACAGATAACACCTCGTTCATTACTTGGGTCTCAACCCCACACCGTCCAACAAAATTCACAGGTATAAAAGAATGGGTTGCACCTGAATCAAACAAAACAGAAGCCTCATTTGAAAGCAATAATAAGGTACCTGTCACTACGTTCCCTTCATGCTCAGCATCTGCTGGAGTAAGAGAGTATACTATGGCCGGAGCTATATTCGTCAGAACAGCTCCTCGAGGTATCTGGTTGCTCCCTTGGTTCACACTGGATGCAGGCACGTCTCGCTTCGGTTCACGACAATCACAAACCATGTAGCCTGACTGACCATAGTTGTAACAGTTACCCCTAAATGATCGGCACTCACCCTCGTGTCATCTGTGGCATCTGGTACAATGACCACTAGTCTAGCTCATCTGAGAATCCTAGAACTTGGTATTTTGGCGGTAACCCCAGCCCTTGTTCCTTTTCTTCCACGATCCCTGACGAGATCCTAACTGAGAACTAGAATGTACTATCCTCTTCCTCAATTCTTGATCCACCTCATCCTCTCAAATACCGTCTCAATCACCGTGGCTTTATCCATCAACACTGAGAATTCGCGGATCTGGAGCATACCCACCAATCTGCAGATATCCTTCCTCAGACCCTTCTCAAACCTCCAAGTCTTGTCGTACTCGCTCGAGATCAAAAACGAACCAAACCGGGACAGGACCATATACCAAGCCGCACACCCCCACACCGTCATACTCCCCTAAGTCAGAGCAAAAAACTCATCCGCCTTTGCATCACGTACAGAAGTTGGGAAGTATCTGTCAAAGAACACTTCCTTGAAACGGCTCCATGACATCTCCTTAGGGCTGCCCCTCTGCTTCTCCAGCAGATTCATTGCAGTCCACCATCGACCCACCTCCCCAGATAGTTGGTAGGTAGTATAGAGGACTCACTTTCTATCTATGCAGTGCGGGACCTCCAAGATCCTCTCAGTCTTCTCCACCCAATCCTCTGCTATCGTTAGGTCAGGTCCTTCACAGAACGTCGGAGGATGCATGCGTGTGAACCTCTCAATGGTGCATCCTGCAACAGTAGGAGAGCGCTCGCGTCTCCTCACACTCCGCCCAATCTCTCGTAACACTTGCCTCATCAAACTTCGAGGCACAAAAGGAGACTAATCACTCGCAGTCTCCTCGGAGCCACTTCCCAGGTCTTTATCCTTGGGCTTCATTCTGCAATACAATAGGAATCTATCAGTATCCCTACACACATACAGTTAACACAATGATCTATAACTAATCCTGTTAACTATTCCCTACCAGGTCCAGGTCTGTCCTATCACACCAACACGAAAGTCATCAATGGTCTGCCCTGCTTTTATTGAAATTGTCATTCCAGGAAAAAACACTGAATACCGCCAAAAAATCTTGGTCTAGTAACCGAACAACCCTCAACCAACTCTACCCATATTCAATATCCTATACACTGGTATGTACTCACAACTAAGCCTAACCAAGTCTACAAGACCTAACAACCTGATTAGCTCTGATACCAAATTGTCACGCCCCGAACTCAGAAATGGGACCTAAGGGTGAAAATGTAAACCAACCAGTCCCTATATCATACAAAACATCTAAAGATACAGGACAATAGATGAGGGTCCGACCCCATGGGGTTCCCAGGCACCTTATACACATCCAAACATAACAGAGTATCAGCGGAAAAAAGTCATACTATATATATAGACAGTACCATACCAAAGTCTATACAAGGAAAAAATCAAGGTTCCATCAAAGAATGTACAAACGGGTGCACAACATATCTCAAAATGGCAACCCATAACATACAAGTCCTAGCACTTACCCAAGCGCTACCCACAGTACACTGGCCACTACGTTCCCGACACAAGGACGCTAGTTCTGATTACCTGAAAGACTTGTAAAAATATACGTACAGTACGGGTGAGACACCTCTCAGTAAGGAAGAATACAAGTTATATCGGTGTGTGGCATTTGAGTGTTATCATGATGCAACATACACGCAGTTAAATGTAGTTCCAGTACTAATTTCACAACAGTGCATACACGCACACACACAAATGATCAGTAATCCCGGTGTCATCACACCCATCGGCTTGAAGCCGGCCAGCGACATAGGGCGTTGGCCCGTAGCCAATCTGCGTAACACGGCACCACCGGCACATGGCTAGTCCCTGACTCCCATGGCATCATACCGACGCTAAACTGGTGGATCCACACCCTTCGGCCTGATCTGCCGGAATAAGCTCATGCCCTCGGATATAGAGTCGGACACTCTGTCAATCTATGGCCAATGATTTCATATGCCATCGGATATAAAGCCAGACACTCTCAGTACTTGGAACAATTCAGAACTGCGTTTCTACTAGCATTTCAACCAATCACACACACATGCATGTTTATATAACCAAACAAACCACACCCATTTGGTAAAATCAGGGTTTTTCAAACACATATAGTTTAAAACAAGTCAAGGCACAACCTTCCCTATAACACAGTGTAAATCAACATTTATGTTCGATTTTAAACAAAACTAGGGATGCAGCCCGTCGCCTCCATTTTTCCCAAAATTGTAATCATGAAAACCCATAGTTTTCCCCGTTAGATCCCCCCAAATGAGTAGCCAAAACACATACAGGACCATGAACCACAGTTCCACCGAGTTCGATTTCAAAAATAACCGATATAAATACAATTCTCCTTACCTTTTCCCCGAATAGAAATTCCTAATCTCTAAGGCCCCTAAACAGCTAACCGAGTTCCAAAACCGAAAAATCACAGTACAAAATATACTCACAAGATTGTTCCCTACAAAATTATCGGATCATAATTGAAAACCGAGTCTTACCTCGATTTTTAAGCTAGAACCCGAAAATCTTCGAAATAGGATTCCGATCCGTAAGTTTTGTAGAGAATCCTTCAACGATCCTCGTGGTAACTTTAGATTAACAATTATCGCGATGAACGACGAAGAAATCTAGAGAGATGGAGAGTAGGGAGAGTTCTAGAGAGAGAAAAAAAAAAGATTTTTAGGTTTCTTAACTTGGAAGTAAAGAGAACTTCTATTTATAACCCTTTGACTCGGACGTCTTCATCGACGAGATGGTGTACTCGTCGACGAGGTCATTTAGATAGCTCGTCGACGAGATAGAGGATTCGTCGACGAATCCTGATATCACCGATTTCTCGAAATCTCTCAGCTTTTCCTCGTTGATGAGCCTCTGAACTTCGTCGACGAGACTTACATGGACTTCATCGATGAATCCTGACTTCGTCGGCGAAATATACTAAATTCCCAATTTGCCCCTCTCTTATTTTTTTAAACCCATATTTCAGGTTCTTACAATTTATTTGTTATAATTTTAAATTTTTTAGAATAATAATTTAATTACCTTATCATGCTTATGTCAACTAATTGGTTCGTCTTAGTCATTAAGTGTTCAATTCACTAATAAATTTGATTTTCAAAATATATTAATATTAATTGATCATTTTTTTTTCCAATTTATTATAAATCATCATATGCTGGCAACTCCATAACAAGTCTTCAAAGCATTTGGTTGGCAGCTCTGATGTCACAGTAGTGGAGTTTCGCGTAACTTTCACTTTTCTTAATGGTTACTCTTGCCTTTAAATTAATTAAAGAGACGCATCCTCAAAGCCAACACGATAATTAATGTTGTAGGTTGTAGGTTGTAGGTTGTAGGCGACCCTTTCTCATGGAGAGCTTGACCTTTCGACAGAGAAATTTTTGGAATTTTAATTTCATGAGGAGGAATGGCTGCACATATGGAAATGATGCTGAAAGGTTTGAGCTGTGAGATGGTGGCTGCGTATATGGCACCAGTGCCGGTGGGGCTGCCTGTGCTAGGTTGTTCTCTGCCAATCACTACCGCAAATATTGCATGAGTTTGGTTTGCAATTGATAATGGAAACTGTTTTCTCGGCCACCAAATATTGCCTATGAATTTTGCTGTACCTTCTTATGCCGGCTTTAAAGTATTCCACAAGTCTAAGCTCTCTTTGCAGTAACTTGAAAAAATAATAATAATAATAATAATAATAATTATTATTATTATTATTATTAATTATTAATTAATTAATTAATTAGATGATTGATTAAATAAGATAATGAGAAATAAATAGTATATTTCATATATGTGAATTAGATGATAAGATATATATATATATATATATATATATACTAAAATAATAATATAATATGATTATATATATGGATTGCATTAAATGCTATCTAACCATTAAACCATTAGATTTCAATTGAAATCCAATTCTTCTTCAATCTTCTGGAAACCTCGCCTAATCTCACGCCATAATTGAAATCCAATTCTTCTTCAATCTTCTGGAAACCTCGCCTAATCTCACGCCATTCTCTCTCTCTCTCTCGTGTCTCTCTCCACACTCTCTCCGTCTCTCTCAGCTTTCTCTCTCCTCCATCACCTCTCTCTCTCCTCGATTTTTCGGTCAAACGTACGTTGATCGAAAAACAGAAAATACTTTTAAGTTCCATTCTCCGCTACCGACATTTTAATCGGAGTGGATTTGTCATTGGAGCGTCGTAAGCACCACTCCTAGAATAAGATAAACTCACTATTTCTCTCTTCAATTTCTCCCAAATCTTTAGTCAAACTGACGATCAGAAACCTCCATGATGATCTAGGAACGTTTTTTTATAAGTCTAACAGAGTATATTTTTTAACTGTAACTTTTCAGACACCATTCTGAGGCTAAGGTGAGGAATACAAATTATGTGGGTTGTTTTAAAATTTTAACCGATTAAATTATAGTATTTAATTATTAAATTGTAGTATTTAATTATATCAGATTTTTGGGAGTATTTTAAGAATAAGTTAAATTGTAGGGAATTGATTAAATTAGATTTTTGGAAATATTCCTAAAATTAAATTAAACTGTAGGATTGAATTATATTGAATTTTTTGGTCCTGGGATTAAATTAAACTGCAAGAATTTGATTAAATAGAATTTTTGGGAAACATTTTGGAATTAAGTTAAATTGCAGAGATTGGATTAAATTAGAATTCTAGGAATATTTTGGAATTATATTAAACTGCAGGGATTTGATCATATCGGTATTTTTTTAATATGTTAGAGATTAAATTTAAATATGAGAAGTGGATCATACCCCCGTTTTAGAATTTAACTAGTTAACGAGAGTGTGTGAACCTAGGGATATTAAAATAATTATTATTCTATGACTTAACTGATTATATTGAAATATGTGGTTACAAGGTTTGTGCTCTGAACGTCGTAGGCGTCGATTTAGGAATCTTACGGACACAGTTTCTGTGAATAAAGTAAATGGAATAGATTAAGCCTATTGTTTTTGTAAATTTTACCGGTTGAAATGGAAATTATATGTATATGTATTTGATTATCATACAAATTTTGAAAGCCAACCATTTAAACTAAGGTTTTTTGTTAGCCTAGTGTTGTGTTAATAGCTATTATTTCTGAAAATGAATTGATTAAAGTAAAGAGAAAAGCTATAGGATTTAAGTAATGGATTCTCTAGATAATTTGACTGGTTGAAATGATTGGTTGGAGTTTTACATTTTCTAAAAATTAGTCAAGATGATTAGGGTTAATTATCTCCATTTTTATTACTAACGCTTTTTTGAGTATTAGATAAATTGTGGAGATAATTCAACCTATATTTTCAGTAAAGCAAATAATGAACATGAATTGATTTATTATTTTGGTAGTTATATAAATATGTGTCTTATTCAAATCGTGTGGCATGAGGAAAAATAAAATATTGTATGGAGTTATGAAATATGTATAATATATTGAAATATTGAAATGCGTTGGGATTATATTGTATTTAGAATTGTTTAATTAGAGCAGAATATTAATGTTAAATTGCAAGGCATGGTTTGAGAACTTCGGTGGATCATAGTACGCACGGTACCATTGCGAGAGTTATGGAGAGTTTAGTGCAACAACACATCTTTGAAAGAGTGTTAGTATTGAATAGTCGATTGAGATGTGAAGGGTAGAGTCCCCCTTCGAGTCTAGACCAGCATGGGAAAGCCAATCGGACTAGTAGACTGAAGAGTTGGGAATTGATTTAACTCTAGTGGGCCTACCAGGGTTAGGTCCAACCTACGAGTCACACAACCCGTCATAGGGGGAAGCATGTCAGTTTTTTATCCATCTAGAAGTGAGTTCTAAATTCATATCTGTAGATTTAACTAGAGTATAACAGAACAGTGTATGTGAATACAAAATATATGACGACAGAGGATGTGAAATGTGATAATAGAGTATGAACAAAACATTGCATATAAAAACAGAACAATGTATGTGAATACAGAATATATGAAGACAGAGGATGTGAAATGTGATAACAGAGTATGTGATAGGAGAACAGAGCATGTGAAAATAGAGATTATGAAGAGTTGAGTTTTACAGAGATAACAGCATACAGAGTAAAGTAACAAAGTATTAAATGTATTAAATATAGTAGTATTATATGTATTTGGGGTGAAATAAACTCTTCGCCCGAGGGCTTGCTGAGAAAGGCGAGTGCCCTGATAGGTATTAGTTGTAGTCATACTAGGTTGCATAACGTATTAGAGCAAAGAGGAGTTACATGTATGGGCGTGTAATCTCCTCTATCGTTAGGAACTTTCAAGTGAGTGGGTATGGTCTGAGAATGGTTTTATAACTATGGTTAATTAACAGCTGATGATATTTTGTATACACTAAACTCATGATAGCCACACACTGGTGTTAATCTGTTCCATCTTACTGAGATGTGTCTCACTCGTTCTACAATTCATCTTTTTCATGACCGCTGCATGATCAAGCTTAGCGAGCTCGGGATTGGGTTTGTTGGTTTAGTATTTTTGTGAGAGGGTATAGATCTTGGATGTATTTTTTGTTTTATGTTTTTAGTTTTCTGAGATGAATATATATGGATACTGGATGTGACACCCCGATTTTCCTATATATATATTTTTTTCAATAAATAATATACAAACATCACATTGGCCACGTCAGAAACTCTAATACCATTTACACATAACCCGACCCGAAGTGGGTACTGGGTAATCAGTCCTTCATATAAATAATACCTAAAAGCGGAAGTCATATATATACCACCCAGAATACAATTAACCAAAGTACGAAACATCCAAAAACATACATATACAAAACTAACACATCCCCAAAAATCAACCAAAAACACTAGGGGAATCACACATCCCTAGGTCAAAACACTCACCCTGTCTATCAAGGTACCAGCTCCCCTCTATATCGGAGCTCTATCCCCTGGTCTATCACGGTTCCCTGAAATATTTAGATATTTGAGTGAGACACATCTCAGTAAGACAAAATAAATTATTTATAGTATGTGACAGTAAGAGTTTCGTTATATCATAATATTCTCATTTCAATGATAATACCATCTGAGAAAAATATACAATTTATACTCATAATCATATAGATATAAAGTGCAAGCTTTTATAAGCTTTAATTCCATTTTTCAACTCATTCACATGCAACCCATATTTATTAGCGAAAGTTCCAGATGATAGGGGAGATTACACGCTCATACATGTAGATCCCTTCTGCTCTAATATCGTTTGTAACCTAACCCGATTACTCGGGTAAGGTTACAACTGATACTTATCAGGGCACTTACCTTACTCAGTAAGCCCTCAGGCTGAGAGTTTTACTTCGCCTTATTTATTTATGTTATTAAACTCACACTCTTTATTTTCTCTTTCATTTCCATTTCTTCATCTAGCACATGAGTGTCCTCGGTCAAAGTTGTGTGGTCCACCCCATGCTTCCCCCCATGGTCGAGGTTGTGCGGCCCAAAGACCAGATTTAAACCGCCTTTGGGCTACTCGATTAGTAGGAAATTCATCCATACGTCTGTAATACGATTGGCCTGTCATATCCTTGGTCCAAACCTAGGGGGCAAAACTACCCTTCTCACTGGCTCAGTCGACTGTCAACACCACACTCACCACGAGACCGTGTGGTTGCACTAACACCTCACTAGCAACGGTACCATGCTCTATATCAACAATCGTCCATCAGGGTTCTCATTTCCACATTTCATCATTCACATTTTACATTCACATTTTGGTATTCATATTGCAGCAATCACATTGCAATATTCACATTTTCGTATTCTCGTTCCAGAATTCACATTTCAACTTTCACATTGCAATATTCACATTTTCATATTCATATTTCAGAATTCACATTTCACATTACAATATTCACATTGCAATATTCATATCCTAGTATTCACATTTCCACATTTTCATTGTCATATTCACATTTTCAATATTCATATCTCTTCTCATAATGTTATCTATCACATTTTAGAACTCTCCTCATTTTCTGTTTCTTTCCCATATTTTCAATACACATTTCATCCTCAAAATAACATATATCTCATTTTGAAAATTTCCATATTTCATCATAAAACATATCATATTCTCATATTTTCCCCATTTATCATAAAAACATTTCTATATTCATATTTCACATTCCAAAACATCACAATTCAATATTACTCATATGCCACACCATTTCGTCTATTATTCATATCATAATACATACAGTTAAAATACCATATCTCCATTTTCACATATTTATTCAACCCAAAATTTCTTAAATTACTACTATAATTTATTCCCCTTACCTGGCTTACTGAGAGGTCCATTAAAAATTCCAAATCCTACACCCATAGCGTCTGAAACTTAAAACCCTAAAAATCACATTTTTCCCAGATTAATGAACTCATCTCCCAAAATAATTTTCATTTAACACTTCCTAGATTACGAATACTCCAAATAATCCATTAAACATTAAAATACTTCACTTACACTAATTTTGGGATGGTGCCCTGAAACTCTAAATTGAAAATCCGCTCCGACTAAGTTGTAAAGAATCTCCCCACGAATCTCGTGGCTGTTCCCAATCGTAAATCCGGGTTTTAACGAAGTTGAAATCAGAGAGAGAGAGAGAGAGAGAGAGAGAGAGAGAGATTGAGAGAGAGGGAAAATCATAGGTTTAGAGAGAAAGAGCGAGAGGAGAGAAATTCTTTCACTATTTATAGGCCGATGTTCGTCGACGAGTTCAAGAGATTCGTCGATGAGCCCATGAAGGCATTTCGTCAACGAGGAGGCTAGTTTGTCGACGAACCTGAAGTTTCCTGAAATTCCCTAGATTCTTGGTATCTTCTCGTTGACGAGATCTAGAAGGATATTCATCAATGAGAACGCTGGATTCATCGACGAATCCCTGCTAATCCCCTTTTTCCTTTCTTCTTTTATTACTTTCATTAATTTAATTTTTCCAAGTCTCTACACTGGATCTTGGGAAATTTTTGGGATGTTTATATAAAACTCTGGTATATTATTAAGGATGTTTATTTATTTTTCCACTATGTGATTGAGGTTATGGTATCAGACAGAGGTGATTGGATCCCATCACACCCTGGGGCCCCACTTGGCTAGTTCGAGGTGTGACACTCTTTCTCCCTCCTACACCTCTACTTTAAGTTCTTTTATTTATTTATTTATTCATTTTTTAAAATGACAGTGTACATTGTGAGATCGTTTTTGGACACTTAACTAATCGTCTTTACACCAAGTCCTCTATTTAATTCTATCTTTCTTCGTTTTTCTTTTCATGTCTTGGAAGAAGCAAATGGAATAAGTAGCTCAGCTAGCTCAACAGAATCATCCAAATAAACAAAAGCAAGAGACTAATCACTAATTAGGCCGTAAAAGCAAACCATCGAATATGACATTTAAATGAAATAGTACCAATCCAATGGAAAATTTGATTTTAAATTTTGATTAAGTTCAAGCTTTGTTTTGACTTAATACAATTGATTTGAGTAATTAGAGAAGATCTCTTATCTGCCATCAAAGGAAAGAATAGGTAGACTCAAAGTTAGTAGAGTCCATAGTCATTGAAATTATGTTTGATGGACTTCTAGGTAAGGCCATTAATTCATCCTAATTAGACTTCAAATCCTAGCATGTGTAATTATTACTTGATCAAAAAGAATAAAATGAAAGAAGGCATACTTCCATCAAAGGTCGATTGTGACAATGGAAATGATGTAAGGCATATCATGATTTACTTTGTTTAATATTCTTACTTGATTATGATTTATAAAATAAGCCGAGATCGTTCTTATGCCAATTTTCTAACATAATCATTAGGGAGAAAAAAAACCCTTACGTTGCGTTTGAGAGCATAATATTAGATTTTAGATTTGGATTCATACAAATTTGGATAAATTTTAATATAATTTAATATTACATTTAAATTTGTTTGAACTCAAATCTAAAATCTCATTCAAACATAGGGTTATGAATGTCCACATGGATAAAGAGGCCTAGTTAAATACAATTATGGCAAATTAGAAATGTGTTGAACTTGGGATCTAGGCTCTGGCACTCTCCTCCATGTGGTTGGACCAACAGGGAGGGGTTTAACAGCCCAAATACTATGATACTTAAGCTTTAATCTATTTCACTCTGAGGAAGATGAAAACAAGTACAGACCATTAGCCAAAGCTTAACAAAAAAAGCTTCTCTCAAGTCATTGTCACTTACCGCGGCATCCCGAGGAAGGGTCCTGGGAGGGCAAGGGAATAACATATGTGATTTTTTAAAATTTTGAATTTGGAGTTGCCACTAATCTATTTTTTACCTAGGTTCAGTTAGAAAACCTAATCACTACTCATTTGATTGGTCATTAGACTAAACTTAGGCGAAGGAGCTAGTAGTCTCAGTCTACTTGCGAGAGGAAGGTATTCACACCCCCTACACACCCATTCGACAAACGATACCTTATTAATTATGAATTATCCCCAAATTGAATTTAATAATTTTAATTAACTCATTTTAAAAGCAACAAAGAAATAAATGAACAAAATTAATAGGAGATTTAAAAATCTGGGGGTAATTTAAGATTGTCTAATAAGACCTCCAAAAGAGGGGATCTTATTAGACAAACCCTCTGAGCTAATACATGTGAGGTGTAAAATACCTCATTGCCCTTTTTAAAATAATAGGAAGCACCCACACAAAAAACAAGTAAAATCATCAAAAAGTATCTTTAAAAACATTCCCAGAATTTTCAAAACCATTGTAAAAATTTTTTGAAATTTTTCAACATTTTTCAAAAGTCTCATGGGATTTTAAAAGATTTTTTCTTATTTTTTTGGTATTTAATTTTCTATTTTTTAAAATTTTGATTTAAAATAACTTAAAATATTTTTCCTAACCTCAAAAATATTTTTTTTCCAAACTTTTAGCTATTTTTCCTAATTTTCTATGATTTTTCTGCCATTTTCCTCTAATTTTTAAAATAAAAAAACTAATTAAAATTTTTTTAAAAAAATGGTTTAGGTGTGAACCGGGTCAACCGATTCAATTAAATTGAACTAGGTCAAACCCAATGGGTGCCACGTGTCCACCCACTGTGGTGATATATGGCATCCCTCTTATTCCCTTTTTTTAAAAAATTTTGAAAATAGGGTGACGTCACATTGACACGTGTCAGCACCTGGTTATCTTCCTTTTTTCCTCTCTTTTTTAATTTTTGAAGTAGGGTGTCATTAGCATGACGTCACTCTAATGCGTGTCACCAGAAGGAGGGTTTGGAACTTAAAACATTGATCGTTGATGTACTAAAGATCTAATCGTCGAGAGAAAACGCAACTCGAACAGTGGAAATTGAGCCACATCACCCATGAAACACTTGGCTTAGAATGCGCCACGTGTCACCATGCGGTGGTGACACGTGGCCTTCCACTCCCAAATATAAAAACCAAAATTGTTATTTTTCTCATTTTTCACTCTTCTCTTCGAGCTCTCTCCCCCTATTTGTCTCTCTCCTTCTTTCTCTCTCGATCTCTCTTCTCTCTCTCTCTCGGCCTTGTTCCTCTTCTCCTTCTTCTTCTTCTTCTTCCTTTTGTTCCTTTTCTTCTTCCTCTTCTTCTTCTTCTTCTTCTTCTTCTTCTTCTTCTTATTCTTCTTCTTCTTCTTCTTCTTCTTCTTCTTCTTCTCTTGATCTATTTTTTTCTTCTTCTCTCGGTTTTTCTTTTCTTTTTCTTTTTTCTATGATTTTTCTCTCAGTTTCTTTCTTTCCTTTTCTCAAATTTTCTTTCAATTTCCTTGCTTTTTCATTTTCTCACCGAATGCCTTTGTTTTCTTGCAAATCTAATCTATACGAAGAAAGGGGACTTTCAACTATTTTCAAATTTGCCCCAAAAACCTAAGACAAGTATTGCTTCTTTTTTTCTTTTCTTTTTTTTTTTTCCTTTTCATTGTCTTGCAAACCAAACACTCCTTTTGATTTATTTTCATTTTTGTTTTTTGCGTTTTTTTTTTTTTTGCTAGGTTTCACTGAAGTTAGTGTGTTGAGTTAGGTTGACTCGGGTGAGTCAACCACCGGGCTAACTCCAAATTGACACAGTGGGTCAACCCATTGAGTCCCAATGGGTTAGGTTTGCGTGGGCTCAGGGGACACATGGGCTTTTGAATAGAATTGGG
Source organism: Malania oleifera (assembly GCF_029873635.1). Lineage (NCBI taxonomy): Eukaryota > Viridiplantae > Streptophyta > Magnoliopsida > Santalales > Ximeniaceae > Malania > Malania oleifera. The sequence goes on from NC_080425.1 coordinate 14,450,286, forward strand.
CTCAAGCCCACTATGATTTTTAAAACAGGGTTGGGCCCAAGCCCAGGCCTAGGCCCATTGTGGATTTTAAAAGAAATACAAAGTTTGGGCTCAAGCCCACTGTAATTTTTAAAACAAGGTTGGGCCCAGGCCCATTGTGGATTTAAAACAAAAATAACAAAAAAAAATTTTGGACTCAAGCTCACTGTGATTTTCAAAACAGGGTTGGGCCCAGGCCAATTGTGGATTAAACAAAAAAAAAACAATGTTTGGGCTCAAGCCCACTATGATTTTTAAAATAGGGTTGGGCCGAGGCCCATTATGGATAAAAAAAAAAAAAAGTTTGGGCTTAAGCCCACTGTGATTTTTAAATAGAGTTGGGCCTCAAAATTTTGGCCCGAGCACTAATGGACCCATATCCAAATTGGATCTGGGTCTCGAGTCCACAAGTCCTTAAAGTGGGTCTAGTCAACCAAATGGTTTGGGTCATTGGGCTTAGCCAAACAGGTTGGATCCACCAGTAGGGTCCAATTTTTCATACAACTTATTTTATATAATTTAAACACAGCCCAATTAAATTTAAATCTTACCTGTAGTCTTCAAACTCCACCAACTTTGGGCCCCCTTTTTTTTTTTTTTTTTTTTATTTCAGCCGCAATTTGTCTGAACTTCTATGTGAATGCTTCTGTGTACAGGAATTGCCCATTGTGGGTTATTCACTATCTGAATGCTTCTGCTTGCCTTTTTCTATGTGCCCAAATTTCTCTCTAAAAGGCTTCCCCATTTGAACTCCTCTCAAAATTCCCACACTATTTGTATGTGAATTTCTTCTGCAATTCTCATTATAACTCTCACACTGAATTTCTCACACACTATATTTATCTCCTCTACTGTGTGAATGTTGTGTCTTCTACCCTCTGCACAGACCCCTATTTATAGAGTTGGGGCCTCGGCCAGTATAGGCAATAACTAAACCTTCCATTTCCAACCCTTTCCTTATATTCAATTTCCCATGTGCATGTCTTCCTTCCTATTGCGATTGACTGATTTTCTTTCCATATGGGTCCTTAGCTAAATATTGGGATTGGGAAACATATCAATCTTGCAAATTCTCTCATTAATTTATAAAATCATTCATATATTCTCCTTGACTGCTTGATTTCTTCCTAAATTTGTGTGTAGGTTCCCGCGAAGATCCTTGGGATATTCTCTATAGCTTCTTAATTTTTTTATTTTCCCCTTGTATTTTTGTGTATTTCTGTGTTTCTCTTGTATTCTGATGTATTTCCCTGTATTCTAATGTATTTCCCTGTATTTTAGTGTATTTCCATGTATCCTAATGTATTTCCATTTAATTAAATTTTGTTATATTAAGGTCCGGTTAAAATTGGGTGTCTACAGCAGTCATCCCTACTAAGGTAGGAATCCTCTGGTTAAAATTGGGTGTCTACAGCAGTCATCCCTACTAAGGTAGGAATCCCCTGGTGGCAAAGACAACACCTTGATGAAGAAGGGAACGATGAGGAGCTCAGAGCAAAGTTAGATCTACTAAAATAAAAGTAGGAACAAGCCTAGACCAAGCCGGCAACGTATTAGACGAGGGTGAAAAAAATACTACAATGCCCGGGTAAAAGCTCAAATGTTCAACCTGGGGATTTGGTGTTGAGGAAAGCTTGAAATAATCCTAGCGACCCAAGACCTAGCAAACTGAAGCCCAATTGGGAAGGGCCTTACCAAATAACAATAGAGGTCAAACTGAGAACATATATTTCAAAGGATTTAGCAGGGAAGGAGATTCAAAACACATGGAACTCGAAAATCTTAAAGAAATATTATCAATAATTTGTATATTGTTTGAATAATAGCTTATTTGATGCAGCTACAATGAGAGTTTTATAAGTCAAAATCTTGTCCCCTAGAATTGTCTGCATCCTCTGCCTCATCTTCTTCTTCTCCCACTTCATCATCATCTTCCTCTCCCGAGGGGGGGCTCATATTCCCATACTCGGTAGAATAGATGACAGACACATCAATATTGGGGTACTTCTTCTTAAACTGTTATTGACACTTGTGAACCACCCCCCCCCCCACTGTATAACTAGACTCTGAACTTCTTTCTATTTTGCTAAAAATCTTAAGAATTCTGATAGCTAGCGATGGCAGAGTCAACATCAGCCAAAATTTCCACATTTCGAATCAGGGCAATCTCATCTACAAGGGCTTTCTCTGGAGCGGCACTAGAATTCAATTGCGCTTGTAAATCTACTACCTATTGCTAGGATTCCAAGGATGCCTTGTGCATTTCAATGACTTTATCTTCTAGGGTGAGGTTAATCACTGCAATCTAAAAAAGAAGCAGGTAAGCAAAGTGGACATGCAAAAACATATTTATATGCGCCCACTACATACTCGGTAAGCAGCATGATGGGCAACTGAGGTGAGGGCTTCAGGAAGCATCATCTTCAACTCATAAGCATCCTCCAGGAGTATAACACGTCACAGGGCAGCACCGGAGACAACCAAGTCATGCAAACCTGACCCCTCGAGGGCAGCAGTCGAAGATGACGGTGTAGGAGCCTCATTTGGGGCCTCAGGAGTGTCATCCACCTGGGAAGATTCACCCTGAGAAGCCTTCTTCCTAGCAATGCCTTTTCATTTTTTATTCTTGGAAATCATCTGCTCGAATTCATTCCAGTCCATGTCTGCAAAATAAGTAGAATAAATCATAATTGTATATATACAAAGGTCAATAAATCTAAACTGTGAAAGATAAGGTGACAATACCAGATGGGACGGGGATGAATCTGCAGCGCACCAAATTTTTCTCCTTAAGCAGCTCAGTGTAAGGAATAATTCCTTGACGAGCCATAATACAAAGCTCCTCAATAATGGTTTGCTCCATAGGTGATAAACTGGGGAGCAAGTGGCACTGGCGGGCTGCAAAGGTGGCAGGATTAGATGCAAAGCAAGAAGAGCATAAATATAAGGAGGAATAATGGTATTTAAATAATAAAGAAAAGAGTAAAATGGAATTCGAACAAAAGGAGGCAGCAATACGCGGCAACTTGAGCAACTTCGAACTTCGTCGACAAAGGGGAAGTTCGTCGACAAATTTTCTATTGACCTCGTCGACAAGGTGACGTGGCTCGTTGACAAAAAGATACCGAGAGAAGTTTTTGGGCAACTATGAATTTTGTCAACAAAGGGGAGAGTTCATCGACGAGGAGCCTTCTTAACCTCGTCGACGAGGTGACGTGACTCGTTGACGAAGGCCATTGTATAAATAGCCCGATCTTCATTTTTAAGCTTATTCGATGCAGAAGTCTCTCTCTCTCTCTCTCTCTCTCTCTCTCTCTCTCTCTCTCTCTCTCTCTCTCCTCCCTTCGATTCCCCTCCTTTCTCTCTTTGATTTCGGGTTGGATTTCCACTGGTTCGAGGATCTGAAGCCATCACGATGCTCCTGTAGAAGTTCTCTGCATATCTGCTAGAGCAGATCATCGGTGGAACTTCATTGAAATTCATCCCTGAGTTGAGGTAAGACTTTTTATGTCGAATTTGATCTTTTCATAATTAGAGAAAATGATATTCACGTGAAAATACTAAAATTTAGTTCTGGGGATTGTTGAATTTAGGATATTGAATAGGAAGCCCTGCGGGTACAGGACGAGTGAAATTAGGGGGTTTCTTTTCAGTACCAGGTAAGGGAATACACTAAAGTAGTTATTTTCCATGCAATTTATTATTACTTATCAGCAAATTAAATTTAAGGAAAACATGTATTATATTGATATATTATGGTAAAAATGCATATTTGAGAAAATACTGCTGTTATATAGAAAATGCGATTTTAAAATAAAACATATGAATTTACTCAGCTTTGTGTGACATGAATATTACTTTCATGAAAAGTATTATGATATGGAAATTTTATAAATAAGCATGTTTTCAGGAATTATGAAATAATGCAATATATGATAATTTTGAAGTACATGATAAATGACTTATTTACTCAAAATGATATGTATGAGATTTTCGGCGCAAGGCCGTGTATGTTATATGTTTTCGGCGCGACGCCATATTTATGAAAGTATAGAAATGTTATTAATCCATTTATGTTAAACGTTATATTATCATGTACTATATGTTATCAGAACCCGGATGTTAGTTTAGTTCAGTTTAGGAGCACGGTACCGTAGCTTATAGATCATATATCTATGATCAGATTGGTGCTAACCACCCCGCGAGGGAGTGAGAGATGAATAGTCGATGTGGCTTTTAGTGTAGAGTTGTAGAAGTCCATCTGGCAGTCCGAACCAGGGTGTGGCAAGCTCATCGTACTTACAGACATTTTTAACTTGGTAGTGGTTAGCCAACCATTGTCGGGTCCCGTCTTCGGGCTGCACAACTCGTCTTAGGGGGTAATACATGACATCAGCTAACTATTTATCCTGGGTATGTTTTCAGTATTATCAGCTACAACAGACATTTCATGATCAGTATCAATTATTAGAAAATATGAAAGTATATGATTATTCACTATGTTATGATGTATGTCTTCGGATATATGAAATGTACTGAATATGTATGACTGCATTAAATATTCATGTTGCCATACAATTGTAATTAGTTTATTTTCCCTTATTGAGAAGTGTCTCACCCCCAAACATTAAATGATTTTCAGGAAACCCAAAACGACCGGCGGGCCGCAGCCGCCATTGAGTCAGTTGTGCTACCCTACTAGAAGGGTAAGTTTGGACTAAGATCAGGAGAGTTTGATGTAGGATCCTAGGGATGTTTTGTATTTTTTGGAAATTGTATGTAAACATGATATTTTGGGATACACTTGACTCTGGTATTATGTATTTTGTAGTTATGAGCTTGTGAATTACATTTACTGCTGCCTAGGTTCCGCTGTGTATGATAGGTGTCCCCATTACCCACGGGTTCGGGTTGACTGTTTTATTTATTTTGCTTTTATTATATGAGTATATAAGCAGGTCGTTACATGAGGCCTGTGAAAGTTCAACTCCTTTGAAGCTAAAAAGAGCCTAGACTTCCATTGGTGAATAAAAAGAGATGCTAAGGGTGAAAATTTTAAATTCTGGGAAGTAGTTAAAATAAAAAACTTCCTTTTCAGAAGAACATTTCCTCATCTGATGACAAGATTGAAATAACCTAACTGTAGGTTGGTGGCCCTTTCGGATGAGCAGAACTACAAATCACACCAGAGTAAGGTATGAGTTAGCGGCCAGTTGGCTACGTGACAGGCTGTAGAACCGCAAGACATCAGAAATGAAAGGTGTAAAGGCAGCCTAAACTCATTCTCAAAATAGTCAGCATACAGGCAGGCCTCATCTCTACCTAGATGGAGGGCCAATTTTGACATGGTAGGTACCCCTAAGGTGAATACTGTGCGGGATAAAATACAAGCCATGCGGACTGGACAGATCATCAGAGGAAAGGCAAGATCTGGCACTCCTTATACTAACTACCATTGAAGATTGAACCTCAAAAGTTTCCATTCTTACAAGGCTCCTAGATGAAGGATAAAATCAAATTAACACTTTTACTCATTAGACAAGATCAAAGGGAAAATTATTTCGGGAAATTTTGAAGAATGCATGAAGAATACGAAAAAAAGAAAAAATACATGAAGAACATATGAAGAACACCAAGAAGAACACATAAAAAATACATTAGCAATCAAGAATTACCAACGCAAACTCAAGCAAACCAATAAACCATATTAAGGTGCAAAGAGGAAAAATAAAAAGACAAGGGGAGAGACATATTTGCTGCTAAGGTTACTTTCTCCAATGATGATAGAAATAAATAAGAGAGGCAAATCACAATGGAGTGCATCACAATAGCCTAGTTGATGAGCACAGCTCATGAGGCAAGGAAGGAGTGAGCATGGCTTACTAGCAACGACCCATCTAATAAGAACCACTCATGAGGCCCCAAAGACATGCCCAATTAACGAGCATAGCTCATGAGGCAAGGAATAAGTGAGTACTACTCACCAATGATAGCTTATATGATGAGCACCGCTTATATGGCTTCAAAGACATGCCCAATTGATGAGCACAACTCATGAGGCAAGGGAAGAGTGAGCATGGCTCACTAACAATGGTTCATATAATGAGCACTGCCCATGATGCCCCAAAGACATGCCTAATTGATGAGCACAGCTTATGAGGCAAGAAAGGAGTGAGCATGGCTCACCAGCAGTGGCCCATCTGATGAGCACCACTCATAAGGCCCCGAAGACGTGCCCAGTTAATGAGCATTAGCCATTAGGTGACCAATCATATGTCATGGCTCTAATTTAGTCAAATAGTAGAGACACTAGCTCAAATAGAGTCAATGAACGAAGTAACCAGCTCAAATTAGGCCGAATAGTGAAGCAACTAGCTTGAATTGATCCGAAATATGCAGTGAACCGATCGGATTGACCCGAATAGTGAACTTATCAGCTCAAATTTTTCTGAACAGTGCAGGTATCAACTTAGATTAATAAGTCAAACTGTGAAGTTTGAATTAAGCAACAGGCTCGGATTAAGCCAAAGAGTGAAACAATAGACTCGGATTGAGCTGAAGAGTGAAGCAACTAGCTCGTATTGAGCCGAACAGTGAAGGTATTGGCTCAAATTAAGCCAAACACTAAAGCAACCATATGATCCGAACAATGAATGTCTTGGTTTAGATTAATTCAAACACTGAAGCAACCATCTTAGACAAACTATGAAGGTATCTGAGCTAATAAGGTTTGAATTAAGCCGAAAAGTGAAGCAACGGGCTCGGATTAAGCCAAAAAGTGAAGCAACGGGCTCGTATTGAGCCGAAGAGTGAAGCAACAGGCTCAGATTGAGTTGAAGAGTGAAGTAACTACCTCGTATTGAGCTGAACAGTGAAGGTGTCTGCTCGGATTGAGCCAAACACTAAAGCAACCCTCTGAGCAGAACAATGAATGTCTTGGCTTAGATTAAGTTGAACACTGAAGCAACCATCTTAGCCGAATAGTGAAGGAATCATCTTAGATTTAGCTAAACAAGGAATCAAGTGGCTCGAATTGAGCCAACTCAATTAGTAATCGACTCGACGAAGACACTCAAATTGAGCTGGTCACTCCGTAACGAGCTCGAATTACGATGGAAGCTTGTATGGCGGACTTCGAAACACTCTCAAATAAAGAAACTTGTTTCAAAAACTTGAGAGTAAGGGAGGGTAACTGATGTACCCAAAAGTAAGAATCTCATTCAATTCATGAGGGAATATGGTTATGAAACCACCATTAACACCCCTGCGTAACCGACATACTAAAGTCAATAGGCATATTCATGATAGGAAACGGTTATATAACCATTATTAAACCCCCTCGCCCCTCCCGCATAAATGCCCTTAAATTATACATAACCTCCATAAACACAATAATGTGCCCATAAATGCTAAATTGAAGGAAGGTCAACCTCTACCACTATAAAAGAGCACTCCGAGATGAGGTAGGCATCTCATTCTTACTCACTTTTCTATTACTGTTGCAATCAGAAGCCTCCCGCAGTTCCTAACTTAGGCAGTGGAGTGATCACTTGGAGTAAACCTCAAGTCCTCCAAGTCATCTACATTTAGTTTTTTTCTGTTGTTTATGATGTGGCTCTTATACTTCGGGAGTTTATAAATAAAGGGAAAAACATATGGATGTGGTCTTGGTGCAGGGTAGCAGCAAAGACCCGTCAACGAGTGCAATCTCAGAGTTCAAAGACTCATCGATGAGTGATAGAATTGTCGACGAGTGGCCTTCTCTGACTCGTCAATGAGTGCCCTGTTCTCGTCAACGAGTGGTAGCTGAGCTGCGAAAAAAAATTTAAATTTTGAATTTGAACGTTGGAGTGGTTGGGTATTTAGAGGGAAACCTTCGAGGGGTTGTTATATATGTCATTCTAGGCATATTTCAACATATAAGAGTAAGAGAGGGTGAGAGAAGAAGAGAAGATCATTGTATTGTGAGACTTTGATTTTCATAGTGAATCTCTTGCCAATTGCTCTCGTGGATGTAGGCTTTGTCAAACCACGTAATTCCTAGTGTCGTTGCCTTTATTATTACTCGCTTTATATTGCTATGGTTGTGGATAAATTCTATATGTCACCATTTTATATTGTTACAAGTATGTATGTGTGATTCTTTATACAATGTTCATTCCACTGCGCATTGTTGGGAGAGGCCGCCCTTATTTTTCACAACAATTGGTATTAGAGCGTGTTGTATGGCCTCCCAATTTAAGGATCTCGTGTTGTAAGAAGGCATGGTGAAGGTTTATATAGAATTTCAACTAGATAGCATGGATGCAACGACTTGGAATGAATTGGGAGCAATCGTTCAATTTTGTTTGACTAAAGACATGTTGTATCACGTCATGGATGAGAATTATCTAACATTAATTTGGTGAAAATGGGAATGCCGATATATGTCTAAGGGTTAGTCAAAATCTGCAAGTATAGTGGAGAAAGACTCATAATGTAGTGTTGGAGATATGCTACGTGTTTCATCGGGTTCGGAGTGCCTCACAGGCGATTCTTGAATCTTAGTCACAGGATGCTTTTATCCTAGAAAATGGTTTGACACCGACAAGTCAGTTTATACTGGTTGTATTTTGATGGAAAATAATACTTCATGTAAAATATTTGTTATTGGAAATGTCAAAATAAAAATGTATGATGGTGTTGTAAAAGCCATATATGATGTAAAGCATGAATCGAGTCTAAGAAAGAATGATATTTTCATTGGAAATTTTAGACCATAATGGATATTGTTACGAGTCTGAATGCAAAGAAATGAAAATGTGTGGTAACTCGATAGTGATGAAAGGGGATAAAGTAGTGGGAAACATCTTTGCACTACGGGATGTTACAGTTGTACGTGGAGTTGCAACTGTTGAGTTTGAGTTGGGTTTCTTGTGGCATATACGGTTAGAGCTTATGGGTGACTACATGTATTCAGATGTTTGGGAACAAATGATGATAGCATAAAGGGATAGACATATGTTTTTTTTTTGGGATTATCATGAAGGGTCTTGGTGTACTTCATGCAATGGCTGAGGTGGAGAACCAGACATTCTCAAGTCAAACATTGGGGCCGAGTACGCTGGTTTTGTTCAAGAAGTTTCGTGAGCAGTGCAGGTTATATGTAGGGCTTGCAGGATACTTCTTGGTGAAGTTAGTGAGTATGATGCGTTTCTCTTGTAATCGATCGCCAAAGGTATCGCTAGATAGGAAAGTTATAAGTGAATGGTGGGCAGGTTTTGCGATAGACTACTTGGTTGTGAGTGGATGCCACTAGTGTAATATTCTAGTGATGGAGGATTTAGGCTTTGTGTTGTGTCCAGACAGTACATCTTTCTGGGTTATAAGAAAGGTGGGTGCAATTTAGGTGATCCTATGGCAAAAAAAGGGGTGATCGAGAACATGGCTTTTGGTGATAAAGTTATGGGACAACGTACTCAAGTAAAGGAAGAGAAACAAATGCCAGAAAACTGCAATAGTAGCAATCATGTTATTCAGGAGAAGTTAGGAACTTAGGGTAGAAAGATGAGGAGTTCTATCTCAGGTCAATAGTATCACAGTTTGAATGGGCATGTGACGCAGGTGGAGCAATAGACTCAAGGCAAAGATGAAGTTGTTCATATTGTAAGGAGTTTTTAGCTCAGGAGACCAGCAGGATCACGATGGCCTCATGTGTACTATCAAACCACTACTTAGGTGTGTGAGTTAGTGAGGCTTCCAGTGTGGAAGAGGGTGATATGATGCCATGGAGTGATGTATCTATTGTGAGTGAATGACATGTTGTTGGCTAGAAAGGCTTTGACTAAGGCTAATCAGTTAGATACTCTGTTGGAAGGTTTTGACATGAATGTGTTGGGTATGACTAAGATGGGTCTTGGTTTGTTGATTCTCTTGAACAAAACAGCAAGAAGATTGGTGTTATCTCAGGGTGGTTTTGTAGATAGGGCTACAGGGAGATTGGTGTTATCTCAAGGTGGCTTTGTGGATAGAGCTACAGGGAGATTGGTGTTATCTCAGGGTGGCTTTATGGATGGAACTGCAGGGAGACTTTTGTTTGCTGTCTCGGGGGAGTTCTGTGGAGAATCTATATGGAATGTCTACCACTCGGTACCCAAGGACGGGTTGTGATGTCCAGAATATGTCAAAGGTCCTCCATGATTGTACAATGGGGTGTTTCAGTAGGCAACAGAGTGGACCGTTAGTTCTTAGTTTTGTTGAAGACTATGCGGGGGGCTTTCATAATATAAGGCTTGCAGCAACTTTTGTATTTACTATTGTGGGATTGTCTTATTGGAAGCTTAGGGTGAAGTCTTCGGGTGTTATATCTACAATTGTATCGAGGTTGATGGTAGAAGTTGAAGCTACCATCGGCAAGTTCAAGCGGCGTTACTTGGACTTTGTGCATGTCTCCAACTGTTAGAAGGGAGACGGTCCCAACTGAATGTTTAGAGTTCAAGGTGGAGCAGTTAGATATGTTTTTCGGGTTCTCCTAAGGGGCGTATAATCGTCAAGGTGGAGATTATTGTTTATGGTGTGACTCTTACACTTCGAGAGTTTATAAACAAAGGGAAAAACATAAGGATGTGGTCTTGGTGCAAGGCAGCAGCAAAGACTCGTCGACAAGTGGAGAGAATCGTTGACGAGTGGCCTTCTCTAGCTCGTTGACTAGTGGTCGCTGGGCTGCGAAAAAGAATTTAAATTTTGAATTTGAACATTGGAGTGGTTGGGTATTCAAAGGGAAACCTCCAAGGGGTTGTTATATATGTCATTATGGGCATATTTCAACATATAAGAGAATAAGAGAGGGTGAGAGAAGGAGAAAAGATAAATGTATTGTGAGACTTTGATTTTCATAGTGAATCTCTTGCCGATTGATCCCATGTATGTAGGCTTTACTGAACCACGTAATTTCTGGTGTCGTTGCCCCTTATTATTACTCTCTTTATATTGCTACGGTTGTGGATAAATTATGTATGTCACCGTTTTAAATTGTTGTAAGTATGTATGTGTGATTTTTTATACAATGTTTATTCCGTTGCACATTGTTGAAAGAAGCCCTTATTTTCACAACATCTTCAGGTGGATGCGATCAAAGGACGATTCATGAAAACCAATCGATTTCAGCAGCAATATATATTCTGTGTGGGCGAAATGGTGATACTGAGTTTTGCATGTCTTGATTGGTAGTAGCCAAAGTTTGAGCAAATAATAAAGCATGTAAAGGTTGGAGTTATATATATTCATTAAGAAAGAAAGAGCTTACCCATAGGTTACACGTAGTATGCACATTGCAGTTTCTACTAATATAGTCAAAAAAAAATTGAAAAATCTCTTTAGTTACCCAAATATCATTAAGAATCGGCCAGAACTCTTAAAACGAACAACTTCTACTCTTGATAACATCAATCACCCCATTGCAGTCTGAAAGGGTCAAAATATTATTGAGATTTTCCTCCTTTGTTTGGATCAATGTTTCCTTAATAGCCTTGACTTTTGCCTTTTTGAGATGAGTGTACCTGAAATTTTGCACCATATAAAGCAAGAATACCATTGTTCCTTTTCCCAAAAACAACTCTTGTAGCAACGGAATTATAATGACTAAATGCAGTACCACAACATAAAATTGCTTCCCAATTTGAATTCTTCAATTCTTCCCAATTTGAATCATGTGGAAATTGTTAGTTTTATGCTATTATATTGCTTCAAATGGAAAAAACTTTCTAATTGTCCCACTATATTTTTTTTTCAATTTATTTTACTCCTCAATGGATTAGTTAGTTTTTTTTTTTTTTTTATTAATCTATTCGTATATTAAATATATGGGAATTTGTTCAATGATGATTTATGTTTGCTAAAGATCTATAATGGTTAATGAATTAGATAAACCATTGTCAAAATTTTGTTTTATCTACTAGTTATGGTCTTAATATAAAACTTTAAGCAATTTTTTTGTAATATTCCTATGAATGTTAAATTTGAATTATGTTTTTAATCTCCTACAAATACGAGTTTTATGCTCATCTGAAACACAATAATAAGGTAGTTGCTCTTATTTTATGCATTTCTTTACACTCCTATTCTACTCTTATCCTTATATTTTAAAATATTTTCTCTCTTAAATGAAGTTAGGAGAACTAAAGAATTATTTCTAGATCTTGGTTTTAGTGAATGGGCATAGATACCCAGTTTAATTGTAGAAGTTGTTTGTGAAGTGTTATTAATTTGAAACTGAGTAATCATCATAGGGGCTACTAAATCCAATTTAAGGATAGTGGTTCTTTCATGCCTCAACTTCTAATAAGCATATAATTTTTTTAAAAAAAATTATCAATTTAGTATAGTTTTTTTTTATTATCTTTCTAAGAAAGAAACATTGGCTAGGTTATAAGACTAGAGCACACCTTTTAAGAGAAAAACATAGACTCTAGGGTAGACTGCTTAAACAAAATCATATACACATTTATAATATCCCTTGATAACGATTGTGATGATCTAATGAATGTGCACATGGAATTTCACTTTAGTTGAGAGCTAAGAGAAACTCTAACTTATATATGAAGTCAAGGCTCACATAGCCCTATTACTCGAGGCAACTTTCTAAGAGCAAAATTGTGGTGTACACGAGTCAAAAAAAAATCTCATGCGTGCTATGAGACAACTTTTATCAACAATTGATGACATATGTGATAATCATTCATTTTAAGATGAAGACTTGTAACAAAATTATCATGTACAAACACTCTCAACTCTAGAGGGGATTTGATGTTGTATGTAATGAAAAATCTAAAATTCTCTAAAATGGATGAAAGTCAAGAGGAATTTTATCTTATTAAGTGTCATCTGGTAAAACTATAAGGTCTACGAATTAAAGCAAACAATACCTTATGTGAGCCATGTGATACAAATTTATGCATCAACATAAGGCATAGTTTGTGAAAGCACAAGCTTCAAGATTAAAGGCATAGGGCAACTATGATGTGTCAAAGGAGATTATCATGATAAGTTGAGAATCTAAATAAATTCTATCTTATAAACCCTGTGGTACCTATAAGAGACGCATTTTAAGGGCAAAATAATAAGACGAATGATTCAAAGTTGACAATACCTCACATGAGTCATAAGACAACTTTCAACATTGATAACAAGTGTCTATGTGAAAAGTATATATAGACTTTAAGACCAAGGGTTCAAATCAATCCCTGCATAAAGTCCACCTTAACTGAGACTATAATAATGTATGAAAAAGGGCTAAGAATTAAGAGGAGAAAAATTTGACTAGTAAGGTCTAGGTTCAAGCATATGTAGGTAAAATTGTAAGGCTCACAAGCCAAAGTGAGCAATATCTTGCATGTGCTGCAAAACAACTTTGAGCATCAACAATTGGTGCCATTTTTTAGAAGCATGAAATTATCAAGACGAAGGGTTCGAATCCTATACACAAAAATTCTTCCTCAACTTGGAGGTTATGATGCATGAAAGGGGAACCCAAAAGTTTCCATTAGCTAAAGTTAAGATAAATTTTGACTTACAAGATTGAGATTCACCAAATCCACAGAAGAAGCCTTTTAAGAACAAGACTGCTAGAAACAAACAAAAATAAATAATACCTTGGTTGAGCTATGGACAAATTTTAAGACAAATAGTAAAAGCCAATGTCATGGACAACGGTTCAGTCGTGTTTGTTTCTTGCTTTAAGAGTTTGTCCTAGAAAAATATATGCACATAAATTTTCATATCTCACGATATTTCAATAATCTCGTATACTTCAATATAATATAAAAGGTTAAAAAATTTAGAAAAGAATTGTTATTTGTGGCTCTTATACTTTGTTTTTGTAAGCAAATAAGGAAGAGAAAAAAAAAAACATGAAGGGGCAACACAACAAAGCTCGTCGACGAATGCCTTATGTTCGTCGACATGTGGACAACAACGAGTTGCCGACGAAGGTTCTATGATCATTGACGAGAAAGTACCAAGAGTAAGAAAATTTCAGAGTTCTGGACTCGTCGACAAAAGCCTATTCTCGTTGATAAATTGTCTTCCAATCGTTGATGAAGCCCTGTACTCGTCGACGAATGGCGCCTGGGCTGCAAACAGTTTTTCTGAATTTTGAATTTTTGAACATTAGGTGGTAGGGTAAACGGAGGGAAACCTCAAAGGAACTTCTATATATGTTATTTTGGGCATATATTGAAGAGAGATTGATCATTTTGAGAAGTTGTATTGTGTACATTGTGATTTTCATAGTGAAATTTGTATGTCTTTGCTTCCATGGATGTAGGCTTTTCTGAACCACGTAAATCTTTGTGTTGTTCTTGTTCTGGTTGTGTGTTATTTATTTTTTATTGTTTATTCCATTGTGCATCTTCTTTATTCGATCCATATCACAATAAATTGGTATCAGAGCAATTGTTGTTATGGCATCGGGATCGTCTTCAGCAAGATTTGGCGTTGTCAAATTCGATGGAACCAGAAACTCTGGTTTATGACAAAGGAGAGTGAAGGACATTCTTGTGCAACAAGGAATGGCTAAGAATTTTATTGATGCTCAACCATAAGGAATGAATGAGGCAACACGGGTAGATTTGAAAGCAAAGGCAGTGTCTACAATACGCTTGTGCTTGGCCGATGAAGTTCTCTGTCGAATGATGGAGGAGGATTCTCCAGCGACTATCTGGAAAAAGTTAGAAAGTCGGTACATGTCTAAATCCCTTAATAACAAACTTTTTCTTAAGCAGCGTTTATATTGACTTAAAATGGTTGAAGGATCAAATCTAGATCAACACGTCAATGCTTTTAACCAAATCATCAGATTCAATGAGAGTTTATGTGAAGTTTGATGAGGATGATAAGGCTTTAAGGCTGTTAAATTCTTTGCCCTCGACTCATACCTATGAAAATATTATGAGCACTCTTACGTGGGGAAAAGAAACTCTTAATCTAGAAGAGGTAACAAGTGCCTTGTTAAATTTTCATTAAAGGTTGAAGATATGGGATGAAGGAGAAGAACTTGTGGTAAAGTATATTAATGAGCGAAGCAAAGGAAAGTTTAATAATGGGTCTGGTCAAAAATCATCTCGAAATCAATCCAAGAAGAAGAAGGAAATTCAGTGTTATAAATGCGGTAAAAAGGGGCATGTGAAACCGGAGTGTTAGGATTGAAAGAAGGGAAACGTTGAAAACCATGAGGGGATTTCAAAATCTATGAATGTTATTCAAGAAGAAGATTTATCGGATGGTGATGTTCTATCAGTTTCATCGGGGTCGGACAATCTAATAGACTTTTGGGTACTTGACTCGACAAGCTTTTATCATATGACTTCGAACAACGAGTGGTTCAGCACTTACAGGTTAGTAAATTCTGGATCAATTCTTATGGGTAATGATGCTTCTTGCAAGATCGTTGGCATAGGAAATGTAAAGATAAAGATATTTGATGGTGCTGTAAGAACATTGTATAATGTAAGACATATACTTGAGTTGAGAAAGAGTTTAATATATTTTGGCACTTTTGATTGTAATGACTTCAATTATAAGTCTAAAGGTAAAGTCTTGATGGTATGGAAAGGTAATCTGACTGTAATGAAAGGGCAAAAACTGGATGGGATTATTTACACATTACAGGGAACTACCGTTGTAGGTGGAGTTGCAGCTATGAATGCTGAATTAGATGAGACCATCTTGTGGCATATGCGCCTTGGGCATATGGGGGAACACAACATGAAGGAACTATACAAGATGAAACTCTTGAAGGGCTTGAAATCATGTTAGCTAGAATTTTTCAGGATATAAGTTCTTGAAAAACATAACAGGGCAAAGTTTAGACTAGTTATTCATAAGAAAAAGGATATTCTTGACTATGTACATTCAGATATTTGGGGCCCAGTTAGAGTTGCATCAAAGGGTGGACATGTGTATTATGTGAGTTTCATTGATGATTACTCACAAAAATTCTGGTTTTACTTCATGCATCACAAATCAAGTACATTTGCCAAGTTTAAGAATTTGGAAGGTTGAAGTGGAGAACCAGACGGGGAGGAGAATAAAATGTTTAAGGTCGGATAATGGGGTCGAGTACGCTGATACTTAGTTTATGGAGCTTTGTGCGAAGCAAGGCATCAAGAGACATTTTATAGTTCAACGGACACCTCAACAAAATGGTGTGGCAGGACAGATGAAGTGGACTCTTGCTAATAGGGCTCGATGTCTCAAATTGAATGCAGGGCTATCGAAGAACTTCGGGGCCGAGGTAGTTAGTATAGCTTGTTTCCTAGTAAATAGATTACCAAAAGCGTCACTAGAGGGTAAAGTGGCGGAAGAGATATGGACGGGAAATGCAGTAGACTATTCCAAATTGAATCTATTCAGGTGTCCAACCTATGTCCACATGTCTAGTGAGGAGGGGTCTAAGCTTGACAAGTAGTCTCATCGTTGCATCTTTTTGGGTTATCCAATAGGTGTAAAGGAGTACAAGCTATGGGATCCAATGGAAAACAAGGTGGTGATCAGTAGGGATGTAGTCTTTGATGAGAAGGCTATGGTGAAGCATACTCAAGAATGTGATGAACAGAAATAGGAGCCAAAAAGTTAGGGTAGTGATGAACATATCATGCAGATGGAGTTGGAAGCTCAAGGCAATGGAAATGATCATGGTCTCGTGGTTGCAGTGAGCTCTAGCTTGGAAAGCCAGCAAGTTGACAACATTCTGTTAAGAAGTTCTAGACGCATTATTTGGCCTCCGCCAAGGTATGGGTTTGAAGAGTTAGTGTCTTATGCTTTTGTTACTAGTTGCAATGATCCAACTACATTTCAAGAGGCGGTGCACAGCTAAGAGAAATATATATGGATGTGAGCAAAGATTGAGGAAATGGAGTCACTATGTAAAAATCAAACTTGCGAGTTGGTGGGGCTTCTAGATGGGAAAAGACCGATAGGTTGCAAATGGGTTTATAAGAAGAAAATAGCAATATTAGAAAAGGAATGTGAGAAATTAAAGGCACGGTTGGTGGCAAAAGGATACTCACAGAAGAAGGGGATAGATTATGATGAGATCTTTTCTCCAGTGGTCCAACATACTTCTATCAAAGTTGTGTTGGGGTTAGTAGCTCATTATGATCTTTATTTGGAACAAATGGATGTGAAAATGGCGTTTCTTTATGGCGACTTGGAGGAACAAATCTACATGGTTCAGCCGGAGGGATTTATTGAACCGGGAAAAGAAAATTTTGTTTGCAGGTTGAATAGATCTCTTTAAAGGCTGAAACAGTCTCCAAGGCAATATTATAAACAGTTTGATTCCTATATGATAAAAATTGGCTACAAACCATGTATGACTGCTGCGTATATGTGGAAAAACGTGATGATGACTCACTTATTTTCTTGTTATTGTATGTCGATGATATGTTGATAGCTGCAAGAGATTTAACTGAGGTAAATCAGTTAAAGGACATGTTGTATATGGAATTTGACATGAAGGATCTTGGTTCAGTCAAGAAAATACTTGGGATGGAGATTCGCTGAGACAGGACTGTAGGGAGATTATGGCTATCTCAGGGTGGTTATGTGCATAAGGTGTTGGAGAGGTTTAGCATGGCTAATGCAAGACCGGTGAGTACACCTTTAGCAAATCATTTTAAGTTGTTTACTGCAGATTGCCCAAGTTCGAATAAGGAAATCTGAGACATGTCAAAGGTTCCCTATGCTAGTGTGATGGGGAGTTTGATGTATGTCATGGTACAAGGCCAAATTTGGCTCATGCAGTGAGCGTGGTAAGTAAGTTTTTTTCTAATCCAGGAAGGCAACATTGGGAAACCGTCAAATGGATACTTAGATACTTAAGGGGTATATCGGGATATGGCATCATGTTCGGCAAGCAACAGGGATGTCCTTTAGTTATGGGGTTTGTTTATGCTAATTATGCTAAAGATATGGATGACAGAAGGTCTACAACGGGATATGTGTTTACCCTTGTAGGAGGACCGGTATGTTGGAGATCCATGATACAGTCTCTGGTAGCATTGTCCACGACTGAGGCAGAATATATGGCAATTGCCGAAGCTACAAAGGAAGCCTCATGGCTTATTGATTTAGTCAGAGAGCTGTGATTACAGCAAGATGGAGTGTTGTTGCATTGTAATAGTCAGAGTGCCATTTACTTGGTGAAGAATCGGGTATACCATGCTAGAACCAAGCACATTGATGTGAGGTTCCACAGGGTTCAAGAATTGATTGCTTTGGGCGAACTTATGTTAGAGAAGGTTCACACTTCTGAAAATGCAATGGATATTCTGACTAAATAAGTTACTTCAGAGAAGTTCAAGCATTGCTTGGACTTACTCCATGTCTCCAAGTGATCGAAGGGAGACATACCCAACCAAGCGTTTACAAATTCAAGGTGGAGCAGTTAAACATGTTTTTCTGGATTCTCCTAAGGGGCGTATAATTTCCAAGGTGGAGATTGTTATTTGTGGCTCTTATACTTTGTTTTTGTAATCAAAGAAGGAGGAGAAAAAAAAAAACATGAAGGGGCAACACAGCAGATGTAGTGACTCA
Organism: Malania oleifera; assembly: GCF_029873635.1. Classification (NCBI taxonomy): domain Eukaryota; kingdom Viridiplantae; phylum Streptophyta; class Magnoliopsida; order Santalales; family Ximeniaceae; genus Malania; species Malania oleifera. The sequence continues at coordinate 14,468,877 of NC_080425.1, forward strand.
GAAAATAATAGCATTATAATAATAAAGAGGGAGAGGAAATAGAAACAGAAACAGAAACATTGCATTTTGGGGGATAATCATAATTTCAGGAAATCGCCCAAGTTTCATCGACGAACACAGGGTTTCGTCGACAAAGGTCTTTAGGATTTCATCGACGAACATAGGGTTTCGTCGACAAGAAAATGCCGAGAGACAATTTTGGCTACTCTGAATTTCGTCGACGAACACAGGGTCTCGTCGACAAATTTAATGAAGGACTCATCAACGAGATGACATGTCTCATCAACGAATCCCACTCTATAAATAGCTAAAAATCATATTTTTACTCATTTCTCGCACCGCTCTCTCTCTCCTCTCTCTCACCTACAAACCCTCTCCCTTCTCTCTTCGTTTCCCGCCCCGCCAGACGCCGGATTGACGATCCGAAGCCACCACGATGTTCCTGGAGGAGTTCTCTTCAAGTTTTCTAGGACAAATCATCGGTCGGATCGAGTTGGATTTCATCCCAAATTCAGGGTAAGGCCTTTTAGTCCCTTTTTGGCCTTACGATAGTTATAGAAAATGATGTAAGCGGAGAAATGCTGATATTATGTTCTAGCATATATTGTTTTCAGGGTGTTTTGTAGGAGGCCCTACGAGTGTTAGGCTAGTATTCCCTAGGGGCTTTCCAGTCGTCAGGTAAGGGAAATATGCTATGCTAGGTATTTTTAAAAAAAATGTTATATAGTTTATTTAGTTACGAAAATTATAAATTAAAGTATCGTGTGGCTTGTGAATAAGAATATTGTACGAAGATATGTTTTACGATATTTCAGTATCTTGATTTTACAATATTTCAGTACCATGATTTTATGAATCTCAGTACCATGACTATACAAATATCAGTATTATGATTATACAATTACAGTGTTATGATTATACAGTTCTTAGTATTACGACATATGAATTACAGTACAATTATGCAGTATCATGGTTATTTCAGTACTTTAGAATCATGGTAAATCAGATAGATGTATATATATATAGAAATATATTATATGTTATCAGACCCTGTTGGACTTGCAGCTACAGAGCACGGTACCGTTGCTACAGATATTATGTTACTTTATGAGTGCAACCACCTATTTAGATAATACGTGGTAAGGTCGATCACCTAGACCCTTGAAGAGGTTAGGCTCCCCATCCAGATATGAATTGAGGTGGGTAGATCAACCAACGGAGTATAGTGATTTATTCCTGGTTGGCCATCCAGGGTAAATTCAGCCTACGGGCCGCACAACCCTGTCATGAGGGGGTAAGTCATGACACATAGATAGCTACAGGGAACATTTTCAGTTACTATTACGTATGTACAAATTTACAGAAACAGAGATTATACCTATGTATAATAGAAGTATTTTGATTAGTAACCTATGATACTGTTATGTTAAGTAACATGGGAAAGGGGGGTGTGCTTTATCACTTATGCTTTATTTATATACTCAATTATACATGTTGATTTGGAACAGATTTTCATGATATAGTAGCTCATTTGCCACACACTAGTAATGACATATTTCATCTTATGGAGCGTTGGCTTATCGTAGTGTTGAATTATTTTTCAGGTGATCCAGGTAGGCGAGCAGACCAGGCTCACAGATAGAGGGGTTTCTGTAGTGTCCTGTTAGAGAGTGAGTACATTTTTGGGAATGATTTTGTATACCCTAACTAGAAGAGGGTATTTTGGGGAACAGTGATATGTATATATTTTTGGAATCATGTTAGTACTCTGGTATTGGTATTGTGTGGTAATGGTGTTGTATTGTATATATTTTCATATCGTTATGTCTATGTGATTTATGCTTCTCGCTGCTTAGGATGGTGATTGATTTACTCCCAGTATGGTATCAGAGTATATTCAGTATTATGGTATATATAAATAAAAAAATCAATTTATTTGTCAGGTCGTTACAGCAGAGCTCGTCGATGAATGCCCTGTGTTCGTCGACAAGTGGTAGCAACAAGTCGTCGACGAAGGTTCTATGATCGTCAACAAGAAAGTACCAAGAGCAAAAAAATTTCAAAGTTCTGTATTCATCGACCAAAGCATGTTCTCGTCAACGAATTGCCTTCTATGGATTGTTGACGAAGCCCTGTACTCGTCGACAAATGGCGCCTGGGCTACGAGCAGTTTTTCTAAATTTTGAATTTTTAAACATTGGGTGGTTTCGTAAATAGAGGAAAACCTCTGAGGAACTTCTATATATGTTATTTTGGGCATATATTGAAGAGAGAGTGATCATTTTGAGAAGTGTATTGTGTACATTGTGATTTCCATAGTGAAATTTGCGTGTCATTGCTTCCATGGATGTAGGTTTTGCCAAACCACGTAAATCCTTGTGTTGTTCTTGTTCTGGTTGTGTTATTTATTTGTTATTGTTTATTCTGATGCACATCTTCATTATTCGATCCATATCACAACAAGAAACAAATAGTATAATTAAATTTACTTCCAATAGATAAATATAATTCCCATGATAAATTTTTTGTTTTATATATTTCTTAAATACCGTCAAAGCGCATCCATGAAATTAGTATGAAAATATAATTCCAAAAAGTAGGGAGGTTGTTGTTGGAATTTGTGTATGCCCAAGAGGGAGGTGAATTGGCTATTAAAAATTTTGTCCTAGGTTCAATGTCCAGCAGCAGTATAACACAACTTAGGGTCTGTCTATGCAATCTCAAATGCACAGATAAATATAATATACAGAATTTAAATCATGCACAACATTTACAGTCTAATGAAAATAACATACATGTGTAGTAAATAAATTGTGAAATTATAAAGTGCACACATGATATGTTATCAGGGTTCGGCCAAAACTGCCTACATCCTCGCCTCAGCTTGCAAGCTTGAGGATTCTACTAATGCTCACCTAACAGGTGGAGCAGCACTGGTTACAACCAAGTCAAATTAACAAAGTTGACCTCTACCTTTATACACTCTCCTTACGGGGCGAAGAAGGCCCTACCAATCCTTACGGTCTAAATCAACACCCCCTCAGGCCACGCCTGGAATACAACAATGAATATAAATTTTGTCTACAAATAAAGATACTCCTAATACAAGAAGATTTGTACTAATACGCACAAGCAATAATCAATGCACTTCCAAATGATAAGAACTATAAGCTCAGTAAAGATATATAAATCTACTCTCAATATAATGTCAATAGGCAATCAAAGTGTGAGAGTGTTTTACCAACGTTTCTTTGAAACAATATATAAATATATCAACCACAAATAACGTTTCAAAGATTTCAAAAGTATAATCAAATATCTCAAATAGTTATTTCCAAAAATCAAGCTCACAAGATATTTAGAAAAACAAGCTTGTCAAAAATATTTGTTTCAAAACACAAGGCAAGCTCTAGAGTCTTGCAACGAGGATGCAAAGACTCACAAGCTTAGAAGTTTTTCCCCACAAAATGAATTTATTGATTAAATCATGGGGGAAAAACTCTTGGGCTTAACTCTCAACAAAGACAACAAACAATCACAAATAGGAGAGTATAAGCTTGTAAGACAGTGTAGGATATCTCAATGCACTCACACCAAATATGATTTTGCAAGGGAATGAAAATAGGTGGAGTATATGGGCTTGAATGTGGAAGTGAAGCTCTAAAAATTTCAAAGAAAAATTTTTTAATCAAAAGCCCGAATCTCTATTTAGTCTTTGTAAATAAAGGCATATATATAGCCTTTACTACAAATATGATCGTTAGGACCAAAAGGGTGTTATTAAATTTGTTTAATGAATTTTAGAACCAATTTAACCTTAATTAACCCGAGTTACCGCAGTTAAAAATTGAGCAACCTGAGAGTTTTGATCACCCAAATCTTTGGTTCAATTGTCCAAACAGACACATACAGAAAAGTTGAATTTCAACTTTGGGTGCCTGGTGAACGATTTAGGTGGCTAGGTGGCACCCCGACCCTTTGGGCCTGGAGTGCTACTAAACATACATAACATACATCTCTTTAATACCATACATATACAACCCGCCCAACTAAGGGAAAAACAGGTGTTCCATACTGATATGTATAAACATATACAGCGAAAATACATACATCATCTAATGCTTACCAAAGTTTCTAACTATTTCCCATATACATCAATACATAAATAAAAACATTATCTGCTATTACAATCCCCAAAAGAGACAGACAATGTCTAATCTCTCACCAACTATAGCAAGGACTGTCTACTATCTAAACTCAGTCCGGCAAAACGCTAGGCTCGATCCCTCGGAAGACCTAAAACAATATTTGTATGCTAAGGTGAGACACTTCTCACTAAGATGGATTATATTATCATCAGTGTGTGGCCAACATGAGATTTCATGTGTACATATACTGTAAATATTTAAATACATTTAATTGTCATTTTAAAAATCTGTACTGCTCTGTAAATCTAAAAATACATACTGCTGGCTCAATATAGTCCTTTTTATAGTAAATATGCACATATATGCCTAGAAGATGCAACCTGGTCTATAGGTCTAGCGTCGTCACGCCATCACATACACGTGCAACATGCTTCCCATTATGACGGGGTGTGAGGCCCGGAGGCTGGACCTAGCATATAGTCGGTCGACTATAGTTAAGTCAAACATAATAGTAGTACGATGGTGTCTACCATGTGCCTGAAGGCAGAGTCATCCAGAATTACTGCATCGGATGGAGCCCCAGAATTTCTGCATCGGGGAGTACTTTACCCAGGCCACCAATCTCCTTTCCCATTCCACACTTTATCAAAGGCGTGTGGTTGCACCCCTACATACATAAAGCTACGTTACCGCACTCTTACCATGAGATCATAACAATAGGGTTCTACTATCATATATGGCAATTTACATCGTATAAAACTGTAATCATAATTCATTTCATAAAACTGTATAGGATATAAGCTATACATAATTCTATGAAAATATCTACTAGATACTGTCTCGGTAAAAATCAGCGTATCATATCTGTCATAAACTAGCTCGATAAAAATCGGCATTTCATAAACTTGGCATTTAGCCATCATATCTCATATCTCGACATATAGCTGTTACATTTCAGTATTACACAAAACATGCTCATTTAATGCCAATTAAAAACTATACTCATGCCACACAATTTTTCATCTAGTAACTCATAAATACATTTTCTTAAGAAAGTAAATAATGTTGCTAAAACTGGGGTATGAATATCTCCAAGTTGTTATTTTACTAAATATAGATATATATCTAAATACGGAAAAAATGGAGATAATCAACCCTACCGTCTTTGGTTGGTTTTAAAACAATCCTATGGATTGAAATAACAATTTCCCAATAGGTGAAAACGTTCAGAAAGTCCGATACTATACTTTAAAATTATCATATTTAAATTTACGTGGTTGATTTTAGAAATAAAATCGGTTAACCAAACCCTAGGCTTGAGAACCCTAGAAAAGTCATAACTATATATATATATATATACCATTTTAACATTCAATTTGGTTAGAACTCATAAACATAGCTGACACAATAATCACGTTACCTATTTTCCTGAAAAACGCCCCAAAAGGCCGAAACCCTAGTTTTTGGGAGTGGGGCCCGAAATGCCTAGATCAATAATCAAATCCGCTAGATATGTAGAGAATAGCTCCTAGACCTTAGTGGTAACTTCCGATCGTTGAGTCTGGCGAAAACCAATGAGAAAATGGAGGAGAGAGAGTCTGGTTCATGGTTCCAGAAAGAGAGAGAGAGAGAGAGAGAGAGAGAGAGAGAGAGAGAGAGAGAGAGAGAGAGAGAGAGAGAGAGAGATTTATTTTTCTAAAATATCCAACCTTGCTTCACCTTTAAGTCCTTGCCCCAGCCACATTTGTCAACAAAATGGAGCCTTCGTCGACGAACCGCAAAAGGGTGTTCATTGACGACCACTTGGATTCATTGACGAACATAAAGCTCAAATTTATTCCAAATTCTCGAGACCTCTTCATCGATGAGGACCTAAACTTCATTGACGATCCCTAGAAGGGCGCTCGTCAACAAAAACTACGATTCGTCGACGAGGCCATGCTGCCCCTTTTTCCTAAATTTTCCATCCCTCTCTTTTATTAATTTATCCCTTTATCTCTTGGTTCGGGCTACTACAATCTCTCTTCCTTATAAAAATTTCATCCTCAAAATTTGCTAACTATTTTCTATCACATCATCTGAACTATCACTGCTCTGACTCTAGGAAGAGTCGACGGTCACCCACATAGCAACCACGTCCCAAATTTATTACCTGCCCTCACTTATGGTAGACGAATACCGTGGTTATACATAATGCCTAGGGGATTATACTATCCAAAAAAAACTCTCTCGGAGACCAAACATACGCTAAATCATAACCAAACCTACTCTAACCACTATAGATACATAAAACCACTTACCTACTGATCTATTTACCTGACTAGCTCTGAGCATCTCTGAAAAGATGAGGATACTTCTGATGTATCTCTGTCTCTAACTCCTATGAATCTTCCCCCACCGCGTGATTACGCCACAACACCTTTACTAACGGAATCCTCTTCATACGTAGCTTCTGCTTTCTATGATCTAGGATATGAACTGGTATATCCTCATATGCTAACATGTTCCCGAGCTCCAACGACTCGTAATTGATCACATGCTTAGGATTTGGAACATACCTCCTAAGAATGGACACGTGGAACACGTCATGTGTCCTAGACAATGCGGGAGGTAATGCTACCCCTTACGCCACCAAACCGACTCTCTCCAGAATTTCGAACTGTCCGATGTACCTAGGGCTCAGCTTGCTCTTCCTACCAAACCTCATCACTCCTTTCATTGGAGCAATCATAAAAAATATAGCATCACTTACCTCAAACTCTAGCTCCCATTGGCATGTATCTATATAGCTCTTCTACCGACTCTGAGCTGCTTTAATATGTTCTCTGAAGAGCTTGACCGTCTCCGAGGTCTATTGGACCAGCTCTGGCGCCAAAATATGTCGCTCACCAACCTCATCCCAGTACAATAGAGATCGAAACCTCTGAACATATAGTGCCTCACACGGTGCTATCCTGATACTGGCCTGGTAACTATTATTGTAGGCAAACTCAACCAACGGCAGATATTTGATCCAACTGTCCCCAAAATCTAGTATACACACCCTCAGCATATCCTCTAGAATTTGGATGGTCCTTTCTGACTAACCATCGCTCTGTGGGTGAAACACAATACTGAATGTAAGTTGAGATCCCAACGCTTCCTGAAGACTCTTCTAGAATCGAGAAGTAAACTGTGGATCTCTATTTGAGACAATCGGCACCGGTACCCCATGCAATCTGACTATTTCTTGAACATAAAGCTCTGCCAGCTTATCCATGCAATAACTAAATTTAATCGGGATGAAATGGGTAGACTTCGTTAATCTATCAACCACTACCCAAATCGCATTCTTTCCGTGAAGTGTTGATGGCAATCCCATGACAAAATCCATGGAAATGTGCTTTCACTTCCATTTAGGAATAAGAAGTGCTTGCAATGGTCCTGCTGGCCTCTAATGCTCAGCCTTCACCTTCTGGCATGTCAGGTACTACTCTACAAAATGGGCGATCTCTCTTTTCATGTTAGACCACCAGAAAGATTCCCTTAGATCCTTGTACATCTTTGTACTCCCTGGATGTACTGTGTAGAGCGAACGATGTGCCTCCTCTAGAATGACCCGTTTAATATCGGCGTCATTCGGTATGCAGATCCTCGTATGGAATCTCAACACCCCATCATATGAGATGTTGAAATCCGATTTCAACCTATTATGCACTCCCTCTACAACCTCTATCAACTCTGTATATTTCGTTTGAACTATCCTGATTCTTTCCCGTAAGGTCGATTGCACAACCAAGCTATCAATGAAGGCATGGTGGTTTCCTTCCACTAACTCCGTGCCCAACCTTTCCAAGTCCATACTAATATGATATTGAACTTCCACTACTGAGACTATAGCATCTACTGACTTCCGACTCAGAGCATCAGCTACCACATTAGTATTTCCTAGGAGGCAACTAATGATACAATCATAGTCCTTTATCAACTCCAACTATCTCCTCTGCCTCATGTTTAGCTCCTTCTAGGTGAAAAAGTACTTAAGACTTTTATGATTGGTAAAAATCTCGCACCTTTCAATATACAGGTAGTGCCTCCAGATCTTCAATGCATACACTACCGCTGCCAACTCCATATCGTGTGTCGGGTAGTTCTTCTCGTACTCCTTGAGTTGACGAGAAGTGTAGGCAATCACCTTTGCCGGCTGCATTAGAATACACCCGAGACCCTTCTTAGATGCGTCACTGTAGATAACAAATCCACCATCCCCTGACGGAATGGTCAGAACTGGAGCAGTAACCAACTGCTGCTTCAGTTCTTGAAAACTCTGCTTGCACTCATCACTCCATTCAAACTTTACATTCTTCCTTGTGAGTCGTGTCAATGAACCTAATAGCCTATAAAACCCTGCTACGAATCTACGGTAATATCCTACAAGACCCAGAAAACTCTTAACCTCCTACACATTCTTCGGTCTCGTCCAGTCCACTACCGCTTCTATCTTACTCGGTTCCACTGATACCCCTTCCCTGGATACTACATGCCCCAAGAATGCCATTTGCTCTAACCAGAACTCGCATTTCTTAAATTCTCAAATAGCTTCTACTCCTTGAGCACCCGAAGTACCAACCTCAAATGAACTGCATCCTCCTCAAGACTCCTTGAATAAACCAGGATGTCGCCATTGAAAACAACCATGAATTGATCCAGATACTCATGGAACACCTTGTTCATCAAGTCTATAAATGCTGTAAGAGCATTGGTCAATCCGAAATGCATAACCATAAATTCATAGTGGCCATAACTAGTCTGGAATGCAGTCTTCGGTATGTCCTCCGATTTCACCTTTAGCTGATGATACCCAGAATGCATATCGATCTTAAAGAAGACATGTGTGCCTTGTAGCTGGTCAAATAGATCATCAATTCTGGGTAACGGGTATTTATTCTTCACTGTCACCTTGTTAATCTCTTTGTAGTTGATGCACATCCTCATTGACTCATCCTTCTTCTTCACAAACAACACCGGTGCTCCCTAAGGTGAAACACTCGGTTGGATGTAACCCTTATCAAGTAACTCCTGTAGCTGCTCCTTCAACTCCCTCAGTTCTACTAGAGCCATTTGATACGGAGCTTTCGATATTGGTGCCGTCCCTGGACTCAACTCAATAGCAAACTCCACCTCGTGATCAGGAGGCAATCCCAGTAAGTCCTCTGGGAACACAACTGAGAACTCCCTTACTACGGGAATATCCTCCAATCTAAGCTCCTCTCTCAGTGTTTCTTTCAAAAACGTAAGGTACCCCTTGCATCCCTCTAGAAGTAACCTCCTCGTCTGAATGGTTGAGAGGATCTAAGGTGCAGAGCGCACACATGACCCCACATACTTGAATTCCTTCTCCCCGGGAGGCCTGAATACTACATCCTTCCTATGACAATCGATGTTGGCATAACTGGATGCTAGCCAGTCCAACCCTAGAATGATATCGAAGTCATGCATATCAAACACAATTAAACTAACTGGTAATACTCTCCCTTGAATCTCTACTGGGAAATCCCGAATCACCCTACTACATACGACCACTAACCCTGATGGTGTAGCTAGTTCTAATTTAGCATCTAATAGTTATGCCTCTAACCCACATAATTTAACGAATTCTCGGGAAATAAAAGAATGTGTTGCTCCTAAATCAAATAGTACCATGGCTTTATTTGAAAGCGTATAAATATTACCTGTCACCACATCTCCTATGTTCTCTGCGTCGCTATGAGTTAGAGAATACACCATTGCCTGGGTCGTACCCCTCTGATATTTGCCACGTGATGCCTGAGCACCTCCCTGATATGGCTGTTGTGGGGGTGCATTGCTCCCCTGCGTTTCGTAATCACACCCCATATGCCTTGATCAGTCCAATAACAAACACCTGATCCCTATATACACTTCCCTGAATGCCGCTTGCCACAAATAGGACAAGTAGAGGAAGATGAGGTTCCCTAAGATGTACCACCACCAGTCTCTTACCGCTGGCCTCTACCACCACCATATTTCTTCCACATGCCCTGCCTCGCACCTGAATAAGAACTGGAAGGTGTTGGCCTCTTCTTCGGAACTTGAACCTCTAAATCCCCCTGCAGGCTCTCCTTTTCCATGGTGGCCTTATCAACCAACCTAGAAAAATCTTGAATCTGTAGTATCGCCACCTACTTCAGGATCTCCTTTTCAAACCCCTCTCAAACTTCTAGGCCTTCCTCGCCTCATTCGGTACCATAAAATTAACAAAACGCGATAACTCTATGAATCTGGCGGCGTATTGCTGAACCATTAGCTGATCCTGAGTCAGGTTCATGAATTCCTCCATCTTCACTTTCCTGATAAAGGCTAGAAAGTACCACTCAAAGAACACATCTTTGAAATGGCCCCATGTCATTACCACACGTACTGGCCTCTGCTCCTCCAACATCCTCACTACTCCCACCATCTCTCTACCTTGCCTGTCAACTTAAAAGTCATGTAGAGCACCTTCTGCTCATCTGTGCAACATCGAATAACCAAGATCTTCTCGATCTCCCGAATCCAATTTTCTGCTCGGATCAGGCCTGTACTCCCTACGAAGGTAGGGGGTTTTAGGTGGGTAAACTAATCGATAGAACCTCCCAACTCAGCCGTGGGATGGTCCTGACCCCTTGAAGTTCGCATAACTTCAGCCAAAAGCTACTAGGCGAAGTCCTGCAATACCACAATAGAGTGACTACCAACCTCATGGCCAACCCCCTCACTGCTATTGCCTCCAACATTAACAGTATTATCCCTGGACTCCAACCTGAAGAGACAAATGAGAACATTGTTTAGAATCTTAGTACCCTACATATTTGCTACAGCTACAATACGATAAGACTCATATTAATAAACCAACGTCCCTAATGACCACGTACTCTACCAACCTAATACCCTTATTCTAACTCAAGTTCCGCCCCTCTACTTGGAAACAAAACCATCAATGGATTTCCGTGATTTTCTGAACCCATTGACTAATCCAGAAAAACACAGAAGTCCGCCAATGGAATTTTTGCCTCTAAGCTTACGAAGCAAAACTCAACATTCCTATTCTACCCGTTCTTATCTTCCTATACTCTGATATAACCTTTTAACCTCGTCTAACCAAGTCTACAAGACCTAACAACCTGACTAATCTGATACCAACTGTGGCACTCCAACCTTCTAGGTGGGCTCAGAGTGCTACTAAACATACATAACATACATCTCTCTGATACCATACATATACAACCCGCCCAAATAAGGGAAAAACGGGTGTTCCATACTGGTCTGTATAAACATACACAGCGGAAATGCATATGTCATCTAATGCTTACTAGAGTTTCTAAATGTTTCCCATATAAATTCATACATAACTCAAAGCATAATCTGCTATTACAATCCCCAAAAGAGACAGACGCTGTCTAATCTCTCACCAGCTCTGGCAAGGACTATCTACTATCTAAACTCAGCTCAGAAGAATGCTAGGCTCCATTCCTCGGAGGACCTAAAACAACATTTGTATGCTAGGGTGAGACACTTCTCAGTAAGATAGATTATATTATCATCAATGTGTGGCTAGCATGAGATTTTGTGTGTACATATACTGCTAACATTTAAATACATTTAATTGGAATTTTAAAAATCTATATTGTTCGGTAAATCTAAAAAAACATAATGCTGGCTCAATATAATCCTTTTTATAGTAAATATACTCATATATGCCTAGAAGATACAACCTAGTCTATAGGACTAGCGTCATCACGCCATCACATACACGCGCAACATGTTTCCCCCCATGACGAGTTGTGCAACCCGGAGGCTGGACCTAACATATAGCCGGTTGACTATAGCTAAGTCAAATATACTAGTAGAACAATGGTGCCTACCCTATTCCCAAAGGGAGAGTCATCTGGAATTACTGCATCGGATGGAGCCCCAAAATTTCTGCATTGAGGAGTACTTTACCCAGGCCACCAATCGCCTTTCACATACCACACTCTATCTGAGACATGTGGTTGCACAACTATATACATAAAGCTACGGTATCATGCTCTTACCATAAGATCATAACAATAGGACTCTACTATTATATATGGCAATTTATATCGTACAAAACTGTAATCATAATTCATTTCATAAAATTGTATAGGACATAAGCTATACATAATTTTGTGAAAATATTTGCTAGATACTGTCTTGGCAAAAACCGACGTATAATATCTGTCATAAATTGGCTCAATAAAAATCACCATTTCATAAACTTGGCATATAGCCATCATATCTCATATCTCAACATATAGCCGTTACATTTTAGTATTACATAAAACCTACTCATTTAATGCCAATTAAAAACTATATTCATGTCACACAATTTTTCATCTAGTAACTCTTAAATAAATCATCTGCTTGAGAAACTAAATACTGCTACTAAAACTGGGGTATGAATATCTCCAAGTTGTTATTTTACTAAATATAGATATATCCATCTAAATACGAGAAAAATGGAGATAATCAACCCTACCGTCTTTGGTTGGTTTTAAAATAAGCCTATGGTTTGAAATAATTATTTCCTAACCGGTGAAAACGTTCAGATAATCTGATACTATACTTTAAAAATATCATATTTAAATTTACACAATTGGTTTCGAAAATAAAGTCGGTTAATCGAACCCTAGGCTCGGGAACCCTAGAAAAGTCGTACTATATATATATAAACCATTTTAACATTCCATTTGGTTAGAACTCATAAACATAGCTGACATAATATAATCCCCTCATTTGTTTTTATGAAAAACGCCCCAAAAGGCCGAAACCCTAGCTTTTGAGAGCGGGGCTCGAAATGTCCAGATCAATAATCCACTCCGCTAGATTTGTAGAGAACTACTCCCAAACCTTAGTGGTAACTTCCGATCGTTGAGTCTGATGACAATCGGCGAGAAAATCGAGGAGAGAGAGTTTGGTTCGTGGTTCTAAAGAGAGAGAGAGAGAAAAAGATATTTATTTTTCTAAAATATCCAACCTTGCTTCACCTTTAAGTCTTTGCCCCGGCCACATTTGTTGACGAAATTGAGTCTTCGTTGAAGAACTGAAGAAGGGCATTCCTCGATGGCCACCTGGCTTCATCAACGAACTTTAAGCTCGAATTTATTCAAAACTCTCAGTATCTCTTCGTCAACGAGGACTTGAACTCATCGACAATCCCTAGAAGGGCGCTCGTCGACAAAAACTAGGATTTGTCGACGAGGCCATGCTACCCCTTTCTCCTAAATTTTCCATCCCTCTCTTTTATTAATTTATTCCTTTATCTCTTGGTTCGGGTTACTACAGGCTGAGTCTAAGGTGATTTCCAACCTACTCGAGGTTCGGTCGCCTGGTCCTAAGTTCGCTTTACCGAATTTAAGGAATCGGTCACCCGAGATTAATTTGAACGTGAAGTCCGGGTGCCCAGTGAAGGTGGAAAAGTCAGTATTATATGTTCGATCGACCGAGAACACTCATTTCAATTTAATTCGGTTGCCCGACCTAAGTCAACCTTCTGACTTTTCAACCATTTGGTCGACCAAGGCATTTTTAACGTGCCTGGTTCGGTCGCCCGAATCCCTTTAAATTTTAAGTTTTAGGTCTTATTTTGAGTTTTAAGTTACGTGCAGGGACCTAGGGTCTATCTAAGGTTAAGGCTCTTTAATTTGGCCTAAAAACCTGGCATCAGTCGACTTTCGATCGACCGAAGTCTTGTCTAAGGTCTTTGAGCTTATAGTTCCTATCATGCATGTCATGCATTAATTATTACAGACATTGGATTAATATTATAGACCCAAAATGAATAAAAGAAAATATAATACAACTTGAAAAGGAAGTCAATCTTCATGCATTGTTCCTTTGCAATTCTATGGAATATGCTGAAAGATGTGCTCGTTTAAGTGTTTCTCGGTTGCTATTTCTCATCTGTCATCTGTACTTAGAAAAGTAAATCAGTTCATATACTTAGCACACAGATGAAATACTGTGATTTGTCATAATCAATACAGGAGACGGATCCAAAAAGTCAACAGCTGTAAATTCTAAGTTATTCTAAGCAAGAGAGGAAATAAAAGAGAGAAGGGGGTGGGAACTCAAAACTCAAAAGTAGAAAGACATGCCAAATTTGAAATTGCTTAAAAGAACATAAGGCTGACTTAGAATCCAATTATTGTTTGGCCATTATATTTCTTCTTGTATAATTACACTTTAAGTGGTTATTTATAACAAACAAATAATCATTTAATTCCTTCCTTGTTGTGTCTTGTGTAGAGCAATCCTATACCTAATACATTGACATAAAATGAGTTCAGACAAAGTAATGGTAACCAAAAAAAATTGCACCCAAAAGCATTGTATAATTATATTTTGTAAAAGAGATGCCATTGACACTTCAAATAATTATTGATATTCTATTTTTACTTTTTAATTTATTAAATGATACATTTATGCTTCGATTTTCACTTTACAAGAAAAAAAAAGACAGGGCAAAATGGTCCTTTCATAGAACCAAAAAATTGATGTAGTATTTATGGTAATTTTATTAAGTGCTGATAGCTCCTCTCTTCTTTATTTACTTTTTATTCTTTTTCATTTATGAGACCTATGGAGTTTAAACAACACCATGGGAACTAGTCAATCTCTTATTTCATGATCTTTCTATCCCTTTCTAAGGTTCAATAAGATTTGAACCCCAAATATCAGTATCGAAGTTCCATGCTCTAAATTTTGGATATCCTTTATGACCAATTAATTCTTTACTTCTATAAGCATGATTATACAATATATTAATTAATAGTCAGCAATTAGTTATTTGCAAACTCATCCAAGCAATTAAGATAAAAGCAATTTGGTAAAAAAAAAAAAATGCAAACCTCGCTATGATTTCAAAAAATCACGCTCCTTAATATTCAATTTTTGGACACTCATATCACATTCCTAATTTTTATTTTTATTTTTTGTTAAATATCAAGAGAAAAGAGTTCATATTTTTCAACCAAACCTTGGGAAAAATTTATAAATTTTTAAAATCTCAAAAAACACCATGTGTTTTGTCAAAGTTCAAAGAAATTAGTGTTTATTGCCATTAAATTGATTTATAACATCACTGACATGTAATTTGAAATCCAACACAACAAATGTTTTAGGTTGCAACCATCTCATTAAAGGCAAATAAGAGGTTTGACTTTTAATAGAGATTAATTCAATTAATATATTAAATTTTAATGATGAGTAATAGTTGCATTATATGGAAATGATGCTAAAAGGCTAATACGAGACATTTAGAATTTAAAAATACAATTAATTGTCTAAAATATTATGATAGTTTATTAGTGTCAAACACTCTAGTTTGAATTTTGAACTTAATAAAGATTGTGACTGCATGTATATAAATAATGGTGAATTAATATATATATATATATATATATATATATGTGTGTGTGTGTGTGTGTGTGTTTGTGTGTGTGTGTATTTGGAGAGAGAGAGAGAGAGAAGTTTTACTAGTAAAAATGCTCCTTTTTTTTCTCATTTGGTGAGATGATGAAGCAAATACTACAAGAAATATGGGATCAGTTAGACTTGCAATTTAGAAATGGAAAATGCATTTTTATTTAGGCCCTTTGTTTAGGCCCTTTGTTTCTAAGCCTTTTGTTTAGGCCCTTTGTTTCTTATTTTTTTCTCTTCTTCGATTCATAGCTCAAGAAAGTGAACCAAACACAATTGATTTGGAAATTTTTTGAACCAAAATCGATCCAATTTGTCACGAGGTCCCGAGAGCGAGGGCGCCCCGGGTTGGGCGAACATAAAAAGTGGTTTTAATTTTCATGAAAAATGAAGGGTGGAGTCGTTACTAACCTTCTGAGGTGTGGTTAAAACACTTGATTACTACCCAATTAAGGATAGAATCGATCTGCGTTACCAAAGCAGGGATTGAGAGTTCAGTTATGCAAAGGGAAGGTACAAGCGCCCCCTACACACTCGTTCTATGAACGACACCTAATTAATTAGAAAAATTATCCCCAAATTAAATTTAACACTCTTTATTTTACTCCCTTAGAAAAATTACACAACACTAATACACATGCAAATAATAGGTCATGCAAATACTATATAAGCATTCCCTCAAAACTAGGGCATTCAATACTTCGAAGAGCCCATGGCCCCTTTTGAAATGATAGGGATTTTAAAAATCGAGAAACATGTTACAAAAATAAACTCCAAGAATTTTTAAAATTCATAGGATTTTTTTAAGTATGAAATAATATTTTTAAAATTTTTGGGGAGATTTTAAAAAATCATTTTCTATTTTTGGAAGAAAAGTTGTGCAAAAACAATTCTCTAACCTCAAAAGTATTTTTAGAATTTTTCCAATTTTATATGATTTTCCATATTTTTTGAATTTTTAAACTATTAAAACAATATAGTGCAAAATTAATTAAAGAGAATAATGAGAACCAAGTCAAAAATATTTTTATAATTTTCCACTAATTTTTCTAATTTTTTGGTAATTTTCCCTATTTGTCCCTAATTTATAAGCAAATAGTTAATATAATACAAATATGAATTATGAAAATAAAAGGAAAACGATTTGGAACGGTTCAAGAGGTCAACCGATCCGAGGGGAGAACCGGTCAGGGGGTCAACAGTTCATGGGGACTAGTTCAAGCCAACGGTCAAAGCCACGTGACAGTGGCTGAATAAAGGGTCAAAAAATGACCCAAATCGGATACATGTTATAATGCCCGTTGCCACAAAATGCCAATCGAACAGCTCTCGGGAAGGCATGTTGTAATAACCCGAAAAAAAAAAATTTTAAATTATTAATTAATTAAGTGGTTAAATACTATTAAATTAATGTATTAAATAAACAAATAAAAATAAATAATATTAAAAAAATAATTATTATTAATTAATGAATTAATTAAATGTTATTAAATTAAATAAATAAATAGTAAAAAAAATGGAATAAAGATATATATATATATATATATATATATATGTAAGCTTAATATATATATATCTGTAAGCTTAATATATATATATATAAAGATTAAAGTATAAGTTTTATATATATATGTTATGTTAAGGTAAGTTAAAGAAAGGAAAAAAAAAGGAAAAAAAAAAGGACAAAGAAACTTACTGAAGCTTCTGCAGACTGGAATTGCAGAGAGCTTCTGCTCTCGTCGTCTCGCCTCTCCACTCCTCCGTCTCTGCCTCTCTTTCTTTCTTTATTTCTCGACGAGTTTATGGCGGATCGGAAAACGGAAGATGTCGTTGGGTTCCTAACTCCGCCACCGACATTTCTACTGGAGCAGATTTGTCGTGGGAACGATTTAGGCATTGTTCCTGGGGAAAGGTAATTTTTTCCTAATTTCTCAATTTCTGATTAAATCTACTGTTGAATCGACGATCAGACACCACCACGGGCTCCTAATCATCGTTGTCGTCATTTTGACGTAGGTAATTTTTCAATTAGGGTTTTCTAAACCCAACTCCAAAGCAAGAGTGGGATTTAGGAAATTTGGCAATTTGGCTAAATTTAAGGGTATATTTATTTATTTAGGAACTATGACCCTAGGAAATATTTAAATAATATTTATTCAGGAATAATTTATTGGAATTAGGATTTTTTGATTCAGGGTCCGGGTGAGCACCGTAGGTATTTTTCAGAGTCCCTATTGGTGTAGTTCAAGAAACCAGGTAAGAAGAAAAATATATATTAAAACAGAATCTTTATGAATTTAATGAAAAAATAAACTGTGTTATATGTACGTATATATGTTTCAGTATGGGTAAAATGCCAACTGTTTAAATTATATTTTTTTCGAGTTTAGGACTGTTTATTAGATATGTATGTGTGAAAATGAACTGATGAAAGTGGAAAAATATTTTCAAAATATTTATGTAAGACATGAAAAGTATTTTTAATCTATAAACATTAAATATTGGTTGGCTTATTTTACAGACAGTGTATGAATTTTACTGTTAAATTGTGTGGCATGAGAATCTATGCAAATTATATGTTAAATGTATGAGATGCAGGTTAAGTAAGTAAAGCAATGAAAATAAAATATGATATGGACAATGTTGCCTGTGTATGTTAAATGCAACCATGTAAATGTAAGACAGCTAAAAGACAGTCATGTTAGCAAATCTAGCACACTTCTGTGTAGACTAACTGATGACAGCTAAAAGGAGCTGTGTTAGCAGATCTAGCACGTTTCTACGTAGACTAACTGATGATGGCTAAAGACCAGCTGTAATACGAAGTAATGAAATGAAATGTTATGCAATGAAATGACGATGAAAAGGCAATGAAATGAAATGACAAAGATAAATAATGTAAATGGGAAAGAGTCACTTAAAGTAAAACGAAATGCAAAGTTAAGTTATGAACATGAATGAATGTGCATGAATGTATCATAACAGAAAAGAATGATGTATTATGATAATAGAAGTATGTATGTATGTAGAACATGTTACGATTGGGCGAGACATACCTTTCGCCTGAGGGCTTGCTGAGTAAGGCGAGTACACTAGTAGCTTCAGATGTGGCAGTAGCTGCATAACGCACTAGGGCAGAGGGAATCTACTTGTATGGGCAGGTAGAATTTCCTATCATTAGGGCCTTTGCCGGTAAACTATTGTTGAATGCATGAGTACGAGATTAATTTAACACTTGAGGGCTTACTGAGTAAGGTGAGTGCCCTGGTATGCTATAGTTGCGCCCTTTGGGTTGCCTAGGTATCGGAGCAGAGGGGTGCTACTTGTATGGGCGGGTAATCACCCCTATCCTCGGGTAATCTCGTGAGTTAAACATTTGCATGTGTTTGATTAGGTTCAGGGAATGATTTTAGAAATTATGTTAACGATTTTCAAATGTTAAATAATATGTCATATATAAACTCATGTTGGTCACACACTGTTTTAATATATTGTTTCTTCTCTTATTGAGATGTGTCTCACCCGAATATGAAATTATCTTTTTCAGGATTTCCTCGAGATCGAGCTTAGAGAACTCGAGATTTTATAGCATTTTGGTAAATAGAAAGAGAAAATGGTATATTTTTATGTTAATTTTGATGTGTATATTTCATGTTTTATAATTTATGTTTTAAGTTTTATAAGATATGGAAGGTTGTGAAACATACTGGTATTAGTGGATAATGTTTTGGAGACATGTATATATTTGAATACTGGTGGAAAATTAATTTATTATGGTTAGTAGTTAGAATTAGTAAACTCTGGTATTATGTTATATGGAGATTATGGTTATGTTTTCCGCTGCGTATATTATGATTTATGAATCATCAGGATATTATCAGGTATAACGCACCGGACTCAGGTTTAAGGGTTCGGGGCATTACAGATGGTATCAGAGCAATGTCTAGCCGGAAGTGTGATTAATTTCACATCGCCTGGATAAGGAAATATTAGAGTATTAGGTTATGAATGATTTATACCAGAGTATAGAATTGAGTTGCGATAAGGATAGGAATTGGTAGATTAAGATACCGTTAGGAATTCTGAGTTGTGTTTCGTAAGTTTGGGGGCAGAAATCCCTTAATGGTCTTCTGTGTTTTTCTGAAGAAGTAGTTAGCTTTAGAAAATCATGGTAAATCCATCGATGGTGATGTTTCCGAGCAGAGAAATTCGAACTTGGGATTTAAACTCGATGGTGAGGTTAGTTGATTTTAGAGGTTATGGTATCGAGGAAAAATCAGCAGATACCACTAGGTAGAAATGGACGAGCACGTGGTTATACGATGGTCCTGGATTAGGCAGATAAAGCCAAGAGGGCAGGTATGAATTTATGTTGAAGATGATGATTTTATTTAATTATTGATGATGTAAAAATTTATTTGGGAGACATATTTATTAAATGGTATGAGGTATAATAAATTGCAGAATTATGAAGATAAAAGATTAGGTAATAAATTTCGAAGACGAAATTTCTTAAAGGAGGGAAGAATGTAATATCCCAGAATAAAAAATTAAAAAAAAATAATTAATTAATTAAGTGGTTAAATACTATTAAATTAATGTATTAAATAAACAAATAAAAATAAATAGTATAAAAACATAATAATTATTAATTAATTAATGAATTAATTAAATGTTATTAAATTAAGTAAATAAATCGTAAAAAAAATGGAATAAAGATATATATATATATATATATATATATATATATATATATATACATATGTAATATATATATATGTAAGCTTAATATATATATACATAAAGGTTAAAGTATAAGTTTCATATATATGTTAAGTAAAGTTAAGTTAAGGTAAGTTAAAGAAAGAAAAAAAAAAAAAGGAAAAGAAAAGGATAAAGAAGCTTACTGAAGCTTCTACAGACTGGAATTGCAGAGAGCTTCTGCTCTCGTCATCTCGCCTCTCCATTCCTCCATCTCCGCCTCTCTTTCTTCCTTTATTTCTCGATGAGTTTATGGCGGATCGGAAAACGGAAGATGTCGTTGGGTTCCTAACTCCGCCACCGACATTCTACTGGAGCAGATTTGTCGTGGGAACGACTTAGGCATTGCTCTTGGGGAAAAGTAATTTTTTCCTAATTTCTCAGTTTCTGATTAAATCTGCTATTAAATCGATGATCAGGCACCACCATGGGGTCCTAATCGTTGTTGTCGTCATTTTGACGTAGGTAATTTTTCAATTGGGGTTTTCTAAGCCCTACTCCAAAGCGAGAGTGGGATTTAGAAAATTTGGCAATTTAGCTAAATTTAAGGGTATATTTATTTATTTAGGAATTATAGCCCTAAGAAATATTTAAATAATATTTTATTCAAGAATAATTTATTGGAGTTAGGAATTTTTTATTCAGGATCCGGGTGAGTGCCGTAGGTATTTTTCGGAGTCCCTATTGGTGTAGTTCAAGAAACCAGGTAAGAAGAAAAATATATATTAAATCAGAATTTTTATGAATTTAATGGAAAAATAAACTGTGTTATATGTACGTGTATATGTTTCAGTATGGGTAAAATGTCAACTATTTAAATTATATTTTTTTTGAGTTTAGGGCTATTTATTATATATGTATGTGTGAAAATGAACTGATGAAAATGAAAAAATATTTTCAGAATATTTATGTAAGACATGAAAAGTATTTTAAATATATAAACATTAAATACTGGTTGGCTTATTTTACAGGCAGTGTATGAATTTTACTGTTAAATTGTGTGGCATGAGAATCTATGCAAATTATATGTTAAATGTATGAGATGCAGGTTAAGTAAGTAAAGTAAGGAAAATAAAATATGATATGGACAATGTTGCCTGTGTATGTTAAATGCAACCATGTAAATGTAAGACAGCTGAAAGACAGCCATGTTAGTAGATCTAGCACACTTCTGTGTAGACTAACTGATGACAGTTAAAAGGAGCTGTGTTAACAGATCTAGCACGTTTCTACGTAGACTAACTGATGATGGCTAAAGACCAGTTGTAGTACGAAGTAATGAAATGAAATGCTATGCAATGAAATGACGATGAAAAGGCAATGAAATGAAATGACAAAAGTAAATGATGTAAATGGGAAAGAGTCACTTAAAGTGAAATGAAATGCAAAGTTAAGTTATGAACAGGAATGAATGTGCATGAATGTATAATGACAGAAAAGAATGATGTATTATGATAATAGAAGTATGCATGTACATAAAACATGTTACGATTGGGCGAGGCATACCTTTCGCCTGAGGGCTTGCTGAGTAAGGCGAGTACACTAGTAGCTTCAAATGTGGCAGTAGCTGCATAACGCACTAGGGCAGAGGAAATCTACTTGTATGGGCTTGTAGAATTTCCTATCATTAGGGCTTTTGCCGGTAAACTATTGTTGAATGCATGAGTACGAGATTAATTTAACACTTGAGGGCTTACTGAGTAAGGTGAGTGCCTTGGTATGCTTTAGTTGCGCCCTTTGGGTTGCCTAGGTATCAGAGCAGAGGGGTGCTACTTGTATGGGCGGGTAATCACCCCTATCCTCGGGTAATCTCGTTGGTTAAATATTTGCATGTGTTTGATTAGGTTCAGGGAATGATTTTAGAAATTATGTTAAAGATTTTCAAACGTTAAATAATATGTCATATATAAAATCATGTTGGCCACACACTATTTTAATATAGTTTCTTCCCTTACTGAGATGTGTCTCACCCGAATATAAAATTATCTTTTTCAGGATTTCCTCGAGATCGAACTTAGAGAACTTGAGATTTTATAGTATTTTTGGTAAATAGAAAGAGAAAATGGTATATTTTTATGTTAATTTTGATGTGTATATTTCATGTTTTATGATTTATGTTTTAAATTTTATAAGATATGGAAGGTTATGAAACATACTGGTATTAGTGGATAATGTTTTGGAGACATGTATATATTTGAATACTGGTGGAAGATTAATTTATTATGGTTGGTAGTTAGAATTAGTAAACTCTGGTATTATGTTATATGGAGATTATGGTTATATTTTCCGCTGTGTATATTATGAGTTTTGAATCATCAGGATATTATCAGGTATAACGTGCCAAACTCAGGTTTAAGGGTTTGGGGCGTTACACGTGTAGCCTTCTGAATGAGTGAATGGGAAAGTGTCACGTGTTGGTTAGCAAATGGAGAGGCATATGCAGGTGGGGATGGATGACGTGGTGTCATCATCCTATCCGTTGATGATGTAGCTTTGATTCGTGTCGTCCCAAAGAAACACATATCGTATGGTGGGTATTAGGGTGTACTCAAACCCCTGACGTGGCATAATCCACATCATTGCCAAAAAACACACATTGGACGGCTATCAAAGAACCACGCAGTGCCTTGCGTGTGTGGAAAGGAACGCACCATATGTCAATCGCCTGTGGTCTCCATGAGAACATACTTAAGCCAAAAAAATTTGTTTCTCCCATTTTCATTCTCCCTCTTAAAGCAGTCTCTCTCTCTCTTCCTCTCAGACTCCTTGTAACCGAACCCCCTGAAACCCTAGATTTGGTTCACTCCGAAACCCCTTCCTTTCACTCTTTACAGTTCCCTTAGATCGAAACCCTAAAGTCACACGCTCTCTCTTTTCACTATATTCCCCAAATGGTTACAAACCCCAAGTTTCGTATCATAGCCCCCCCCCCCCCCCCCCCCGCGGGACGATCCTCTATTCTTTCACCATCAGAAAACAGGATCGAAATCCTACACTAGTTCTTGATGAAAACCTAAATCAAGCTTTAATATCTCCCTGTCGGACTGTCAAGTCGTTACCCCGAATCTATTCGCCTTTCCGGAAGGGAATTGTAGAACACTCGAAGGTGTTCTAAAGGGGAGATTCAAACAGGGCTCGATGAAAGTCTACTCCAACCATGAAGAAACTGAAAGCTAAGTCTTCCCCTCCCTCAGTTTTTCTTTGGTTTTTTTTTTTTTTTTTAAATTATCAGTGATGTGTGTGATTGTGGGTATGAATCTGGTGTTGTTTGTGATTTGTTTTCTGTTCGTTTTTGTGATCTGAATACTATTGTTTTTGTGATGAATTTTGTTGATTTTTGAGTTCCTAGTTTGAAGGGTTTCAAATTAGGGTTTGGGTTTCGAGTTGAAGACGAGTCAACTCATCTTCACCCAACGAGTTCATGTCGAGTTGACTCACACGAGTCAACTCATGGGTACTGGGTGGACTCGGGATACTCCGAGTGAGCCACATGGGATCAGGCATGCGTAGGGCTGGACACGTGTGGGCTTAGGTTGGGCTTTTTAAAATAGGCTTAGGTTGGGCTTTTTAAAATAGGCTTTGGTTGGGTGTTTTAAAATGGGCTCAGGTTGAATTTTCTAGTGGGCTTGGGATGGGTTTTTCTTAAAATAGGCTTAGGTTGGGGTTTTTTTTTTTTTTTTTAGTGAGTTGGGCCTCCAGTTGGTTTTTTCTTAAAATGGGCTTTTTGGGGTTTTTAAAAGTGGGTCAAGTATTTAAAAATGGAAGTTGGGCTTGGGTTCAAATAGAGCTTTGGGCTGGGTTCATTCAACTGGGCTAGGGTGTTTTAAAACTTGGGAGTGGACTTTGGGTCTTGAATGTGATTTGAACCCGAGTTCAAGTTCAAGTTGGAGGTTCTAGTTTGGGTCAAGGGGTCCGAACCTGAGTTCGAGTTTGGGTTCCTACTCTCAACTCTGACTCTGGGAGTTGTTTGGGGGTTTAGTACGATATAGACCCGGTCTCAATTTTGAATTTCCAGCATTCAAAGTCTTAGACCTAGTTCAATATATGGTTAGTAAAAAAGGAAATGAGGGGATAGCCTTTAAATCTTACTTGTAGTCTTTCTCTCCTCCTGTCTTCTTTTCATATGGGTAGGTTTGTGGGTGTCTGTTCAAGATGACCTCATGGGTTTTGATTCTTGGTCACTGGTTGATCAACTATAACCTTCTGGAGTCCTGCGGAGTCACTGCAGCTTACGGGTTGCCTCTGCTTTGCTTTCTTCTAACTTCGATTAACTATTTTGTTTTGCTCTTACTGTAACTACTCTATCTCTCTTTGTGCTCAATTGCTCTATCTTGCTCTCTCTTTTCACTCTGCTAATTTATCTGTATCTCTTCCTCTTACTAACTTTTCTATATCCTTCTCTGAGTTTTTTTCACAAAGCTCTCTCTAATGCCCTCTTTTCTCTCTATCTCTTGCGAACTTTTCTCCCTCTTTTTTTCTATGCTAATTGCTCATTGTTCCCTTCTCTGAGTCTTTTTGCATAAATCTTCTAATGCTCTCCTTCTTCTGTCCTATAGGTTTGTGCCAAGACTCCCTATATAGGGAGTCTGGGCAGTTCACTTGGCGCCCAAATGCCTCCTCACAGGAAAATCTATTCCAACTACCTGCTCCTTTATTCCCAGGAGGGAATATTGCAATCATTTCCTTCTGCGCACATGCTTCTTTTCTTTTATTTATTTTTTTTAAATTTCATTTAGCCTCTAGCTAACTGATTCCCTTCTTTCACTTCTATTGAACAGGACCCCGAGACGTTGGTATATGTTGTTTGAGCTCAAATGGGATTTTGCTTGTATTTTATTTTCTTGTATTCCCTACAGTTTTTGTATTTCCTGAATGTATTTGCACTGTATCTCTTTGTATTTCTTGTGTATTTACTATCAGCTTCTCCCTGTATTCCCAAGGGGGCACGTGCTACAACCACCCCCCCCCCCCCCTTTTTTTTAATAAAATATGTGATTTCATGCATGTATTCCAGTTTTGACTGAAAACTCATATCAAAGTTGATTAGTCTGGGACAAGAACTAACTGGTAACAAAATATGACCTTAGGTTCCGAAAATTAATGTACCCGAACTTAACTTAAACAAAATGACTCAGAAATAAAAGGAGCTCGAACATGAGGGACACAATTTTAAGGGACAAGATACTTAATTAAAAGGCCCCCATTTTGAATTTCTAAAATCATCAAACTCAATTAAAATGTCAAGACTCTGTCTAAGATATCCGGGGCTCCATTTAAAAAAATCCGAACTCCTTTTAGAAATAGAAGAACTTATTTTTTAAAAGGGCTCAATCAAAATGTAACTGGGACTCGATTTGAAAATGTCAAGATTCATTTTAGAAATACCAGGATTCGCTTATCAAAACTCAGGACTCGATCGGATTTTTCAAAGAGGATCCTTCAATTCTCGAGATTTAAAGTCAACTTTTATTATGCCGGTTCTTCCCAAAATGGCCTAATTAAAATTGAGGTGTCTACACAATTCTTTTAACCAAAGACTGCTAATTGAGCAATCGAGAGAGAGAGAGAGAGAGAGAGAGAGAGAGAGAGAGAGAGAGAGAGAGAGAGAGAGAGAGAGAGAGAGAGAGAGACTGTGCACTAAAATTGAATAAAAAATAATGGTTGAATAATTCATCACGTGGTTTGAAAATTTTATTAGAAGCCAAAAATTGAGTGCTCCAAGGTCCAAAAATAGATTCACTTAACTTTATGCTTGGGGAGGTCTTAAATTTGAAATTTATGTTGAACTTAGATAAAATATAATATGAAATTGTATTTAAATTTATTCAAATTCATCCAAATCAAAATTTAAGGTGAAATTTATACCCCAAATATAGCATAAGACCAAATCTATGCCTACAAACATCATGGAGATAACATCTTCCGGATGAAAAGACCCCTAACTAATGTTATTGATTGTTTGTAAATTGTACATCTAAGAACAAACAAAATATCCTTTTCCATAACATGCCTTTCGAGATTAAAGAATATTTGTCTATGTAGAGTGTAAACTTCCTAGACTACCATGAATGAAAAGATTGAAGAGAGAGTTCAAAAAGAATAAGATTTTCTTTCTTTCTTTTTTATTTACTATCGTGTGAATAGAGATAAAAATAGATTTTTATTTCATAACTGTATGTACAAATTTTAAATCTAAATTTGATTCTCCCTCTAAGGGTTAATATTTACAATTGAAGTTCAGATGGTTAATATTAAAATGGATAACCTAAATTTTAGCTTGGATGGTTCATACTAATAAAACTATGAGACGAACAGCCATCCTTCGCACTTGGAAAATGCAAGTGGCACATGTAGTCTGCTGCCTGCAACCGGCACATGTGTATTAGTATTTCTACTATCTTATAGAACCTAATATTGTATTTGAGTATAAATTTTGAATTTTAAATTTAAATGTGTAATTTAAATCAATCTCATACAATTTTACATTATTTTTTGACGGACGTAATTATTGTTAGGAAATTGAATGTGTAGGAATAGTATCACACAGCTAAAATAAGAAATGAGAAAATGGGAATTAACAACAGGGAAAAACCACGGGCAAGAGTAGAAGGAATCTACTATGAAAAATAATTATACGACTCTCTAATTACAAGAGGAGAATAATGATATCTCTCTCTCGAATTAGGAGTATACAAATCTCTCTAAAATTAGGAGAAACTAGAAACACATGCTATAACAGGGACACTTTGTAGGAAAGTACTTGATTTCTCTCTGTAAAGGTGGAGTTGAAGATGCTTGGGATGATTTCTCCCTTCACCACCATTTCCCTATTTATAGGGGTTTTGTAAGCCTCATTTTCAAAGTCGTCAAATGAATAGTACAGTCACCATATGAATAGTACAACCACCATATGAATAGTACAGCCACCATATAAATAGTACAACCACCATATGAATAGTACGGCCCCTATGTTGGACTTTGAATGTTAGAATTGACTTTACAATTCAACATTCTCCCACTTAAAGTCATTTTCAAACCTTTTTCTAATTTTTTCATCCTTTCTAATCTTGTCAACTCCATGTCACTTACGTTTCTATTAGACCATAAGAGGATCTACACCATATGAACTTGTCAGTGTTGATTGGTTTTGTCATAACATCTGCTACGTTGTCTTTGGTGTGAATCTTTTGCTTGTCCACACTTTCTTCTTCCACAACTTCTCAAACGAAGTGATATCGTACTTCGATGTGTTTTGTTCTGGAATGAAAATCTGGATTCCTTATAATATGTAAGGCACTCTGACTGTCACAATATAGAAAAATTTTCTCTTGATTGTGCCCGAGTTCTTCCAATAGTCTTTTAATCCAGATTGCCTCCTTACAAGCCTGTGTAGCTTCCATGTATTCAGCTTCAATCGTAGAAAATGCCACAATAGTCTGCAGCTTTGATACCCAGCTTATTGCTCCTCCTACAAAAGTGAACACATAACCTATAGTGGATTTTTTTTTTTTTTTTTGGTCAAGATCACGTGCAAAATCTGAATCAACATATCCTCTGACAATAAATTCTAATCCTTCGTAACATAATGCAGCATTCGAGATCCCTTTTATGTATCTTAGGACCCTATTCACAGCATTCCAATGCTCTCTACCAGGATTCGCCATGAACCGACTGACCATACCAACTACTTGAGCAATATCTGGTCTTGTACAAATCATAGTGTACATTAGACTTCCCACTACTGATGCATACGGCACTCGAAACAATTTCATCCTCTCTGCTTTATTGCTATGAATTATACTTGAGGATAATATATAATTGACAAAAAGTGGGGTAGAAATTGGCTTACAATCTTGTATGTTGAAACATCACAAGACTTTCTTCAAATAATTCTTTTGAGAAAGTCAAATCTTCTTGTCTTTTCTGATCTCGGTTAATTTACATCCCTAAAATCTTGTTTGCTAGTCCCAAATCCTTCATATCAAACTCCCTAACCAATTATGTCGTCAATTCTTGGACTCTTTCTTTGTTGGGGCCTACAACTAACATATCATCCACACACAACAATAAAATAATGAAATCATTATTACCAAACATATTGTAGTACGTACAATGGTCTGCACTGAGTCTGTTATATCTAAGGCTAATTATGAAGGAATCAAATCTCTTATACCAACATCTTGGCCCCTGCTTTAAGCCGTATAGAGATTTGGTTAACCTGCAAACCAAGTTTTCTTTTCCTTTTTCTTCAAAACCTTCTAGTTGGAGCATATAAATCTCTTCTTCAAGTTCTCCATGAAGAAAAGCAGTTTTCACATCTAACTGCTCTAGATATAAATCAAACACAGCACACATAGCCAATACAATTCTGATAGTAGTAAGTCTAACAACTGGAAAAAATATCTCATTAAAATCAATATCTTCTTTCTGAGCATACCCTTTCACTACCAGTCTTACACGATATCGTTCCACCTTATCGTTGTCATCTTGCTTGATCTTGTAGACCCATTTATTTCCAATGGCTTTACATCCATATGGTATGGAACAAGCTCTCATGTATTATTTCTATACAAGGTTTGAATTTCTTCCTGCATTGCTATCATCCACAAAGAAACATCAGTGCTGCTAATAGCCTCATGGAAAGTTGATGGCTCTCCATCTTTTGTTAGAAGACAATATGCAGTATTACTTGCCATGACATAATCTGAGTGCCATGATGGTTTCCTTGTTTCACGTACTGAACGTCGAACTTCTGTATCATTGGCCTCTTTTGGTTCTTGTTCCTCAAGCTCTGGTGCGGCTTCAGAAGAATCTTTATTTTCTTCTATCTGAATAGTAGTCATTTCCAAAGTGTTGTTGTTTTCTTTATTTTTTAGTTCATTTTTTGCAAATATCACATCCCTGCTGACTACGACCTTGCAGGTAGTGGGATGTCATAGGCGATACCCCTTGACTCCGTCAGCATAAACCAAGAATATGCATTTCTTAGACTTTGGGTCCAATTTAGTTCTTTCCTAAGCATTATACATTACATATGCAGGACATCCAAATATGTGAAGAGAAGAATACTGGACTGGCTTACCAATCCACATCTCCATCGATGTCTTCAAACCAATTGCTATTGACGGTGACCGATTTATCACATAACAAGCGATTCTGACTGCTTCGGCCCAAAATGACTTGACTAGATCTACAGTCTTCAACATGGCTGTGGTCTTTTCCAATATAGTTCTGTTCATCCGCTCTGCTACATCATTTTGCTAAGGTGTATGCACAACAGTGAATTGACTTTAATACCCTCTTGCTTGCAAAATGAAATAAAATTTTCGTCTTTATATCTCTTCCATTATCTGTCCTTAAGCACTTGATTCTTTTTCCATATTCAAGTTTCACCTGCGCTTTGAATTCTTTGAACACTAGAAACACATCTGACTTCCTCTTAATTGGATACACCTATAAACTCCTGGAGAAGTCATCAATAAATTATGCAAAATAATGTGCTCCTCCCTAGGGATGGAACTGGTGATTCCCATACATCAGAATGAATCGAGTCTAGAATGTGTTTACTTCTGGCAGTAGATCTTTCAAATTTTAATCTATATTGCTTACTTGTAACACAGTGCTCACTGAAAGGTAGACAAGTAGACTTATTGATTTGAGTCCGGGAAGAAGATTATGTTCTGAAAGAATCTTCAGACCATGTTCAAACATATGGCCAAGTTTGCGATGCCACATTATCATTGATTCTTCTGGGTTGATGCAATTGATGTCTCCCTGTTGTATAGTATTTCCCAGCAGTGTGTATAGATTTGCCACGATCTTTTCTTCCTTTATCAATACAAGAACACCTTTGACAACCTTTAAGATCTCATTTTCAATAAAGGTCTTACAACTGAGGTCATCTAACTGTCCAAAAGACAATAAATTTTTCTTCGAACCCTTCACATGTCATGCCCCTTAAATAGTGCAAATCGTACCGTCCTACATCTTTAGTTTGATATTACCGACACCGACAATCTCTAAGGCATGATCATTATCCATGAATACAGATCCACCTAAAATAGGTTCATAAGAGTGAAACAAGTCTCAGCGAGAGGTCATGTGTTAGGTTGCTCCAAAATCCATGATCCATACATCAATGAGTTTCTTACCACCTTTAGATATAGTTTCTACTTCACTGTATAGGATTTTGCCATTACTGGAAGTACTCGCAGCGCATCCTTGAGAAGTGTTCTCCTTAGGAGCTTTCCGTATATTCTTTTTCTTATGCCATCAATCCTTCGAGATGTACCCTCTTTTGCCACAATTGTAACATTTAAAATTCTTTTTACTCCTTGACTTTGATCTACCATGATTGTGAATCCCACTAGAGCCACATTCTGTTGATCTTCCTCTCGTCATCAGTAGTGCCTCAACTTGTTGAGAACTAAACAATCTGTCTTCCTTGTTTTTGCGCCTGAATTCCTCTTCCAGAACAGTCGCCGCAACATCATCAAAGACTAGATTATCTGATTGAATATTATTTATAATGTTGATAATGAGTTGATCATACGAATCTGGCAAACTTTGGAGTTGAAGTTTCGCTCGTTCGGTTGGCTTAATCTTATGGCCTAACGTTATCAGTTGGAAGAACAACGTATTAAGATTGTTGATGTGGTTCGTAACCGATGTGAACTCACTCATTCGAAGAGTGTAGAATCGCCTCTTTAAGAAGATCTTATTGTGAAGTGACTTTACCTCATAGAGCTTTGTCAGCGCATCCCAAATTTCTTTCGCTGACTTCTTCTCCACAATGCTTGATAACACCGAATCTACTAATGTTTGATGAAGATTAGTCACAACATTGTCATCCATCTCGTTCCATTTTTTGTTAGTTATCCCCATTGGTATGTCTCCAATTGCTGCTAAGCAATTGTCCTTTCTGAGGACCGCCTCCATCTTCAATTTCCAAAGAGAGAAATTACCCCCATTGAACTTCTCAATTTCGTATCTTACTGCCATTATAGTAGTTAAGATCTGCTCCTCCACTAAACTGGCTTCCACTTTTTCACCGTGATCAATATCTTATACGTGAATAGTATCGTAAATGAATGGAACTGTATACTTGAACAAATCTCGTATATGTTCACAATATTGTAAAAGTATCTAGTGACACGTGTGAATAGTAATCGTGAATAGTAATCCCAACCCAAATAC
The DNA here is from genome assembly GCF_029873635.1 of Malania oleifera. NCBI lineage: Eukaryota > Viridiplantae > Streptophyta > Magnoliopsida > Santalales > Ximeniaceae > Malania > Malania oleifera. Next base: position 14,500,460 of record NC_080425.1, read on the forward strand.
CGTAACCCAAGGCTCTGATACCACTGTTAGGAAATTAAATGGGTAGGAACGATATTACACAGCTAAAATAAGAAATGAAAAAATACGAATTGACACCAACATTTATGCAAAAAACCCTCAAACAAATCGAGGGAAAAACCACGGACAAGAGTAGAAAGAATCCACTATGAAAAAAAATTATACAACTTCTCTCTAATTGCAAGAGGATAACAGTGATACCTCTCTTTTGAATTAGGAATATACAAATCTCTCTAAAATTAGGAGAAACGAGAAACACAGGCTACAACAGTGACACGAGTTTTGTAAGCCTCCTTTTCAAAATCATCAAATAAATAGTACAACCACCATATAAATAGTATAACCACCATATAAATAGTACAGACACCAAATAAATAGTGCAGCCATCTTTGTAGACCTGTGCAGCCAACAAATAAATAGTGCAGCCACCATGTAAATAATACAGCCACCATATGAATAGTATAGCCCCTATTTTGGATTTTGACTGCTAAAATTAACTTTACAATTCAACAATTATAATCAGATCTTTTTTCTTTCTTAATCTTTCAACGTCTTAATTTTCTATGCATATTTTATAGGTTTTAATTAACTCAAAACTTTTGGAAAAAGGAAAAGAGAATAAGAAAAAAGTTATTTTCTTTTGTACTTTTTTTATACATCAAATACTATTAAAAATAAATTTTTCTCTAACTAGATTTTTTAAAAAAATTAAAATTAATTTGTTAATTACCTTGCTATAAATTTCCTCTACTTTTTTACTTTCCTTAATAATCAGACATGAAAAGGTGAATTCATTCATATTTTAATTTGCATCGACTTGTTTTGGAAACAAAATAATTTTGAAAATTTTTTAAAGAAACCGCAAAATCTTACAAGGTTTTTAAAAAGTTTACATATATATTGATGCCCTAATCACTTGAACTACTAAAATAAATTAAATCAAAGCAAATAAAGCACAAGTGATCAACATGTTTTTAAATAAATACTTTCTTTTTTTTCTCTTCCTTTCTTTGATATTTTCCAACTTCTAAATAGGGAATCTGAAAATTTTCAATCGCACTGGAGTAGTGATCATGGGCCTGGAAGATATTTTTTCATTACACTTCGCTGATTCTATATTCTGACCAGCCTTCTAGACTATTTTTCCTCCTGCCGCTCCATCTGTTTTATGGATCACAAGAACACAAGCAGATCATGTTAATCAATACCCTTTATATATACATCATGCTCAAAAAACATAAAATTTTCAGCCATTCATTATCACTTACAAAGCTAACAACTTACATAGTTAAACAATATATCAGTTTTTAAGGAAGTTGATTTTGGATTCAACATGGCATTCAGCATCCCATAAAAATGATCCAAAAGCAACTGCCTCTAAAATTAGCATTGTCAACCCGGAAAAAGTAATTGCAATCACTTCATCTTTAGATGCATCTAAGGAACCATCTTCAGCGACCCTGATCTCAGGCCTTCCAAACAGTGCCTGTGTTTGCTTTTCAATCAAAGATACAGCTTCCTTGGATCTAATGGTAGCATATCTTTGTAGTGTCTCTGCATCCAAGTACATCACATAGGATCTTAATCTGTATGAGTTACCTTCAGCAGTATCTATTAAGCCACCTCCATTGGCATCGCTCCCATCATCGGGTAGGATCCAGATCAATGATTCCGGATCCCAAAGCTTGTTGACTGGAGACAGATCTTCAGAACTAACATTGTCTTCATTAAAACGCTCAGGTAGTGTTTTCATGGTTCTCTCTAATTGGAATCGCTGATCAACTCTTCTGAGAAAATACCCATACATTGTGGAAGCAGCATAGAGCTTTCCAAGTTTGATTTTGCTCATCTGAACCACTGTGTCAAGGGGACCGACAAGCCGGTCCCCAAGAACAAGGGATAAATGACTCTGTATCATCTCAAATGCTTCAGGGGAATGAACAGATTCAAGTTTGCTTTCCTGGTTTGGCCAAGAATCCACTCGTCCAGTTGCATCAGAGGATACTGTTATCTTTGGGATCATTGAAATATTATGATCTATGAACTTGTGTACAATCAAGCAGTACATTATCTCCTCCAATGCCTTTCGCCTTTCCTTCTCTCTAACTTCAGCTATTCTCCTGAAATTCAGAATATATGTTGGTCATTTTAATATTACCAGCGATTGGACTATTTAGCAAGGGACTGTTAGAAATAAAAAGGTTAATAACAAAACAACAAGAAGCCTTGAGTCCCAATATGTGGGGTCGGTTAGAAAGGAGAAGATAGTGACTCAATGAAAGAAAGGAACATCCAAACGCACACAATGGGGAGGAAACAAAAAGCAAGGCAAAGCTGCCCTGTCTTCAAATGCAAAGGGTTTCAGATGTGGTGAAGCTAGATCATTCCTATGATTGTCTTAAGAAAACTTAAGTTAATCTTGCACAGGTAAAGCATGAAGAAGAGAAAGATCCTATCTACGATGAGGAAACTGAATATGCAATTGAAGAAGAAAGTTGTGGACCAGATTTCGATGCTGAAAGTTTGGGGTATCCAACGTGTCATGGCTGTACAAGAGGATGATCAATGGTTACAGAACAATATCTTCAGGACCTACTGCTTGTCTCATGGGAAGATGTGTTCTAATGATTAATTCAGGTAGTATAGAAAATATGGTTTCAAAGGTTATAATGGGACAAGTTGAAGCATCCTAAACCTTACAAGGTATCATGGTTCAAGAGAGGAGAAATTCCAGTAACTCAAAGGTGCAGATTCATACAAGAAAACATAAGTAAATGGGCCTCTGCTTGAGCCTCCAAAGATAAAGGCACATGCACAGCCATTTGATCCCCACCAAAGTCTGCATTGAATCCTTTACAAACTAATGGATGTAAAAAAATAGCATGTTCGTCCACCAAAATGGGTTGGAATGCCTGCATAAGTCAAATTCTCCATTGGAAACTATGAAGATAAAATTTACTTTGATGTTCTCCCCATTGATGCATGTCATCTACTTATTGGTAGACCATGGTAATTTGACTGCAATGCTCAAAATGATGGGAGGAAGAAAGCTTATTCTCTTATCAAGAACGGAGTGAAATTTGTTCTGCAGCCCTCAAAGGCAGCCTCTGCTAATGTGCAACCTGAGAGCTCAATTAGCTTGATTACTTCCACAAAATTTGAGATCTCTTGTAAAGAAGGAATGAAAACTTATGCTTTGGTGGCTGCAGGGGTTAGTCAGAATCATGTCCAAGAAGTTCCTAAGGAAGTAACAAGCTTACTGGACTGATTGAAGGCTTAGCTCCTGAAGAACTTCCAGCTGGTTTGCCTCCTCACCGTTATATTCAACATCAAATTGACTTCATTCCAGGTTCTATCCTTCCTAACTTGCCTAATTATAGAATGCCTCCTTAAGAACATGCTGAATTGCAAAGTCAAGTAAAAGATTTGCTCTCTAAAGCACTAATTAGACAGTAACTTAGTCCGTTTTCTGTCCCAGCCCTCTTTAACACCCGAAAAAGATGAAACTTGGAGAATGTATGTTGATAGTAGGGCCATAAACAGAATCATAGTAAAGTATAGGTTTCCAATTCCTCGACTTGACGATACGTTTGACATGTTGGTTGGAGCAACAGTCTTCTCTAAGATTGATCTTCATCGTGGCTATCACCAAATCTGTGTTAGGCCAGGTTGATGACTGGAAAACAACCTTTAAAAACTAAAGCGGGGCTGTATGAGTGAGTGGCTTGTTATGCCATTTGGATTGTCCAACGCTCCTAGTATGCTTATGAGGTTAATGACTCAGGTTTTGAAGAATTTTATGGGAAAATATGTTGTCGTCTATTTTGATGACATTTGGGTGTATAGTCAAGATAAAGTTCAGCACCTTGAACACCTAGCCAATGTGTTTAAGGTCCTACATGACAATTCTCTATGCCAACCTCAAAAAGTGTTGTTTTATAACAGATGGAGTTGTGTTTTTAGGATATGTTGCAAGTACAGGAGGCTTGCAGATGGATAAGGAAAAGGTGAAGGCTATTGACATTCGAAGCTTCAATAGCTTAGCTTCATTTGAACGTCGGTTCATAAAAATTTCCAGCATGCTTGTTGCTCCTAAAATGGATGCTTTAAAGAGCAAAAAATTCAAATGGACTAACGTAGCAAAGTTTAGTTTTCAGCTAGTAAAGTTCAAGCTTGCCGAAGCACCCATCCTAGCATTACCTATTTTTCTAGGACTTTCCAAGTGGATTTTGTGACGCTTCTAATGTGAGCATAGGGGCTATTCTTATGGAGGGAGGGAGACTAATTGCCTATTTCAGTGAGAAACTCAAAAATGCCAAGCTAAAATATTCTAATTATGACGAAGAGTTGTATGCAATAATCCAAGCTCTGAGGCATTAGGAAGGCTAACTCATTGGAGTTGAATTTATCCTACATTCAGATCATAAAGCCTTGCAGTTTCTCAAAGCACAAAAGAAGCTGAACTCTCAACATGCAGATTGGGTTGCTTACTTGGAGAAATTCAGTTTTGTCCTAAATCATAAAGCAGGGTCATCTAACAAGGTTGTCGATGCCTTCAGTCGAAGGTACAATTTATTGACAACACTTTCTTACGATGTTGTTGGATTTAATCTTTTACCAAAGCACACTACGAAACTGATCCTTTCTCCTCCAAAGTGATGCAAGAGTTGAGAGATCAGAAAAGTAAGTACACGCTCATAAATGCCTAACTTTTCAAAGGAAATCAGTTAGGCTTGCCAGAAGGTTCACTATGGCTATTTTAATGGATGAGTTGCATGGTGGTGAACTTTGTAGGCCATTTGAGGTGAGACAAGGCTGAAGCACTTGTCAAAGACAGGTAGTTTTGGCCAATGTTGAAGCGTGTGATGTTGCTCATTTTGTACAAAGGTGTTTTGTCTATCAAATGGCAAAAGGAGGAGTGCAAAACTCTGGTTTATACCAGCCCCTTCCTATTCCTAATTCTCCTTGGGAGGATCTACCAATGGACTTTGTTCTTGGCATGACAAAAACACAGCAAGGGTATGATTGTATCTTAGCTGTTGATAGATTCTCTAAAATGGTTCACTTTATAAAACGTAAAAATTCTCTGGATGCTTCTCATGTGGCTGCTTTGTTCTTTAAAGAAGTTATTTGCTTGCACGGGCTTCCAAAGTCCATTGTTTTGGACAGCATGCTGTGGGGTTTATAAGTCACTTTTGGAAGACTCCTTGGAAGCTATTGGGTATTAAATTGCAGTTCTCTAGTGCTTATCATCCCCAAAAAGATGGCCAAACTGAAGTGGTAAACCGATCTCTTGAAATTTGCTTCAAAGCTTGGTTCCTGAGAATCCAAAGGGATGGAAGTTTGTTCTTTCCCAAGCTGAATATGCCTACAATAGCTCTCCTTATCGGTTAACAAAGAAACTCCATCTGAAGTAGTTTAAGGCAGGAAGCCTCACGAAGTTTTGGACCTTGAACCATTGGCAAATGAGTCCCAAGTTAGCATGGATGCAGAGGAATTCACTGCCACATCAAAACTATTGATGAACAGGTTCATGAGCACTTGAAACAAGCTTCTCAATTCTATAAAACAAGTGCCGATGTTCATAGAAGAAATAAGGAATTTGAAGAGGGTGATTTCTTCATGGTTCTTCAAAAAGAGACATTCCCTGCTGGCACATATAACAAGCTCAAGCAAAGGAAGTTTGGACCTTGTTGGATACTTAAGAAGCTCGGGCAAAATGCTTATCAATCAGTCATGTATTACATGTGAGTGATTTATATCCTTCATATAGTGATGCAGATAGAATTGCAACGAGGCCACATGACTTTGCAGCAAAAACCACAAGTTCTACTCAGGAAATGATATATGCATTGGATGTGAGAAGCATTACAACCAGACATAAAACCTATACTCAATACTTGGTAGTTCAATGGAAAACCAAGTTCATAAGATGCTTGGATTTTAGATCATAAGCTCAAGAAGTTGGATGAAGCACTTTTCAAGAACTTGGAGAAGATTTGACTTCAAGCACTAAGCTGAATTCTTTTCAAGCAGGGGAGAATGATGCAAGAGCATAGCAGCAACTTTCATAGCCATAAATAAATTCAATTAGAAAGTCTTCCATTAATGTGGTTTAAATTTCTTTTGAGCCATTTAATGTTTTATTGTTAGCATTTCAATTGTTTTCTAGTAACTAGTCTCATGGAACTATATATAGACTATCTAGAGACTAGTTTTAGCCTTGGGTCAAACTAGATTTTAGTATGAGAAGTCTAAGTGTCACATTCTGTATAGATGTAGATCAAGTGAGAGAATCTAGCACTGCTTTGTTCCAAAAATCCATTTTTGCAATTATTCTTGCTTGGAGTGATTATTTTCCTCCTAATCTAATCAATTGTATGGCTTAGTCACATTGAGTAGCATCCACGCTTAGTGCCATTGAGTGGCATCTGTCACCCCTGGTTGGTGACACCCTGGGTTATCTTTTCCTTGGTCAAAACCCCACTGGTTTTGACATTTAACTTTCTTTTGTGTGTTTCTGGCCTGCATCAAAATTTGAAAAACTAGGCGATATTTCTTCCACCAGTGAACAAATTACAGTAACCAATCACAAAAGTTCTTCGTAGCATATTTGGTAGGTACAAATATCACAATTCCATGAGGTATAAGTGGATATGATGGAATGTATAATTGTCCAAACTTCTAAAAGCATGCCAATGGAGTGCAGAGAGTCAAAAGCTCTCCAACACCACCTGGCTTACACAAACCCATGCCAAGTGGGGAGATGGCAGCAAAAGAGGTGGGGGAAACCCAGCTTGAACTGAATTGCAGAGTGCTAAGTTGGTGGTGGTGGTGGAATATGGTGTTTTTCGGGAGGGGGAGTCAAAAGCATGATGAAGAGAAAGCTGTGTGGAAAGGTGCTGGGTCAGTCCCCTTACTGTTTTGTGGGGGTTCAGTATTGTGCTTTTTTTTTTTTGGGTATCACAAGGAAAAATCCAAAATTATTTTTCTTTAATATATAAAATTTGTCAATTAGCATTTCTTATGATCAGGGTGTTAAACTTCCACAAAATTGTCAAATTTTCCATCAAAATTTCTGCATTTTGCAACCTCGAAATTGAAACAGAATTTAATTTCAATTTTCAAAATTTTCATTGAAATATTTCCATAAATCACCTAAAATTTATCAAAACCTTGAAATTTAGCAACACTAAATGAATTTTTAACAATAGAATGAAATTGCTTTGAAATTTAAACTTGAGATTAAAAACCAAATTTGAATTTTCTCCCATAATTTATCTTTTTTTTTCTTACTGAAACTGTTGAAGTATTTGGTGAATTAAAAGATCTAATCACATTTGTAGATCTCTCCCTCCGTTTATGATAAATGTCAAGTACATGCCAATGACCAGAATGCCCTTACTAACTCACGTTCACCAACATAACACTTGCACATACTAATAATGTTAAATTACCAAAATAACCATTAACACTCCCCCTCAAACTGGAGCATATATATCATACATCTCTAGCTTGTTACAAGTTAACACGAGCACCCCTCAAGGCTTTAGTGAACAAATCAGCAACCTACAAATTAGACTTCACATGATTGGTTGTAATAAGCTTTTGCAAAAGTTTTTCTCAAAAAAGGTGGCAATCAACTTCAATGTTTTTGACCGCTCATGGAAGATCGGGTTGGAGGCAATATGAATAGTAGCTCAGTTATCATACATCAACTCCATAGACTAAGAATGTGGAAAACCCAGTTCTTCCAACATGTTCTTCAACCAAACAAGTTCACATGTAGTATGAGCCACTCTAATTCAGCACTTGACCTAGTCATACAGTTTGTTTCTTACACTCCCAAGAAACCAAATTACCACCAATAAAGATATAGTACACGGTTGTGGATATTTCTTCAGAAGGTGACCTAGCCCTATCTACGTCTAGATATCCCTAAATATGAATGTGACCCTTATCCTAAATATAAGAGACCTCACCTAGATGCACCTTTGAGATATCTCAAGATTCGAATTACTACATCATAGTAACTTATTCTTGAAGAATCAAGAAAAACTGACTCATAACACTTTATGTTAAAGATGTATCTAGTTGAGTGATTGGGAGATAATTCAACTTTTCAACAAGTCTCCGATACCATCCCAGGTTAGGCCACAAATCACTCATATCTAGCACAAACTTACTGTTAGGATCTATAGGCGTATCAACAGGTTTGGATCTCAATAACATAATTTCATCTAAAATATCAAAAACATACTTCCTCTGTGACAAAGCGATTCCCATATGAAATCTCGATACTTTTGTACCCAAGAAGTATTTCAATGGTCCCAAGTCCTTAGTTTGGAACTTAACCTATAGAAAAAGCTTTAGGCCACCGATGCCTTGATCATCATCACCAGTAATCACCATGTCATCCACATACATAATAATTAAAATCCTATCGAATGGAGTATGATGATAAAATACAAAGTGATCTACTGTACACTATCGAAGGCCAAACTCACGTACTATAGCAGTGAATCGACCAAATCATACTTTGGGAGATTGTTTTAAACCATATAATGATTTCTTGAGCCAACAAAATAATCCTAGCTCCCCCTAACCAGCAAGCCCATGTGGTTGCACCATATAGGCCTCCTCTTAAAGATCACCGTGTAGGAAATCATTCTTCACATCTAATTGATGTAGAGGCCAATGACATGTGGTGGCTAAAGAGATGAACAAACATACTAAGGCAAGTTTGGCAACCACGGAGAACTTTTTGAATAATCCAAACCGTACACCCAAGTATACCCTTAACAACAAGGCAAGCTTTCAATCAAGCCATGGAACCATCCGGATTGACCTTCATGGAATACACCTAGCAACAACCAACCATTGACTTACCATGAGGAAAAGATACCAACTTCCAAGTATCGCTATCCTATAGTGCATGCATCTATTCAATCATTGTATTCCTCCACCCAAAATGGGACAAGGCTTCAAAAATAAATTTTGGAATAGTAGAAGAAAAAGTACTAATAAAACAGAAATACAAGCGTGACAAAAGATCATAACAAACAAATTAGAAATTGGATGCCAGGTACAACTATGTTTACCTTTTTAACAGGAATAGGAGGATCACAACCTTGGTAAATAATTACATCATACCAAGGAACTAGAGGTGCAGAACTATAGAAGTGGAACCTGGAGGAGGCTCTCCCTCTTTGAGTCTCCATGTGTACACCTACAAATTAGGACGATCCAAGCGATGAGAAGGACTCAAACTAAATGAAGAAGTAGGAGGACTTGTTGAGATAATTAGGATCAAGAAGTATAGGCAAACAAAAGGACTCATCAAGGTCAACAGAACTCAAAGAATCAAAATAGTATGGTGTAGACAATAGGTAACATCAACAGAGACAAAGAATCGGTGTAAATTAGGGCTATAACATTGATATCCTTTTTTAGTGTAGGAGTAGCCCAAAAAGATACATTTGTTAGCATAAGGATCCAACTAATCCGTTATTGGAATTAACTGATGGACAAAGGACACATAGGCGAATATACAAGGAAGAAGTCAGAAATAAGGATCCATAGGCAAGATAATTGAATATGGAATTTTATGACCAAAAACAAAGGATGGCATTTTATTGTTGAGACAACAAGTAGTAAGAACACAATCACTCCAAAATCTTTTAGGACGATCATTATTACAATAGGACTCGAGTGACTTCATGAATGTCTTTTTTTTCGCTATGCAACTCCATTTTGTTGTGGAGTGTGGGCACATGATGATTAACGGCTCATACCAAAGTTATATAGGTAATGAACTGAGTATTGAAGTACTCCTTAGCATTATCAATACAAAGTATCTATCTACAATATCAAACTGAGCATGTATTTGAAAACGGAAACCACACAAGATATTAAACAACTCAAAATGATCTTTCATTAAATACAATCCGAAAAATGTAGCAAAGTAACAAACCCCAACTTTGACGTGACACGACTAGGACTACACACATTGGACTAGACTAAAATGAAAGGGCTAACGGCCAGTTTGTTGACTCGGCAAGCCAATGGAACACGATGATGCTTTTCTATTGAGAAGATTCACACTCAATATTAGATATAGAACTCAAATTAGGACTTAGTTGTTTTAACCTTTCCAATAACGAATGACCAAGGCAACGATGAGTTTGATATGGTGTAATAGCAATACTGCAACCTGCAAGTAATAGGATGAGAGAATAACTCAAAGTAGTAAGGTCAACCAGCCTCACATCCTATGTCAATTGTCTTCTCTGTCTTCATGTCCTAATAAATGATAGAATCAGGAAAGAAGGTTATAGAACAATTTAGCAACTTTCTAATTTTACTAGCATGAAATTGAAGGGAGCTTTAGGAATGTATAAAACAGAATAAATATAGATGGAGGGAGTAGGTTTACTGTTTCTATCCCCTTAGCTGTAGTAATGGACGCATTAGCAAGGGTAACTTTTGTTATTTTTAGAATACTAGAGGATAGAAAAGAAGTTGGTCACGCTTGTCATATGGTCAATAGTAGCAAAATTGATAACCCAACAACTAGTGGGAGAGGATATCAGATAACATAAAGACTATAGGATTACCCTTTTGAGCAAAAGATGCAATGTGATGAGATGCTTGTTCAGATGCCTGATTCTATTGGAACCTTGAATACTCTTCCTCTGAGACAATTATAGCACGATGTTCACCTAAATAAGTGCCTTACTAAATAGATACGCTTTTGGGATTTGGGGACACCATCCCAACACACACAACCTCGATACAACAGCAAATCATAAATACACAGCGAACAAAGTGCTCTTGGAATTCCAAAAGTGAAGGTTCGGACCAACTAAAACATCCGCAAACAAGTCAACTATTGATTCAATCACAAATGAGTCACCAATAACAGGCCATAACATTGTCCCACAGCCTCCCAAAAATTAGCCTAAACACACTGCCACTGCCCCACGGCACCAACCAATCACCTTAATAACACTGAAGAACAACTAACGAATAGCTTCAAGTGTACAATCAAAAAAAGTTAAAACTTTGAACCGATATCTTGATATTATGATCTATGAATGTAATCAAATCATTCTGAAAAAAATAAGAGCTGAAAACTTGCTCAAAATACTCTCACATGCCAATGCCTAGAGTCAGAGCTTCTAGATTCTAGTCGGCACATACGGCGCGTAGGGCACTCTCTAGCTATGAAATTTCACAAATGACTATATCAGCAGGTTCTGTGCATATCTATCAGGTTATTTTTTGCAAAATATGAAGGATTTCTTTGAGTTATTGAGAGGGAAGTAATGTCCAGGATTTTCTGATGATTACAAAGTATTCCAGCAGCTCCTGGACTTTGCTCCTAGTCTTTGGTGGTGCGAATAATCCTTCTATCACCACAAGCTTGAGGTTTAGGGTTCCGCTTTGGTTTGAGGTTTAGGGTTTGATTTTAGCACGCTCTTAGGGTTTAATTCGGATCTTGCTCTAGTATCATGTTGAAGTATTTGGTGAATTGGAACTTTGGAAACCTAATCGCAGCAATATATCTCTCCCTCTATATATCTCTACCTCTTTTTATAATAAATGTCAAGCACATGCCAATGACCATAATAATCTTATTGATTCACGCTCACCAACATAACACTAGCACATAGTAATAATGCTAAATGACCAAAATAACCAAGAACAAGAACAAAGGACTAATACAAGAAGGGTATGAAAAGTTGTCACACTTTTAAAATTATATGAAAAATTAAATTTAAATATTATCTACAAGAATAGCTTCAACACTATCACACTTCTGAACTCTCATTTACATTAATTGAATATGTCAAATATCCATATCAAATTATAGCTATTGCACTTTATAGACCACATAAATGTCCTTTACGTATTTCATTTATTAATATTTTAGGTCTAAATCTTGCGTTATCATGCCTATTAGTTAGTTTTCTAAAGTTCATAAAAAAATCCCATGTTTTACTACATATTTCTATCATTTTTAAAATCAAAATAAAAACTGACATTGACATTGAAATTTTTGTAGCTTTGAAGCCTCAAATTTTAGTTGAAATCAATATTTTTAAGACCTTGCTTATAATAGATTTTTTTTTCTTTTTTGATTTTTTTATTATAGAGAAGAAACCAAATACCATGCATACAATAACAAGGCTTGATTTTTGGAGCTAAACCTATGGAGACTTGTAGAACCCCATCTAAAACTATCAGCTAATAATGGAAAAGGTTTGATGGCAAGCATCCACATGGACAACTAGTTGGCATGCTTCTTTACTTGACTGCACTCATGACTAAACTTTGTTTTGTCGTTAGTTTCAAAAATCAATTTACAAAGAATCCAAAGTAGGTTCATTGAGAGCCTTCATGCAGAATTCTTCAATGTCTCAAGGGCATCCTAGGTGGAAGCGTTGTCTATAAATTACTTTGGACATTTGAACTGTTGAGAAATTCCACTTGTTTATCCCAATTGGAAAATAGGCAGAAGATGGAATGGCTTGTATCAAGCTATGTGTTAGGGGCTTAAAGTTCTATGACCCTAACTCATGGTAGTTACTTGTATGTGGCCGATAATATTTCAGAGAATGATTCTTGGGGAAACACCAAGTGTGCGTCCTACCTCCCTCAGTGGGTTGTAAGCAACCTTGAGGAGCGCTCAAGGGCAAGCTCAAGATATTCTCAAGGGGTGTCTTGAGCTTCCATATGGAATTGGGGAGCCTCACAAACGATCCATTTGGGATTGGGATCGCATAACTCTCTCTGGCCCGAAGGTTTAGGTGTATGTCCTCCTTAGACATCAGCTATACAATTGGGCGATATCATCTAAGAGCCCAGTCATGCTAAAGGGGTGAGAGCTACCCTCACTGCTAGTGGAATGTGAGTTACTTCCCTTACCGTTAAGAGTCCAACTTCCTTAGTGATGACCTTAGTTGGTTAAAGGGTTGTTGAGTAGTAAAACCTAACCACTAGGTTGGACACTTGAGTGTTCCTTAGATAAGGATGAGTACGGCTGAGTTGAACTTGGTGTAGTCTTACCACCGCACAAGCGTGACTCCTTGACACTTTAGGAGGATTTTGAGCAAGGATGATTCCTTTGGCCATTGACCGCATCCGTGATAGTTGGTATCAGAGCGAGGTACTCTCAAATCTTGAATAAGAATAAGATTGAACTGTTGGCATCAACTCAATTATGGGTATTCGGTTTGTGACATTGAACGGGGGAAGGGGCAAATTATTTTTGAGTGGGTTTTTGTCTCTCACACTCTCCCCCTTACTTGTCATGTAACCTGATGTGGGTAATAAAAGGAAAGTTGGGTGTTCTTCTTTTTTTATAAAGTATTCAATATAACCAAATCATAAGACATGGAAAAATCTAAAATTGTATCGCTAGCCTCATTTTTATCTCCACATCCATGGCCTCTATGTCTACTCTTATGACCTATATTACCTTTTTCAATGTGTCCATTCAAATCAACTCCTACGAATTTTTTTTTAGACATTGGTATTCCTTGTAAAATACTATCCATATCTTCCCAGAATTGTCTACTGAGGTTTTTTGCTAAGCCTATTTGGAGAGCATGCACACTAACAATATTTACTATCTCCAAGCCTAGAGATATCTTGATTTAAGGCTACATTATCCTTAGTATTTGTCTAGAATGATTCCCACCACCTTTATGTTTCTCTTTTCCAATGTACCAAAGTTTAAATTCATGATTTTTTCAATTTTTCTAACTTTCTCTCCTACCCATTTCGTCTCTTGAAGATAAATTAAGTTAATTTACCTTCTAAACATTGCTTCCACCATTTCCATGCTTTTACGTCCCTATATTCAAAATTGCTAACCTAATCCTTCTTGTGCTAACTTCTTAGCCCTCTCCCGTCTATACTAACCCAATCTATTCCCTTGTCCTGCGTGGATTTTGTAATGATAAGTGATATAATGATTTGACAAGCTTTATGTTGTCTCAACTACCTAACGCAACCCTGCTCCTTTAATCTGGGCTTGGGATCGGTTGTGTATATAGAGATAATTTGTGTTACATAGGCGAAGTGCAAGCTCGATTTTTTTTTCTTTTTTGTTTCTAATGCAAACTTATTTCACATAGACAGACTATAAAGTAAACTAAAAACCCACACAACCTACCTTAAGCAATCTAAACATAATTTAAAACTAATCTACACTAAAGAGTCTACTAAAATCCTACCCTACATCCAATTCACAATTTCTAAGGCACGCCCTACAACATCACAATGCACTAAAAATCAAAAGCATGCAATTTTGGTGTGCGAAACCAAGCTAGACTAGATCAAAAACTCACGCAACAATACTTTTGAAAAAAAAAAATTATAATCTAAGATTTGCAAATGGACAACACAAATTGCATATGTTCAACTTACAAATTGAAAACACAAAGTCTAACATATATTAAGCCTACAAATCGAAAACACAAAATCCACTCTACTAACCAACATTTGAGAAATTTATATATATATATGAGTGAGAGAGAGAGAGAGAGAGAGAGAGAGATGATAAGATCTCACTGGCGGCCAAAACGACGAAGTTATTCTAGGCAAGTTGGATGCCCCAATACAAGGGGCAATGACAGCCAACTGAAAATACCGTAGCTAGTACCAAGCTGAAAATTTAACGCCAATAATGAAAACCAATCGAAGAATATAGAAAGCAACAAGGGATCGCATGAATTCTTCAATCCAAACTCAATATTGATGATGGCATTGAGTAATCAATGGTGCTGACATAATCTCTCACATGACTCACACCACCTGAGACTGCCGTGGTCAGAGCTGCTGTAAACGAAAGGTTAATGACAAAATAACACATACTAATAATGCTAAATGACCAAATAACCATTGGCACTCCCGTTAAGCTAGAACATATATATCATATGCTCCTAGCTTGTGACAAATGAATTTCACATGAGCACCTCCCAAAGCTTTAGTGAACAAATCAGCAAGCTGAAAATCAAAATTCACATGAGTGGTTATAATGAGCTTTTGCACAAGTTTCTCCCAAACAAAGTGGCAATCAACTTCAATTTACTTTGTTTGCTCATGGAAGACCGGGTTGGAAGCAATATGGATAACAATTTGATTATCACAAATCAACTCCAAGAGTAGAGAATGTGGAAATAACCCAATTCTTCCAACATGTTCTTCAACCAAATAAGTTCACATGTAGTCTTTGCCATAGGCCCACACTCTTAACTCAACACTTGACCTGGCCACCACAATTTGTTTCTTACTCTTCCAAGAAATCAAATTACCACCAAAAAAGTTACAGTACTCAATTGTAGATTTTCAATCAAAAGGTGACCAGGCTGAGACTACATTTGTATATCCCGGAACATAAGTGTGAACCTGATCCTAATATAAGACACATCTTCCTTTTGCACCTTTGAGATATTTGAAAATGTGAATTACTGCATCCCAATGACTTGTTCTCAAGGAATCAAGAAACTAATTCACAACACTTGTTAAAGACATATCTAGTCGAGTGACTGTGAGATAGTTCAACTTACCAATAAGTCTCTAGTACTGCTCTAGGTTAGGCAACAAATCGCCCATAACTAGCACTAACTTACAATTTGGATCCATGAGTGTATCAACATGTTTGAATCCAAACAACAAAGTCTCATCTAAAAGAGCAAGAACATTCTTCCTCTATGACAAGATAGTTCTTGTATGAGATCTTGATAATTCTATCCCCAAGAAGTATTTTAATAGTCCCAAATCCTTGGTTTGAAACTTTTTCTATAGGAAAAGCTTTAGGTCATGGATGCCTTGATCATCGTCACCAATGATCACAATGTCATCTACATCCACAATAAGCAAAATCCCGTTGAACAAAGTATAACAATAAAATACAGATTGATCTACTGGACACCGACGAAAACCAAACTCTCAAGCACTATGAAGGATTTTTTTAAGAAGAAGAATAACCATTCTTATTGAATTTCAAGAGACACGATTACAAGATAAATAGTAGAGGAAGACCACCAAATTGGGAAGGCCACAAAATCAGCAAATCAAATCACCACAAAATCAGCAAATCAAATCAGCCATTCTCTAGGCTAGAAAACAGGAAACTGAAATTACTAGAATTTGAAATAGTAATTTCAAATTTTATTCAAAAAATAGAATTTCTTAATTTATTCCCTAGAAATCCAACCCCCCCCCCCCCCTCCTCAAGTTGGAGCGTAGATATCTATCATCCCCAACTTGCTTACAAAGAGCTCAAAACTAGGTCTGAAAAGTCCTTACGTGAAGATATCAACTATTTGTTGAGCAGTAGGAACAAAAGGCACGCAAACAGCTCCACTATCAATCTCCTCTTTTATGAAGTGTTTGTCAATCTCTACATGCTTCGTGTGATCATGTTGTACTGGATTTTGAGCAATACTTATGGTAGCTTTGTTGTCACAATACAACTTCATTGGCATGTTCACCAACATCCATAGCTCTTCAAGAATTCTCTTCAGCCATAGCATCTCACAAACTCTGTTAACCATAGCCCTCTATTCTGCCTCGGCGCTGCTCCTTGCAACCACATTATGTTTCTTGCTTCGCCATGTGGCCATATTTCTCCAGACATAAGTACAATATCCTAATGTGGATCTCCAATCAATAACTGAGTCTGCCCCATCTGCATCAATGTATGCTTCTATGTTCTGATGTGTGATCTTCTGGAAGAGTAAACCCTTGCCTGGTGTACTTTTCAAGTATTTGAGAATCCGATAAACTGCTTCAAGATGTTTCTCATAGGGTGAATGCATAAACTAGTTTACTAAACTCAAAGAAAAAGCAATATTAGGTTGTGTATGTGATAAGTAAATTAACTTTCCCCACCAACTTTTGATATCGAGTTGTATTCACTAGATCACTGTCCTAGTCATCTCCAAGTTTCTGATTAGGATCTATTGGAGTGTCTGCTGGCCTACAACTGCTCATCCCAATCTCCTTAAAGAGGTCAAGGACATACTTCCATTGGGAGACAACACTCCCTTTTCTTCGACCAAGCAACCTCCATTCCAAGGAAATACCTCAGAGATCCTAAGTCCTTGATCTCAAATGTTGATGAGGGGGAAGTCTTCAATCGGTTCATCTCAAGTACGTCATCTCCAGTGAGAATTATATCGTCTACATACACAATCAGTATCGCTATCTTCCCATCTTGTGAATGTTTTACAAACATCGTATGATCACCTTGCCCTTGAGCATACCCCTGACTTTTAACAACCTGAGTGAATTTCTCAAACCAGGCTCTTGGTGACTGTTTTAACACATATAAGGACTTCTTCAATTTACACACCTTTGTGCCAAACTTTTCACCAAATCCTGGAGGTGCATCCATGTACACTTCTCACTCCAGGTCTCCATTAAAAAATGCATTTTTTACATCCAACTGTTGCAGAGGCCAGTCAAGATTAGTTGCAAGTGACAAAAGAACTCTTACAGAGTTCAGCTTTGCGATTGGGGCGAATGTCTCCAAGTAATCAATGCCATAGGTCTCAGTGAATCCCTTGGCGACCAATCGAGCTTTATACTGTTCTAGAGAACCATCAGATTTATACTTGACTGTAAACACCCATTTGCACCCTACAGTTGTCTTTCCTCTTGGTAGATCAACTAACTCCCACGTGCCATTTTTTTAAGAGGTTCATCTCCTCTAAGACAACCTCCTTCCACTCAAGAACTTTCAGATCATCCTGCTCAGTATTAGGAATCTCCATACAAGACAATTGTGAGTTAAAAGCACGCAAAACAGGTGAGAGATTTTCATATGACACATAATTGGACAATGGATGTTGGATGCAATACCTCACACACCCTTTTAGACAGCAATGGGAAGTTATGAATCATCGAACTCAGGATTGGAACAAGACTCGGGTTCAGAACTCGAAGATGGAATGGACTGAACATGAGGTAAAGGCTCGGTGAGGACATTACCTGGAGGGTTTACGGATTATGGATAGTGTAAAGGATTGGAAGACCCTTTCTTTCGAGTTGTCCTTTGTCACAAGTAGACAATGTCAAATGGTACCAACGCTGTGGTGTTTTTTCCTGTTTCTCCTTTGTTAGTCATTATAAGATCATGAACATCATGAGATGGCACTGTAGGAAGACCTACCTTTTCACTATCTAAAAAACTCGACTCACTTTCTCCTGGTATAATAAAGCTTGGTTTTTCAGGTTGAATAATCAAAGTTGGAGAAGGATCATTTTGCGAGTCTTCAATTTGGAAAAAATCATGAAACACAGCCGAATCTTTGTTTTGGTTCCCCCCCTAAAGATGAGGCGTAAAATAGGGATGTAATTCAAAGAATGTAACATCCATGGTAACAAACATTTTTTTGGAAATGGGTTCAAAACATTTATACCCCTTATGAGTGGGAGCATAACCAACAAACACACATTTTGTGGCTCGGGGTTCAAGTTTTCCTTTATTATGACTATGAATATGAACAAAAGCGGTACAACCAAATATCTTTAGTGGTAAAGAAGAAGACAGCCGATTTGTTGGATAAAACTAATGAAAAACATCAAAAGGTGTTTCAAAGCTTAAAACCTTATTAGATATGTAGCAATAAGAACAGCTTCGCCCCAAAGATATTTAGGTACCTGATTGGTAAAAAAGAATGCCCGAGCTACTTCCAATAAGTGTTTGTTTTTTCTTTTAGCCAAACCATTTTGCTGCGGAGTGTCGACACAAAAGCTTTGATGAACAATTCCTTTTTCAAGAAAAAAAATGGCCCCAAAATGTTTTTGAAATATTCTCAACCACTATCACCTCGCAATATTTGAATATTTTTTTGAAATTGTGTTTGTACCATGGTGTAAAAAATTTTGAAAATTGTTTCCACTTCAGATTTTTCCCCTATCAAATAAACCCAACTTAATCTCGCGTGATCATCAATAAAGGTCACAAACCATTTTTTGCCAGAATATGTAGATGTTCTACATGGGCCCCAGATATCACTATGAATTATAGTAAATGGTATAGTTGGTTTGTAGGGTTGGGTGGAAAAGGATGCACAATGCTGTTTAGCAAACTGACAAACTTCACATTGAAAATAAGATGGACTTTTATTCCGAAATAAATTGGGAAACAAATATTTTAAATATTGAAAACTAGGATGGCCTAGCCTATAATGCCATAACATGATATCATTATTTTTGAAAACAGAAACAGAATTTAAGCAAGTACTTTGACATTGTTTGCTCGAGTTAAGTCCATCGTCAAAATAATAGTCCATCTTTTTCCTTAGCACTGCCAAACATCCTCCCCATGGTCGATTCCTGAAACTCACAATAAGAAGAGTATAATTAGCTTGACATTGATGATCAGAGGTAATTTTACTGATGGACAACAAATTGCAAGACAAATTTGGAACGTGGAGCACATCATGGAGAGTTAACAACAAAGTGAGTTTGATAGTTCCTATCCCGACAATTACTGAGAGAACCATTTGCAATTTTGACCTTTTTATTGCCTGCACACAGACTATAGGATGAGAAAAATTTGGAGCAACCAGTCATATGATCCGTTGCACCAAAATCAATTATCCAAGAATGAACAGAATTAAGAATAACACCTAAAAACGCAGTAGCAAGAGAGTTACCCTTTTGTACCAAAGAACAAAACGGAGTTAAGGACATTTTGGAGATTGAAACATTTGTACAGGTGCTCTAATTGCTCCTTGGTAAAAGGGACTGCATCCGAGTTGGTAGAAAGCTCCTGAGTCTCTTCAGCATGGGCTTGGTAGGCGTGACTGTCACGTTTGGATTTTGGCTTCCAATTTGCTAGTTTACCATGAAGCTTCCAACACGTCTCCTTCGTATGCCACAGTTTTTTGCAATGCTTGCACCATGGTTTCTTACGCCCATTGAGTTTTGCAACCATGAGATAAAGGGCTGAATTCTGGGAATAGTAATTAGCAGATACAGACTTGGGAGGAATAGTGGGATTGGGTGGAATGGTTTCGGAAGCACCGAAAGAGCCGGTAGGATTTCTTTGGGCGCCGGTCATCACCGACTTATACAACATCATCAGAAGAAAAACACAAGGCTCTGATACCATGAAGGATTTTTTAGAAGAAGGATAACCATTCTTATTGAATTTCAAGAGACACGATTACAAGATAAATAGTAGAGGACGACCACCAAATTAGGAAGGCCAAAAAATCGGAAAATCAAATCACCACAAAATCAGCAAATCAAATCAGCAGATCTCTAGGCTAGAAAACAGGAAACTAAACTACTAGAATCTGAAATAGTAATTTTAGATTTTATTCAAAAAATAGAATTTCCTAATTTATTCCCTAGAAATCCAACACACTACAACACTAAAACAGTCAAACCATGATTTGGGAGATTGTTTTAATCCATAAAATGATTTCTTAAGTCAACACACTAAGCCTGACTCCCTCTAAGCAACAAACCCAGGCAGTTGCTCCATATAGACCTCCTCTTAAAGATTGTCGTGTCAAAAAGCATTCTTCACAACTAACTGATGTAAAGCCCAATGACAAGTAGTGGCTAAGGAGATGAACAAACATACTGAGGCAAGTTTAGCTACTAGAGAGAATGTGTCCAAATAATCAAAACCCAACACCTGTGTATATACCTTAGGAATAGGGTGGGCCTTCAAACAAACCAAGGAACCATCAGAATTGACTTTCACATTATACACCCAATGACAACCAACCACAAATTTATCTGGAGGAAGAGGTACCAAATACCAAGTACCATTATCATGTAGTGCACACATCTCTTCAGCCATTGTAGTCCTCCACTTAGAATGAAATAGGGGTTCAAAAGTATATTTTGGAAGAGCAACAGAAGACTAATACTAATAAAACAGTAGTATGAGGGGGACGAGAAATAGTAGAAAAAAAATTAAAGATAAGCTATTGGGTACAAGTGTCTTTACCTTTTCAACAGCAATAAGAGGATAAACCACTTGAGGAAGAGGATCATCTGACGAGGGAACTGGAAGCATAGAAGTGGAAGCTAGAGGAGGCTTTCCTCCTTTGAGTCACTGTGTATACACTTGCAAATTGGGACGATTCAAACGAAGAAAAAGAGTCAAACTGCATGAAGATGTAGGAAGACTGGACGTAGGAAATAAGTTAGGATTGAGAAGGCTAGTCAGAGGATGGCACTCATCAAGGTCAACAAAACTCCAGGAATCAAAAAAGTATAGTGTAGACTCAAAAAGGTGACATCAACACGAACAAAGACTTGATGTAAAGGTGGGTTATAACATCGATATCCTTTTTGAGTATAGGACTAACCCATAAAAATACATTTGATAGCATAAGAATCCAATTTATCCCTTCCTGGATTTAACTGATGAACGAAGGACGCACAACCCGCTCTGTAACTCCATTTTTTTGTGGAGTGTGGGCACAAGAGGACTAATGAATCATGCCAAAGTTAATCATATGGACAGTGAACTGAGTATTGAAGTACCCTTTAGCAATATCACTACAGAGTATCTAAGCTAGCAGATCAAATTAAGTCTTTATTTGAGAACAAAAGGGATAAAAGATATTAAACAACTCAAAACAATCTTTCATTAAATACAACCGAGACATTCTAAAGTAGTCATTGACAAATGTAACAAAGTATTGAAACTCCACCTTTAACATGATATGAATAGAACCCCAAACATCGACTGGACTAACTTAAAAAGGCTAACGGATCTTTTATTGACTTGAGAGGCAAAGGGAGCATGATGACGCTTTCCAAATTAACAAGACCTACAATCAAGGTTAGACACAGAGCTCAAAGTAGGAACTAATTCTTTTACCTTGTCCAATGATGGATGACCAAGGCAACAATGGCTTTGATGAGGTGCGGCAACGGCACTAAAGCAATAGGAGAAGAGAGCGACTCAAAGTAATAAAGTCCACCGGCCTCATGTCATGTGCCAATCGTCTTCCTCCTCATTAGATCTTGAACAAGAACAGAATATTTGTTGTGGCATCCCCTACGAGTGACGCGTTGCACTTGTACCACCCGGCTATAGTGAAAAGTGGGCAAGGGTGGGCTAGGTCGTAACCCCGAAGCGAAGTGTCGTGTCGGCACCCGGGTACGGTGTCAAATATGCGAGGGTTCCAACATCATTCTAAACATGGGCAAGTAAAGAAGTTAGTACAGGAAACTAGGATTAGATTAGCAACTTGCAATATAGGGACACTTATGGGTAAAAGCATGGAAATTGTGGACACAATGATTAGAAAAAGAATTAATATAATTTGCCTTCAAGAAACTAAGTGGGTGGGGGAGAAACTTAGAGAAATTGATAAATTAGGATTTAAACTTTGGTACACTGGAAAAGAAAAACATAAGAATGAAGTAGGAATTATTGTATACAAAAACTTAAAAGATAGCATTGTTGATGTAAATAGAGTAGAAAATAGAGTTATAAAAATCAAGATGGTATTAGGCCAAGAGATAATAAATATCATTAGTGGTTATGCTCCTCAAGTAGGCTTAGCAAAAAATCTTAAGAGACAATTTTGGGAAGATATGGATAGTATTATATAAGGCATACGAGGGACTGAGAAAATATTTAGAGAAGGAAATCTGAATGGACACATTGGAAGGGATAATAAAAGTTATGAGATGATACATAGAGACTATGGATATGGAGAGAAAAATGAGCCTGTGGAGATGATCTTAGACTTCACCATGTCATATGATTTTAGTATAATGAATACTTACTTTAAGAAGAGAGAAGAACACTTAATAACCTTTAAAAAGATGCCAAAATAGAAGTCAAATAGATTTTTTTGAACTAGGAGGGTAGATCGTTTATCATGCAAGGATTGTAAAGTTATTCCAGGTGAAAGCCTAACCACACAACATAGAGTCTTACTGTTAGACATATGTATTAAAAAATTAAAGAAAAATAATAAAATAAACCAGTGTAAGATAACTAGGTGGTGGAACCTAAAGAGAAAAAATATAATAAAATTTAAAGATAAAATGATCAAAGATGAGGATTGGACTATAGAGGATGGGATAGATACAAATAATCTTTGAAGTAGATTAGCTAGCTCTATTAAAAAGATAGCAAAAGAGATTTTAGGTGAATCAAGGGAAAGATTCTCTAATAGCAAAGAAAGTTGGTGGTGAGATAAAGATGTCCAAAAGGCCATAAAGACACAGAATTTGGTATAAAACGTAGCAAAAATGTAGAAACATGAATAAATTTGAAAAGTATAAGGAGGCGAGAAAAGATGCAAAAAAAAAAGACAGTTAGTGAAGCTAAATACAAATCATTTAATAGTTTGTATGATAAATTAGATGTAAAAGAAGGGGAAAGAGATATATTTAAACTTACTAAAGCCAAAGAAAAGAAGAGTAAGGACTTAGGAAATGTAAAATGTATAAAAAGTGAGGATGATATTGTCTTGGTTAAGGACGAAGACATTAAAGAAAGATGGCGAAGTTACTTTAGTAAGTTGTTTAATGAAAACCAAATAAAAGGCTTAAATTTAGACTTGACAATTGAGGAAAATACTAAAAATATGAGATTTATTCGCAAAACCAGAGTTAACAAAGTTAAGTTTGCACTAAAACAAATGAAAAATGGGAAAGCTACAAGACCGGATAACATCGCAATTGAAGCGTGGAAATGCTTAGGTGATAACAGAATTATATGGTTAACTAATTTATTTAATACAATTAAAAAAACTAATAAAATGTCAGATGAATGGAGGAAAAGAACTTCAATACCTATATACAAAAATAAAGGAGATATTCAAAATTGTAATAATTATCGTGGAATTAAACTTATGAGTCATACAATGAAACTATGGAAAAGGGTAGTTGAACAAAGATTACGGTTAGAAACGAAGGTCTCTAAAAAGCAATTTGGTTTTATGCCTGGGAGATCTACCACAGAAGTTATATACCTTTTAAGAAGATTAATGGAAAAGTTTAAGGAAAAGAAGAGGGATTTGCATATGGTATTTATTGACCTAGAGAAATCATATGATAGGATACCTAAGGAAGTTCTATGGTAGGTTATCTATAGTCCTTGCACTAGTCATTAATGGAAAAGTTTAAGGAAAAGAAGAGGGATTTGCATATGGTATTTATTGACCTAGAGAAATCATATGATAGGATACCTAAGGAAGTTCTATGGTAGGTTTTAGATAAAAAGGGTGTATGTAGTAGGTATGCTAATGTCATTAAGGATATGTACGATGGATTAATGACTAGTGCAAGGACTATAGATGGAGAAACTAGAGAATTTCCAATCACCATAGATGTACATTAAGGATCTGCTTTGAGCCCTTATCTTTTTGCTCTAGTGATGGACCAACTGACTAAGAGTAATCAAAATGAGGTTCCATGGTATATGTTTTTTGCATATGCTACTGTATTAATTGATGAAACTACGGGCGAAGTAGAGGTTGAGTTAGAATTATGGAGAAAAGCTTTGGAATCTAGAGGCTTTAGGATAAGTAGAAATAAAACAGAATATATGAAATGTAATTTCAGTAATAGTAGGAGGAATGTTGGAGACAGTTAAACTTTATGATGAAGAAATAAATAGCACTTGTAGATTTCAATACCTTGGATCTATTATGCAAGGTGAAGGAGAAATTGAAGATGATGTAATGCATAGAATTAAAGCAAGTTGGGTAAAATGGAGAAGTGCTTCAAGAGTCCTTTGTGATCGTAAAATACCCTTAAAATTAAAAGGGAAGTTTTATAAGACGGCTATAAGACCAGCTATGCTATATGGATTAGAATGTTAGACGACAAAGAAACAGAATATCCAAAAAGTAAAAGTTGCCGAGATGAAAATGCTTAGATGGATGAGTGGTATAACACTGAAAGATAAATTAAGGAATGAACATATTAACGATCAATTAGGTGTAGCTCCTATAGAAGATAAGATAAGGGAAGGACAACTCAAATGGTATGGACACTTGCAACGTAGGCCACATAGTGCGCCAATGAGGAAGAGTGAGTTAGTTACTATGGAGGGGCAGTAGAAGGGGTAGGGGTAGACCTAAAATAAGAGATAGTGAGTAAGAATTTAATAGCCCTGAATCTGTCAAAAGAAATGGTCCATGATCGCAAAAATTGGCAGAAAAAGATTCTTATAGCGGACCCCACCTAGTGGGACTTAAGGCTTGGTTTTGTTGTTGTTATTGTTGTTGTTATACATGAGATTAAAGGGGAATATAGGAATGTACAAAACAAAAGGGAGATAGAAGGAGTAGGATTTACTATTCCTATTCCCTTAATAGTAGTAGTGGAGCCATCAGCAAGGGTAACTTGAGGTAGATTCTCAGGATACTAAAGACAATAAAAGAAGCTGGTGACACCTATCATATGGTCAATAGCAGCAGAGTTGATAATACTGGATGACAGGCAGATGGTATAGTTATTTTTTTTAGCAAACGATGCAATGTGATGAGATGCTTGTTGGATGCTTGATACTATAGGAACCTTGAATACTCCTCTGAGACAATTATAGTATGTTGTTCACTCAAACAAGTAGCTAACGAGGGAGACACGCTTTTGGGATTTGGGAACTCCATCCCACCACATAAACTACCTCGATAGAGTAGCACATAAAAAATACACAACAAACAACATGTTTTTCAAATTCATCAACTCCATCCCAATACACAACCTTCGACAACTGATGCAAACCACAAGCACACAATGTACGAATCAAAAACACAAGAAAGACCACTGTTTCAGGCCCAATAAACTCAATAAACATTGACACACAACTTCAAGAAGCATCAAACAAACATTCCTCGAGTGCCGCACATGAGCAATTAAAAAAGGTGAGATCTTTGGACCATGGTTTTAAATCGCGGTAGCGGGTAGCGTAACGTAACGGTAACAGGTGTAACGGGAAGCGGGAGTAGCGGGTGTTACATAACGGGAAGCGGGTGTAACGGCCGTGAATTTTTTTGAAGCACGCACAACCTTGTGCATATTAGCGTACTTGCATGTTTTAAGCTTTTGGCCATTCTTAGAAAGGGTTTTAGTGTATTTTGGACCCTTTAGTTCGAGTAACTAAGTTATTTGGTAAGGGCAACAAGTTTACATTTTTTTAAACCATCATTGATAGAAAATTACGTGTGTGTGCGTATTTATACTTCTCATTGTTCTTATCTGTGATAAATTCTTATGTGTGCTAAATGAATTAACAAAATAAAATACATTATACACTCCATTAATCTATTAGACACATAAGACATACGAATAATATAAATATAAAATAGTTAGAAAAGAAAAAAGGTTGAAGTTGAAAAATAAAGAACATAAATATCACATTACTAATATTATTAAAAAAAAAAAATCCTAACAAGTTAGTATTTTGAAATTGTTAATTAATGCATCTATTGTGAGTATTTAAAGCAAAAGTAAATTTTGTATCATTATCATCCTCATTATAATTTTTCCCCCTCTTGCCATTTGGTATATTGAGAATGATATATGAAAGAGAGAGAAAAAGTGAGAAGAAAAAATAAAAAATAAAATTTTTTTTTGGTGTAACAGTTATGTAGCGGTTACGTAACGGCCGTAGCAGCCTTTACGTAACGGTTGCGGTCCGTAACGGCCGCTACGGCCGTGATTTTTCTTCCCACCGATTTCGCGGTGTGTAACGGTATCGGTAACCCAAAAAACCTTTACGTAACGGCGTTACGTAACGGTCGCGGCCTTTATTTAAAACCATGCTTTGGACAAAAAACATCACGAAATATTTCACTAATATGTTTACAGAGGGATTCAAGCATTGCTGGATGATTTCAATCCAAAAACATGCCTGAAATTGGCTTCACGCACCAGCACATAGGTTCAACCCAAGCAGCCTTCAATTGGTGCATGAGGGCGGATGGGGCATTGTTTGGAGATGGGATATCAGTGGGGGGCAGACCTGCAGTGTCTACGGGTGACTATGGTGTTGTTTTTGCAAAACCTATAATAGATTTTGTGTTCCTGAACAGACGATGTCGCTGAAGAAATTTCCAGAGACTGGTCTGACTTCTGGCAGCTGCTGGCTGTTTTCTAGGATTATAGTGTTGCTAGAAATTCTTCTATGATGGTAGACATGCAGGGGATTTAGGGTTTTAGGTTTTGGTTTTGATGGTGGTTGTGACAACTAAGGTTTAGGTCTCAAAATCATGCTCTAATACCATGTTGAATAATTGGGCAAAATGGAAGGCCTGACATCAATGATAGGTCTCTCCCTCTATTTATAATATATGTCGAGTACAATACCAATGACCATAATACCATTACTCACATTCACTAACATAACTCTAACGCATACTAATAATGCTAAATGACCAAATAACCATTAACAGAAACAAAGTAATAAAAGTAAATATGGTTTACATATTAAAGGGTACGATGCAAATAGGCATGTTAGAAATTCTTCTGAGAGCCCTTGGAGGTTTATCTGTTAGGTTTATCCTTCTTTTTCTTCCATTCACAAAATTTCAATTGAAAAGAGGTAATCATATTAGGTTCTAGGGAATATCCTTGCATTTTGAGGGTTTGGGGTTGGGGGCGTTGGGAGGGGGGGTTTATTTGGTTGTTCAGCTTTATCTTCTTCCTTTGCCTGGTTATATTGCCTCTCTTCTTGTCATAATTATGTGATTTCATCTTTTCTTATTTTTGATAGGGATTCTTTTCCTTGGGGTTTAACCTTAGAAGGGATTAGAATGATGTGAGGGGGGGAAGGGGGGGGGGGTTGTTGTCTTCTTTACTCATTTTAGGAGTACTAATAGAGTTTGGTCTTTCAATTCTTCACAGGAGTATTCATGAAAATCTCTCTCTCATCTTTCTATGGTTAATTCATTTTTCCCTCTCTATCAAGCTGCTTGGGAGGCTAAAGTTGCTTCTACAATTAAGGCTTTTGTTTGGCTTATGGTTCATAATAGAATTAACCCCAACAATCTGCTATAGAGTACAAGAACTTCAAAGCTTTAGCATTGGACATGTTATGTATAGTAATAGTTCAGAGGACGTCTCTCACTTGTTAATTCATTGTTCTTTTGCCTGGAGTTTGTGGAAGTCTCTTTTCATGGGATATTTGGAGAATTATGGGTTAGTCCAAATTCAATAGAAAGTAAGGATTCTAAAAGGCTGTCGAGATGTACTCCTTGGGCTGTTCTGTGGGGTATTTTGTTGGAAAGAAATGCTAGATATTTGCCAAGAAGATATTACCAGTGGGTTTTATTTTGGACAGGTTTCGATACTTGGCTCCTCTTTGGGCTTATAGTACTGGCTGTTTTGCTGCTGGTTCTCCTATTTTGTATCTTTCTTCATATGCTATTCAATAAAGTTTCTTTTTTCTAAAAGAAAAATTAAAAAATAAAAATAAAAAAAATAAAAAACAAAAACAAAATGCAGCAGCATAATCAAGAGCAACTCCGCCTATGCTGCATTAAACGTCCTAATCTTTTCACACACATCTGGTCCCAAGCCCGGGTAAAGGAAGAGGGTTGCGATAAGTAGTTAACAGCCAACATAAAACTAGTCAAATCTCTCTGACATGAATCCTTACTGATCATTCGCAGAAGCATCCCCTCCAAGCGATGCATTGCACTTATACCACCTAAGTTTAGCGAAAAATGTGCGAGTGCGTCACCCTGTAGTGACATGCCATGTTTGTGCCCAAATCTTTTGTGAAATTTGTGAAGGTTCCTGCATCATTCTGGACATGAGTAGGTAAAGAAGTTAGATCACGAGACTAGGATTAGATTAGCAACTTAGAATATAGGGATAAGGATAAAAAAGTATGGAGATAGTAGACAAAATGATTAGAAGAAAAATTAATGTAATATGCCTTCAAGAAACTAAGTAGGTAGGGAAGAAAGTTAGAGAAATTGAAGAATCGGATTTCAAACTTCGGTACACTAGAAAATAAAATCATAAAAATGGAGTAGGAATCATTATAGATAAAAACTTAAAAGATAGTATAGTAGATGTCAAAAGAGTAGGGGATAGAATCATATAAATTAAGATGCTCTTAGGTCAACAGATAATAAATGTCATTAGAGCTTAAGCTCCTTAAATAGGCTTAGATGAAAACCTTAAGAGGCAATTTTGGGAATATGGATAGTATTACACAAGAGATATCAAGAATTGAGAAAATATTCATAGGAGCTTATTTGAATGGACATATTGAGAAGGATAATAAAGGGTATGATAGGATGCACAGAAGACATAGATATGGAGATAAAAATGAGTCTAGTGCTATGATCTTAGGCTTCGCCATGTCATATGATCTTATTATAATGAATGTTTGCTTTAAGAAGAGAGAACAACACTTAGTAACCTTCAAAAGTGGACAAGAGAGAAGTCAAATAATTTTTTTCTTAACTAGGTCTTAACTAAAAGGGTAGATCATTTAGCATGTAAGGATTATAAAGTCATCCCAAGTGAAAGCTTAATCATGCAACATAGAGTTTTAGTATTAGATATATGTATTAAAAATAGAAGCAAAAAGGTCATATAAATCAATGCAAGAGAACTAGGTGGTGGAACCTAAAGGGAGAAAAATATATCCAAGTTGGTGATTGGACGATATGGGATAATGCACACATAAACACTTCCTGGAGTAGGATAGCTAGCTCTATTGAACAAATAGTGAAAGATATTTTAGGTAAATCAAGAGAAAGATTCTCGAATAGTAAAGTAAGTTGGAGGTAAGATCAAGATGTAAGCACAAAAAAAATTTGGTATAAAACATGGCAAAAATGGAAAAGAATGGAAAATTTTGAAAAAATAAAGAGGCAATAAAAGATGCAAAAAAATCGTTAGTGAAGCTAAATATAAATCATATAATAATTTATATACTAGATTATATATAAAAGAAGGGGAAAGAGGCATATTTAAACTTGCTATAGCTAGAGAAAGAAAGAGCAAGAACTTAGGTAACGTAAAATGTGTAATAAGTGAGGATGATATTGTTTTGGTTAAGGAAAATCATATAGCAGAAAGATGGCAAAGCTATTTTAATAAACTATTTAATAAAAATCAAGTAGAAGGCCTAAACTTAGAATAGATAAATGAAGAAAAGGCTAAAAAAATGAGATTTATTTGCAAAATTAGAGTTGACGAAGTCATGTTTGCATTAAAAAAGATGAAAATTGGAAAATCTATAAAAATCAGATAACATCCTAATTGAATTTTGGAAATTTCTAAGTGGTAATGGAGCATATGGCTAACTAATTCATCTAACAAAATTAATTAAAACTAAGAAAATGCCAAATGAATGGAGGAAAAGCATTTTAATACCTATACACAAAAATAAAAGCGTCCCTAGGCCATAATGCTCCCTGCTTCGCGAGGGTAAGGGGAGGGTAG
Source organism: Malania oleifera (assembly GCF_029873635.1). Lineage (NCBI taxonomy): Eukaryota > Viridiplantae > Streptophyta > Magnoliopsida > Santalales > Ximeniaceae > Malania > Malania oleifera. The sequence continues at coordinate 14,530,901 of NC_080425.1, forward strand.
TCACAGTGTATGCAGTCTTACCCCTACTTTTATGTAAAAAGGTTGTTTCCTTAGACTCAAACTCATGACCAACTGATCACAAAGGAGCGACCTTACCATTGATCCAAGACCTGCCCTCAAAATTGTAAAACAATCATGGAATTAAACTAGAATCATACAATGAAACTACGGGAAAGGATAGTTGAACAAAGATTACATTAGAAATGAGTCCCAAAAAATCAATTTGGTTTTATGCCTAGAAGATTTACTACAGAAGCTATATATCTTTTAAAACGATAAATAGAAAAGTTTAGGGAAAAGTTTAGGGACTTACATATAGTTTTTTATTTTTTATTAACCTAAAGAAAGCATATGATAGGGTGTCAAGGGAAGTTCTACGGTTGGTTCTACAAAAAAGGGCATACGTATTTGATATATTCATTTCATCAAGGATATGTATGATTGGGCAGTGACTAGCATAAAGACTATAGGTGCAGAAGCTAGGAAACTTCTAATCACAACAGGTGTACATCAAGGATCTGCTTTGAGCCCTTATCTTTTTGCCCTAGTGATGGATGACTTAGTATCCAAAATAAGGTTCCATGGTGTATGTTATTTGCAAATGATATTGCCTTGATTGATGAAACTAGGGGTGGAGTAGAATCTAAGTATTGAATTATAGAAAGACCAAGAGAAGCTTTAGAACCTAGAGGTTTTAGGAAAAATGGAAAAAAGACAAAATATATGAAATGTAAGTTCAATCATAGTAGGAGTAATACTGGAGAAAATATTAAACTTAATGATCAAGAAATCAATAGCACTAGTAGATTTCGATACCTTAGATCTATCATGTAAGCTAAAGGAGAAATTGAAGAAGATGTAGTACATAGAGTTAAATAAAGTTAGGTAAAGTGGAGAAGTGCTTCAGCATGTGTTATGTGACTGTAGAATACTCTTAAAATTAAAAGGAAAGTTTTATAGGATGGCTTTAAGACTAGCTATGCTATATGGATCTGAATGTTGGGCAACTTAGAAACAACATATCCAAAAAGTAAAAATTACCAAGATGAGAATGCCAAAGTAGATGAGTGGTGTAATATTAAAAGATGAATTAAGGAATGAACATATTTATGATAAGTTAGGCGTAACTACTGTTGAAGATAAGATGAGGGGTAGCTTAGATGGTTTGGGCATGTGCAAAGTAGGTCAAATAGTGCACCAGTAAGGAGTAGAGCTAGTTACTGTAAGGGGTAATAGAAGGGATAGGAGTAGACCTAAAATAACTTAAAATGAGATAGTAAGGGTTTTAATATCCCTAAAATTGTCGCAGGAAATTGCCCATGATCGTGTAAATTGTTAGAAAATGATTCATGTAGTTGATCCCACCAAGTAGGACCATGGTTTTAAAAAATGGTCATGACCATTACATAACGTTTTCATGTAACGCTTTTTTGGGTTCCGATGCCGTTACACACCACGAAATCGGTGAGAAGAAAAATCACAGTCGTAGCAGCCATTAAGGACCGCACCGTCACATAAAGGCAGCTACAGCTATTACGTAACCTCTATAGGACTGTTACGCCAAAATATTTTATTTTATTTTTTACTTTTTCTTCTCACTTTTGTTTTTCCCCCCTTCCATAAATCATTTTCAATATAGGATGTGGCAAGAAGGGGAAAAGATTAAAATGTGGATGATGATATAAAATTTACTATTTTTTAAATACTCACAAAAGATGCATTAATTAACAATTTTAAAACACCTAACTTGTTAGGAAAATATTTTTTTTGAAAATATTAGCATTTTGATATTTATGTTCTATATTTTTCAACTTTAGCCTCCTTTTCTTTACTAGTTATTGTATGTTTTGTCTAAATCATATGTCTTATGTGTCCAATAGATTAATAAGTGCATAATGTATTTTATTTTATTCATTACTTTATCACAAATAAGAATTTATCACGCATAAGAACAATGAGAGAGTATAAATACACACATAATTTTTCTGTCAATGATAGTTTAAAACAAATGTAAATTTCTTGCCCTTACCAAAAAACTTAGTTGAACTAAAGGATCCAAAATATACAAATTATTTCTAAGGGTTAAAAGCTTAAAACATGCAAATACACTCATGTGCAAGGTTGTGCATCCTTAAAAAAAATTCACGGCCATTACACCCGTTTCCTGTTATATAACATTTAATACTCTCACTTCCCATTACATTTGTTACCGTTATGTTATGCTACCTGCTACCACCATTTAAAACCATGAGCGGGACTCAAGGCTCAGTTCATTGTTATTGTTGTTGTTGTAGCATAATCAAGAGCAACATGAGTGAGAATAGCTTAGATGGTTCAGCAACATGCAATATAGGCGTAACTTGACTAGTGATACGAGTAGTTATGACATGAGGTCCAAGTCAAAGGCGCAGCAACCAGCAATGCTGCATGCAAATTTAGAAAGGATGTGATTCAAGAGCAAGAATAACATGGTGGAACAGTTTACCTCTTAGTTACAATTAACACTCCTTCAAGACCACAATTTGGTGATTCCTACATAAAGCTCAAAATTACAAGCTTTAAAAGTACTTTTGGTGGCTAAAAGTTGAAAAGTTTGTTATTCTAGATTTAATAGAGTAATTATAATCCAACTCCATACTTTCTTAGGCAAAGTTATGTAAAATACTACCTTTTATGTTATTTTGCTAGTTTCTGTTAGACATATTTATTTGCAAATATTATATGTTAGTTTTTGTATTTTGTATAGTTAAAGAAGTAATTTTGTCAATATTATATAACATTTACATACGCATTTCCTAACACTTCAACCTTCCTTTCTACCATAACTCTCAACTTTACGACAGCCAGCTCCTGCTCCTGCTTCTGCTTGAAACAAAATGACATGAGAGGATTCAAGTAATTGACCCTAATTAGCTGGGTTAAAAGGATTTGTTAAGGGATATACACACACACATACATATGGTATGAGGGATCTTTTGCTTAGTTAGGACGTTGAGTGTTGATCAAAAATGGAGGGTGGTTTGGGTCTTGGGAATTTGATATTGCAAAACACTGCTCCCTTAGGTAAATGGCTTTTGAAGTTCCCCTTAGAAATTCATCCCTTTGGCATAGTCATTAAAAAGTACGTTTATATCGAATGTGAATAGTTGGGATACTAACTTGGGATCCAAATGTTCTTTGAAAAGTCCATAGAGATCTCTCTCGCTCAGATTTATCCCCTTTTCATTCCCCATGCCAAGTATGTGTCGAGTGAGGGTTCTCATATTCGATTTTGGGAAGTACCTGGTTAGGGAATGTTGCTGTGTCTACCTCTTTTCCTCTTGTTCAAAGACTACACTATTCCATCTTCTCAAGACTACCATTGAAGATTTTAACCACTTCATATACCTAAACCCCCCCCCCCCCCCACCCCTCACCCCTCAAACAAGAAATTATCCTATTGAAAGGGCAAACAAGAGGGTGAGAAATCGGCATATTTTCAAAGCAAAATGGATGGGACCCAGCTGATTGTAGATGAATCCAGAAAAAGGAGGAAATGATCAAAGACTGGCCCAACATGGATCCCCTGTGATAAACTAGGAAAGACCTCCTTCCAACCACTTCAACACAAAAACTTGTACACAGGGCTCACCACAAAGCGATCAAACTCATCACCTCATTTCTTTTTTGCCCATAATCAATCTACCTCATTAGCCTTCTCATCCAATTCCAATATCAGATCTGGCAGGATCTCCACAATTGGAAAAGTACAAGCTGTATTCTACTTTTAAAAAATATTTCATCAGCAGATCAGTATTTTGAGCGCGGGCCTTGGATCAACGATAAGGTTGCTCCTTTGTGAACAGAACAGCCACTCTGCATAAAAGCAAGGGTAAGGCCGCGTATCCTGTGACAACCCTCCCCATGCTCACCAAGTGGGGAGCCTTGTTGCCCCAGGACGCCCTTTTTAGATTGAAATTTAGTTTTCCAGCAAAAACTTTCTGGAACTCTTAAAACCCACTTGCGTGGCAACACACGAGTATAAACTTTAGTAGTCCCATCAGAAGCAGATTGCTGTCCATCACCAGTACCTGCTATTGCTTCCTTAAAACAGTGACTACCATTTGTCAATATGATCCTGGTGCTGTCCCTGACACCCAGTTTCTTTGCTACCAATATTGTATTTTTAACCTGCAATAATCAGCCCTATCAATAAAACCAGGCATGTCAATTTTACAGCATTTTGGAACCAGAGCCCCAATTAACTTCAAAAAGCTTGTGTCCTCTTGTTAAGGTTTCAAGGACTGAAGCATAGCATTTATGGACCTCTTCAACCATGCAAAAGGGAAAAGAAATGAAAATCTAAATAATGCTTACCCATACAGGAGGAGATCTTGAGATGAGGATGGAGTTTCTTCTCTTTGTGCATCTCTATCAGTTTGAAGGTTCTCAAGCTGCTGATCAATGGCTGCAGGAAGTAGATGTGGATGTGTTTGCAATATTTGTGCTAAAAACTGGCCAACTGGGGATTCCAAGTGTACAGGTGCAATAGGTACCAAATCACCACTTGAACTTGATGCTCTCGCTGTTAAGCCTCTTGCTCGGCACTTATCTGCTCCAAATCCTAGCTTGGAAATGCAAAATGAAGGATAACCCTTTAAAAACAAAAGATTTCTGTGAGAAAGGAGTTCATTGTAGTGGGGAAAAAAGTTGAATTCATGAGAATGGTTAGGAAAAATATCAAACACCAAGCATCCTGCATCCAGGCAAAAGAATCCAAGACCCAAACATATGTGGTCAGGCACTGTCAGTTAACATGTGATCAAGCAGAGTAGTACAATACTTTCTTCAAGATGATATTTCTTCAACAATGAACCTGCTTTTTTTTTGTTTCTCATGACAAGACTAATTTGACCACATCAATACATAGTTATACATTTTTTTATCACAAAAAATAAATTTCATCAATGGATTAGGAATATACAAAAAGGAGAACAAGTCGTCTCCCTAGAAAAGAATCTAGAAAAAACCAGATAGGAAATACAAAAAATGGAATAAGAAAGAAAAGAAAACAAATAAAAAACTCCCAGCTCACATAATCAAGCCAATAAATACACCAATCTCGTTGAATATCCAAGAAGCTCACTACTTTAAAGTTCCCATAGCCAACACACGAAAGCGACGACAAGTAATGAATCTTCTCCCAAACCAGCAAATAATTCAATTGCTTCCCCAAAAAAATGCATGCGTTAGATTCCAACCATAACCCCCACAGACAGCAAAATAAGCACATTTCCACAGTGCTACTCTTATCCTTTCTCCCTCCAAAACCAACAAGTGAAAACTGCCAAAAAGTCCTCCATGGACAAACTCAACTCTCTCCCAATAAGCCAAATAACTTATTCCACACTCACCAGGAAAAATCACCACACAGAAATAGAAAGGATGCTGTTTCTGAACTATTATGACAAAGCAAGCAGACATTTGGAGAAAGTGCCTTCATCAGCCACCTACTCTTCAACAAGCTATTGCTATTGATTCTGTTAACCACAATCAACTAGATAAAAGCCTTGATTTTGGGGGCAGAGGACCAGACTTTGGCAATCCAAACAGCATAATAAAGAGGGAATGAATAATCAGATAGGGTCAAGAATTACAAGAGGATTTACAACAAAATATGACAAAGATGGAAGCTCCTTCATCCCCCTATCATTAAGAGAACTACGAAAATGGAAATCCCAAGCAAGCAAAGGACCACACAAATCAACAAGAAATGAAGAAATAGCATTTATTCAGCCCTATGTTCAAATGAAAGAGGAGGAAGAAAAACAACATTCCCCAACCAAAGGTCTATCCAAAAAGGAATATGATGACCCCATCCCCTCAGATGCTTAGTATGGGGAATTAAGAGGGGATAAATCTGAGAGAGAGAGAGAGAGAGAGAGAGAGATTTCCACAGGCTTTCTGAAGAACATCTAGATCCCAAATTGGCATGCCACCCATTCTCATTCAACCCAGTCTTGCTTTTAATGACTCTATACCAAAGGGAAAAATCCTCAAGAGGAAACAGCAAAGCCATATAGCCGAGAAAGTGGTGTTTCTAGATACCAAATTTCCAAGACCCAATCCAACATTCAATTTTGACCTACACATGACATCCCAGTTCACCAAATGGTGGTCTCTATAACCCCCTACCCTAGACCACAAAAAGCCTCTCATAATTTTCTCAATATTACTAGCAACCTCCACAAAAATCTTTAAAATGGACAGATAATACAATAGGATACTAGAAAGACAAATTGATATAAAAGTAATTCTACCCCTAAGAGAAAAAGAGGCCCCTTCCATCTCCACAACCAATTCCCAAAAGCACACAATTCTAGGATTTCCCCCCAATGGGACCCCTAGGATAGGATAAGAGCCAATCCATAAAAAAAAAAAACCACACAACAAAAGACAACTCCCTAGATCGCAACATATTAATAGCAGCAAGACCACTCTTCCCTATGTTAATCTTCAACCTAGAAACCCTCTCAAAAATATGGAGAAGACCCAAAATATTCATAAAAATAAGGATTATGGTCTTCTAAAATGATAATAGTGTTGTCAACAAACTAAAGGTGAGAAATCATCAACCCCCTCCCTCCCCAATTCTGGACCTATCACCAAACCCTTGTCCACCACCCCCTAAACCGACCTACTCAAAACATCAGCCACTAACTCTGTCATGGGCTTTCTCAAAATCCAGTTTTTAAAAAACCCCTTTTTTGCTCCTCCAAATATCCTTTACAACCTCATTAGCTATCAAAATGGCATCCACAATCTATCTACCCCAACAAATGCATTTCGAGCCTTAGAAATGGTCTTATTAGGCACCTCATTCAACCTACTAGCTAGCACTTTAGTGATAATCTAATACACACTAGAAACTAGACTAATAGGTCTGTAGGCACCCCATTCAACCTACTAGCTAGCACTTTAGCGATAATCTAATACACACTAGAAACTAGACTAATAGGTCTGTAGTCTGCAATCTTGATAGATCTACTCATCTTCAGCACTAGACTTGTGACAATGGAAATTAATACTCTTACTCAAAATCCCATTTCAACAAAATTCATTAAAAACCTTAACCATGTATCCTTTAATCACCACTCAATAATCTTGAAAACAAAAAAAAAAAAACAAAAAAAGCTAAATTAAAACCATCCAGCCCTAGTGCCTTGTCCCTCTCAATCCCAAATGCTATACCCCACTTGCTCCTCTTCAAAAGATGTCTACAACAAAGGCATCTATCTCCATAAATGGGATCCCACTCTAAACCCTCAATCATTGGTCTACAAGCATCCTCCTCAATATAAAAGTTTGAAAAAAAAATTCATGATCTGAGAGGCGACCCAACTAGGATATGAAATAATATTTCCCCTACCCACATCCAATTCCTTGATCAAATTCTTCCTCATTTTCCCATTCACTAGCCTATGGAAAATTCTAGAGTTGCAATCACCTTAGATCTATCCCACCCGAAATGGGAATGGGCAAGGGTCACAAACTTAGAATCTAGCCCATTTAAACTTAAGTCTTCTATATCCAACTTCTCACCTCCTTGAAAATCAAATCTCCCAACTCATTTTTCAACAAATTCCTTACTCTCCAAGAGACTAATACCGTGTTCCTTTTTATTAAACAAGTGCAAATAACTTAAAATACAGGCCTTTCTAATCCTTGTATCTCCTAAAATCTCCCTATTTCACTCTTTCAACTTCCCTTTCAACCTCTTTAGCTTCCTCAGAAACCTAAACCCTTCCCAACCCCTCTCCATATCCTCTCTTAAAGAATCCCTAACCAGCGGTTGAAAGGAATCATGATCTAGCCACATATCTTCAAACCGGAAGGGAGTAGGACCATGTTCCAGCAAAATAGGAGAGTGATTACCTGATTAGGCATGGGTCTATGAAGAACAGTCTGGGAGACATTGGGAAACTCATGTTCATGCTCCCAATCACAACAAAACAAAAATCTATCAAGCCTTATAGTGACTTCCCTCGTCACAAGCCGAGCTTGTTCAGGGCATTATACTTGCTTGTGACCGCTTGTCTCATGCGTTTGGGATAGGTTTCCATCATGTAATGCTAGTGCAGGTTTATTTTCTAGTAGTAGTTTCTCCCTATTCCAAATAAGGCAATATGACTCCTTGGTTACTTTGATGTTTCCTAGTGCTAGGGTGAGAATTCATATAAAGCTCTTTAAGGGGAGGGTGAGTGTTCATCAAATTGGTATATAGAAAGAACAAATAGAAAAAGAAAGAGAATTGATGAAGTGAAACAAAGATAAGAAGAGAGGAAGAGAAAAGAGGAGAGAAATTGATGCAACATGGAATTGGAAGTTACAATCAAACGGAGAGAGATATAGGAAAAGGAGAAGGAAACAAGGAGGGAGGAGGAGGAGAGGCTGCACTAGGGGGGGGGGGGTGAAACAATAACTATCCAATACAAAACTACCCAAGTATTTACAAACAACATCTATTTAGAACACATAATTACATCATAACCCCAAGATAACACAAAATTATACAACACAAACCAAAATATAATACAAGCATAGTTTCCTAAATCTACTCTGAAAATAAGAATGCTGAATATTTGGCCTAGATGATCTAGGTGGCCCTCCTTCACACCTTCCTCTCAATGATATCCAGACTTGACACCTTTTGAACAATCAACCTTCAGTTACTCTTCCAAAATTTTGAATGATAACCACCAGCAGCCTGAGGATCCGCTCCATCTTTAATCCTCAAAAAATTTGGTTCCTCCCCTTTGCCATGGTTGTTAGAATCATAATATTCTTGATTCGAATCGTAAGATACGTATCGAGAAAGGCATAAATAGTTCAAAACGCATGGGAGAATCGTATAAGGCAGTGAATCGGTGAATCGTATGATTCACTTGGTGAATCGGTCAATCAAATCAAATTGTACAACTTGTAAGATTCACATGCAACTCCTCTAAAACCCAACTTAAAGATTTTTAAACTTTTTTCTTTTTTCATGGTGGCTTTCTCTTTGCTATTTACATGATTTTTATCCTCCAAAAGGGAAGAAAGAAGTCTGTTGGCCCTGTCATTCTGCACCTCTTATTTTTGCCATTAGATAAGATCAAAAGAAAACCAAAGCTAGAGAAGGAAACCTATCTTTAGAAGAAAACCAAAGCCAACTAGGTGGGTGAGCTTTTGGTTGGCATGTTGCCCTTTCCACTCCTCTGGATTTAAAGATCTCAATTTCAGTAGTTCTTATATTTTAGTGAGTTTTTTTATGTTTTTTATTTACTTTCTCTTCTTGTTTCAGTTATTAGCCCATGCATTAAAAATGACTTTTCTTGTTTTTCTTGTTTCCTCTTCTCATTGTTTTTTAAGAAAGCATGCACATGAATTTTTTGCAAACTTACACCATAAGCATGAAGTTCAATTTTTTAAAATTTTTTGTGTTTCCTTATGTTACTTTTTAGTGTATCTTGAACTCTTAGACTTAGTGCTTTAGTTATAAGTCACTTAACAAGTGTTATAGTTTCATAGAAATTAGCTTAACTTGATACTTGATAAAGGTGCAATGGTTAGAGACTTAGATCATATTATATCCTGCTTAGTGTCAATATATATATAACAAGAAGCCTTAAGTCCCACTAGGGCAGGCCGCCCACATGAACCCTTTTCTGCCAATTTACCCAATCGAGAGTATTTTCCTCTGCTAGATTAAGAGCTATTAAATTCTTACTACCTCATTTCAAGTTATTTAGGCCTATCACTACCCCTTTTCATGTCCGATAAAGTAACCAACTCACTCCTCACAGGTGCACTACTAGGCATGTATTCAAATGTTCAAACCATCAAAGGAGCCCCTCCCTTATCTTGTCTTCAGCCGGTGCTATAGCTAATTTATTGTGCATATGTTCGCTCCTTAATTTATCTTTTAATATTATACCATTGATCCACCTTAACAATCTCATCACAATATATGTATTGAGTTAAATAGATCATGGTAGGACTTAGACCTACAAAACTTGCTTTGAAGGCAAGCACCGTTTGAGTTATCAACATGAATTATCCACATTTGTTGAAATTCAATGTATTTTACTACTTCAATTGTTTTGCATATATGCAAGTCATTAGGAATCGATTTTCAAATTTTGCACCAAATCTTACGATTCAATTCAATGTTTGATTCTTGATTCATGAAATTGGAATTTCAATCCACGATTCAAATCTCAATTTGACAAATATGCCCCTTGATATAAACTTTTCAATTGAGATCAAGCGACTCATTTTGTGAACAAAGCCTCAACAACAGTAACACCTTCAGAAGTCCTGCGAGTTAGGGCCCTAGGATTTTGATGCCCCAAAGGCTTTCATACTTTCCCCAAACACACTAAGCACTCATTCTGCAACAACTTGACAAAAGATGATTTCAGCCTAGTAACCTCTGAAATTCGAACTGTATTCATTAAAAATCCCCTACCAGCTAAAAGGTCCGAACAGACGCCATACTAAGACCATGCTGGTAAAAGGATTCATTGGAAGGTATCATCTGAAACTCTCTTGACGGGAACTCATTGCATTTTCTTCCTAATCTGTATCCGCTATTCAATAGTAACTTTTAGTTCGCTTTCATTCTGCATCGGGTCCATTTAAAATGAAACTGAAAAATGAAAAGCTCGCAACCCAGATGTACTTTATTTCCAAATTCAAAAAGAAAGTTCTAGTCATACATACTCTCGCTATCATTTTCTCAACAACCGAACGGAGTTAAGCATAATCCTCCATTTGTTTTCTTTCGTGCCAATTTTTCCCAAATCAGAAACTCGAATATAAAAAATCATTCTTTTCTTTAATTACATTCGCTCATCAACAAAACGAAGCTAAACCCAGAAGATTGAAGAAAAAGTGAGGAATATATAAATGTAGGAGGCTTACTCTGATAATTCCGGCAGAGAGATGGAACTTTGAGTCGGAAAATGAGTTGGAATGCCTGAGTTCCGGTGACCTGAGACAGCCAGAAGACGGCAGAACAACCGAGACGTCAGCAATAACTCCGGATATCTGCATACCTGTTGCCAAGCTCAACTCTAGGTTTCAAAATCTCATGAGAGAGAGAGAGAGAGAGAGCTCTTCTCCTTTCGATTGAATGTCTATGAGAAATAACTGATTTTCTGATTTTTGGGGAAACAAATTCAGCATTTCGCTCGCATTGGAACCATCCATACTGACGGACCACATTTTGGTGCCATATATAATATGTTTTTTTAAGCTAAGGGAGATGGATGGTTTGAATTTTTAAAAAATAATTTGTTGAAATATAACATTATTTATTGATTTTTTTTAAATAGAGAATTTGTAAAAAAATTTAGGAGCACTAAAAAAAGTTTTAAGGGAGAGATGACTGAAGAATTAAATGTGTAGCGACAATTGGGGTTGAGATTATTATTAAAGTTATAAAAATATAAAAAATTTAAAATAAAATTTAATCTTTTAATTACTTATATATCCATAACTTCTAATATATTAACTTAAAATAACTTGTCATTAAGGATATTTTAAAAAGAATTATTGAATTTAAAAATGGATGAAAATTGTTTAGGGTTTTTTTAGAGGGTTGGATTGTTTCCTGATTAGGAAAAAAAATTGTTATATTTTGCTGAAAAGGAAAAGAAAGAGGAAGTCTGGTTGTTTTATGATTAGATGTAAGCGATTATAATAATTTTTGAATTTGATCTATAATAATATTTTAAGATCTTGCAGTTATGTTCTTCCAAAAAACAAAGAGGTATATTATTTTAATTTTAAAAATTATTTGCTAAAATACAATGTTAGAATTGATCCTTCTTTTGATCAGAGAATTTGTAAAATTTAAGAGGCATTGTTAAAACTGTAGGAAAAGATAATTGAATAAAAAAAAGTCTACTAATAGTAGGAGGTTAAAAAGATTATGAAAATTATAAAATATTTGTAAAATTTAATTTAATTTATTAAACTGTTGTGCACCCATAATTTTTAAATATTTTAATTAAAAGTTATTTATAATTTAAATAAAATATTTCTGGAAGAATGATTGAACTAAAAAAAATGTTAAGTACCATTTGGAGTTCCTTTAATTAATAGGAGAGATCGCAATAGACTTAAATACAGGATTAAAGAGCATTACAATCAATATCATTAAAATTTTTGAATTTTTTTATATAGTTTGAGAAAGAATTAACTCATTACCAATTGTTATGATTCAAATATCCAAAATATTATCATCAACATGCATCTTTCTTGACAAAAACTTCATAAAGTATCTTTGGATCTTTGAATGTGGAAGTGTAGATTTGGATTCAATGGCTTAATTCCAAGTTCACAATTATCACAAATAGGGTTTTGGTTGGGATTCTAAATGAAACTTTGTAGTGCCTAAATCTTTAAAACTGTTTTCAAGCTCAAGGTTGGATTTGTAATCCAAAACTATCTGGGTTTCTTTCTAACCAAATACCCTATGCTCCTTTGAATTCTACCTTGCCCCCAATGCCCCTTAACATAATTATGCGGCACCCATCCTATGAGCCCTTTGCTGCCAAATGAGAACTTCACCTCTCTTTCCTTTATTCTTCTATCCCTTCTCTTTTCTCCCCTAGGTGCCTAGTTCAATTGACCTTCAAATTTTTCGTTGAAGCTATGAACAATTTCAAAAAGCTTTGAAACTTAGTTTCTACCTTCCCTATTTATTAATTTCTTTGAAGATTTCTTATGTGCATATTATCATGATTTCTAAAATTAAATTTGTTAGTTATTTAAAGCTATTAATTCACTATGTCGAGCTAAATTTTGTTGCTTCTAAACCTTGAATCGTAATATAGTCAATTATGAATGATTTATTGAAAAAAAAAAAAACAAATTTAATGTTGATTCTTTACATGCGTTGTGTCACCAACCTTTAAGTTTTTCTCCACTTGGTGGTCACTTGTTGAGAACTCTTTCCAGCCAAGTTAATTAGTCAACACTTATAACATCACATGTGTCATTTGGGCCACTACTAGATCCTTGATTACTTGACATTGCCAAGTGCATGTCACAAGCCAAGCAAGTTCATGGTATTATGTTTGTCTATGACTACTTGTCTTATGTACATAGGATGGGTAACTACTATTCACTTTATTTATTGAGAGTTATAATGAATTAGTGTAAAATGGGATATGATTTCTTGATCAATTTTATATTTCCTATTGACAGAGTTAGAATAGCGTAAAAAGCTTAGGAGGGTGAGTGTTCATAAGTTATTGCAAAACTCACTATAATTTGTAAACATGTTTAGTCTACTTTTCTCCTCCTCCAAACATGCACTGTCTATAGAGGTGTTAATGATTAATTGTGTTGCGTACTATTCATTTATGTCTCTCATTTACTTTCATGAATGCTTACTGCTTTTGTTTTTACTTTACATTTGATGGTTGTGAGTTTGTTTATATAGCAAAATTACAATATACTTTCAGTTGACTAGTTAAGTAAAAGTGTTACAACTAGTGTTGTACAACCCTTATTCAACTCATGACACCAAAGCATGTGGTTCCATTAAACCATATGTCAAGGGAGCATAAAGGGATGGCATGTCATGGGATATCTCGTGGATTTAGATGGCTTATGTTAGCCTTAGTGGTTACATAATTATATTTAATGTGTTTTGATGATATTAACATATCTGTTGTTTCAAGTGTATTTTATCTTTCCAGATAAAGTTAATACAGGTACAAGTGACAAATACATGAAGATACAAAATCAAATGCAAAGATCAGACCGAGTGGACATTCAAGTATGAAAGATCAAAATGACACTCACTTTGAAGAACTCAAGCACATCCAAGGAAGCTAATATAGAATCATATGTAATAGGGGGTTTGAGGTAGTAATTGTTGTAACTCTTGCAATTTTGTTTTACATATGTTTATTGAGCAAGAGTTGAGCAAATTGCATGTGCATATTAGAACATACGAGTATATAGGATTTCACTAAATCATAAATTCAACACTCATGGTTTTCAAAGATAAAACAAAGAGTTTGACAAAAATATCTTATACTCAAATATATTTTTATATGGGACAAGTTTTAAATCATATTAGTATTATAATCTTTTAAAAACTTGATCCTAGTTGGGTTTAAAACGTGACGACCTACTTAACTTACCATATAATTAATCACATTAAACACCCTGATACCACAACTAATCATATAATAAAGTCAACCCAAACTCGTGGGCACTGGGGACACTCCTAACATACACAGTGGAAACTTACGCAGCAGTAAATATAAATTTCATTCACCAAAACCATAAGATACATAATACCAGAGTTACCTACATACCATCATAATACTGTATATATATTTTTACAATCCCCAAAATCATCAAAGGATATATCTAGGATCTAAAATCAAAAACCTACTCACCCTAGTTCAAAAGACTCACCCTCCTAGCGGGGTGGTAATCACTGCCTCAACGGCGGCCTTGGTTCGCCGGTCTTTCTGGGTTCCTTTAAGCTGAGGTGAGACACCTCTCAGTAAGGGAAATAAATTAAATACATTTGTATGACAACATGAATATTTAGTTGCTATTATAAGCATACAATACATTTCACATATTTGGAAACTGATAATATCATAACTAATTAAACATATCATTTCATAAATATACTAATTCATACTGCATATCACTGTTCATAAAATCATCTCATATAACTAGTAATTTTGAAATTTATCCAGGATGTATAGCTAGCTGATGTCATGTATTACCCCACATGACGGGTTGTGCAGCTCGAAAGCGGAACTTGACAATGGCTGGCCGACCATTACCGAGTAAAAAATATCTGTAAGTACGAAGGGTCCGCCACACCCTGGTCCGAATTGTCAGGTGGACGTCTACAACTCTACACTGAAAGTCACATCGACTATCCATCTCCCACCCCCTCTACTAGTAGGGGCAGTTAACACAAGTCTGAACTGAATTGATCTGTTTAGCTATGGTATCGTGCTCCTGAAACTGGACTGAACTACCATCCGGGTTCTGATAACATATTATACATGATAATATACTGTTTGCACATGAATACATTGATAGCGTTTTCTGATTTCTATAATAACATAAAAAAATACGGTCTTGCGCCGATTACATTTATAACTGCGACCTTGCACCGAATACATACATAATCCACGGCCTTGTGCCAGCTATCAACCACGGCTTTGCGTCGAACGTAACATAATGATCTGTATAAATGTATTATTTATCATGTATTCTGAAATCATAATGTACTGCATTATCCTATTATTTCTGAAAATCACTAAAACATGTTTTATCTATAAAATTGACTTAACATAATACAATGTACTTAAAATTAATATTCATGCCACACAATACTAAATAAAATCATACATTCTGTTCTGAAATCGTATTTCCTGACATTTCATACTAAAAATACGCATTCCTGTATAATAGTAGTATTTTTCCAAATATACATTTTTCTCAATAATACTCAGATGTAATACATGCTTTGTGAACATAAATCTACTAATAAATAATAATAATTTTCATAGAAAAATTCCTACTTTAGTTTATACCCTTACCTGACTATTGAAAGGCCCCTATAGTGCTTAGTCCTACACCCGCGGGGTTTCCCGTTCAACACTCTGAAAACAATATTTCCCAAAACAAAACTTCAGTATTCCTTCGAGTACTGCATTTTCTACAATTGTAGGAAAGGCAAATATTTAGTAAAAAGTCTTACCTTGAATTTGGAATGAAATCTAAATTAATCCCACTAGCGATCCACTCTAACAGATTTGAAGAGAACTCTTCCAGGAGTGTCGTGGTCGCCTCGGATAGTCGAACCGGCCAGAATCTGGCCCGAAATCTTAGAAAGAAGGGGAGAGGGACGAATAGGAGAGAGAGAGAGAGAGAGAGACAGAGACAGAGAGAGAGAGGAGGGTTTGTGGGTGAATATATTGTAGAAAATTCGAGTTTACGCTATTTATACACTGACCTTCGTCGACGAGACACGTCACTTCGTTGATGAGGTCATGAAGGAAATTCTCCGATGAACACTTATTCCTCATCGACAAAATTCAAAGCTAAAAAATAGTCTCTCGGTATCTTCTCGTCGACGAAACACATCCCCATCGACGATCCCCTTAAGCATTGTCGTCGACAAACATCCTGTGTTCGTCAACGAGACCCCTATTGACACTCCAATTACAACTTCTTTCTCTTTTTTTCCCCCCTTCTTTTATTATTTTAAATTATGTTAATTATTTGGGTCTCAACATTCTCCCCTCCTTATAAAATTTCGTCCTCGAAATTTACTATCCATATGATTCATCATTCCTTAAAGAAAACAATCTACTTATTTTATTACTTACCCCGTTACATTCAGAGTTCTAAGAGATTACATACAGAAAATAAAAATTCCCCCAAAACCAAAAGACTATTTACTAACTAAACTAATTACATACACTGACTAACCTATAAAAGAAATAGTACACAATTTATATGCACCTAACTTGGCTACAACTGAACCTTTTGGAACACTTGCAGATATTTCTGTCTTATTTGTTCTTCGAGTTCCCAAGAAGCTTCTTCTATTGCATGATTTCTCCATAGGACTTTTACCAAAGGAATCTTCTTATTACGTAATTCATGTTCTTTCCTATCCAGAATTTGTACTGGTACCTCCTCATAAACTAATGAATCACTGATCTCTAATTCACCATAATTGATTACGTGAGAAGGATCTGGGACGTATTTCCTCAACATAGAAACGTGGAATTCATCGTGTATCCTGGACAACACAGGTGGTAAAGCTAACCTATAGGCAACCGGCCCCACTTTTTCTAGAATCTCAAACGGGCCAACGAACCAAGGGTTAAGTTTACCTTTCCTTTCAAATCTCATAACCCCTTTTAAAGGAACTATTTTAAAAAAACTTATGATCGCCAATATTAAATTCTAATTTCCTGCGGCAGTTATCGGCGTAACTCTTCTGTCGGCTCTGAGCTACATTGATTTTATCTCTAATGAGTCAAACCTTATCATATGCTTGCTGCACTAGTTCAGGTCCCACAACTCGCTGTTCACCCATCTCATCCCAATATAAAGGAGAAAGACATCTCCTACCGTAAAGTGCTTCAAACGGTGTCATGCCAATGCTGGCCTGATAATTGTTATTGTACGCAAACTCCACCAGCAGCATGAATTGAGTCCAATTACCCCAAAAATCCAGCACGCATGCTCGAAACATATCTTCTAATATCTGTACCGTCCTCTTAGTCTGCCCGTTTGACTGAGGATGGAACGCCGTGCTGAAAGATAACTAAGACCCTAGAGCCTCCTACAAGCTCCTCCAAAATCGTGATGTGAAACGCGGGTCTCGATCTAACAATATAGACATTGGCACTCTATGAGTACGGATTATCTCATGAATATAAATCTCTACTAGTCGGTTAAGGGAGTAGCTGATCTTGATAGGAAGGAAATGAGTGGTCTTAGTCAAATGATCTACAATCACCCAAATTGCATTCTGGCCATGCAATGCCGACGGCAGCCCTGAAACAAAATCTATAGATATGTGATCCCATTCCCACTCTGAGATAAAAAGTGGCTGCAACTGACCTACTAGCCTCTAGTGCTCAGCCTTTACCTACTGGTACGTCAAATACTGTACTACATATTCGGAAATCTCCTTCTTTATACCACTCCACCAATGAGACTCTCGTAGATCCCTATACATTTTCGTATTGTCGGGATGAATTGTGTATAAAGATCTGTGAGCCTCCTCAAGGATAGTCTTCCTGATATCAGCATCAGCAGGAACACATAACTTAGAACAAAACCGCAGAGCTCCATCATCTGTAATACAAAATTGTTCTCCCTAACCACTCTATACTTTGACCATTACTTCTGCTAACTCTGGATCATCTTTCTGAGCAGCTTTAATCCTTTCGTACAAAGTAGGCTGTACCACTAAACTGGCAACACATACCTAAGGACCACTCTCGATCAACTCTATGTTGAGTCTCTCCAGATCCATCATGATTGGATACTGAATCTCCATAGCTACCATCGCTGGCCCCATAGATTTCCTGCTCAACGCATCAACTACTACGTTTGCTTTCCCTGGATGGTAACTAATAGTGCAGGGAAAATCTTTAATAAGTTCCAACCACCTTCTTTGTCTCATATTCAGTTCCTTCTGAGTGAAAAAGTACTTTAAACTTTTATGGTTGGAGAATATTTCACATCGCTTGCCATATAGATAATGCCTCAAAATCTTCAATGCATGTACTACTGCAGCCAATTCAAGATCATGGGTAGGGTAATTCTTTTCATATTCTTTCAGCTGCTTGGAAGCATACGCTACCACCCTACCATGCTACATTAATACACAGTCAAGTCCCTTCAAGGACACATCACTGTAAATAACATATCCCTCACCCCCTAATGGGATGATCAAAACTCGTGTCGTGACAAGCCTTTCCTTCAATTCCTGGAAACTCTGCTCACAACTGTCATCCCATTAAAATTAGGTATTCTTCTTAGTCAGTCATGTCAGAGGCCCTGATAACACTGAGAATCCCTTAACAAAACAACGGTAATACCCAACCAGCCCTAAGAAACTCCTGATCTCCTGGACGTTCCTCGGTCTAGTCCAATTCACTACCATATCAATTTTACTAGGATCCACAGAGATTCCATCCCCTGAAATAGCATGTCCCAAAAACACAACCTTCTCGAGCCAGAATTCACATTTGCTGAACTTGGCATACAACTTCTTTTCCCTGAGTGTCTGTAAAACCTACCTCAAATGCGTCTCATGCTCTCATAGCTCCTCGAATAGACCAGTACGTCATCAATAAAAATAACAACAAACTGGTCTAAATATTGGTGGAAGATCCTATTCATCAAATCTATAAATATTCCAAGAGCATTCGTTAGACCAAAAGGCATAACTATGAACTCATAATGCCCATACCTGGTCCTAAAAGCCATTTTCGATACATCTTCTGCCCTTACTTTCACTTGATGATAGCATGATCTGAGATCAATCTTAGAATACATTCGTGTACCCTGGAGTTGATCAAATAGATTATTTATACAGGGTGGAGGATACTTGTTCTTAATTGTCACCTTATTAATTTCCCTATAATCTATACACATCCTCATGGACCCGTTTTTCTTCTTCACAAATAACACTAGAGCTCCCCAAGGAAATACACTAGGTCGTATAAAACCCTTATCAAGCAAATCTTGCAACTAATCTTTTAGTTCTGCCAACTCTGCTAGCACCATTTGGTAAGGTGCTTTAGAAATCGGCACTGTACCTAGAAGCAGATCAATAGAAAAATCTACCTCACGATTAGGTGGCAAACCTGGTAGTTCATCTGGAAAAACATCTATAAACTCTTTTACCACTGGCGTACTAGTGAGCTTCAATTCATTCCTTCACAAAGGCCACGAATCCCTAACAACCAATTAGGAGTAGTCTCCTTGCCTGAATAGCTGTAACCAACTGAGATGGGGATTGCACACGCGACCCTATAAACCTGAATTCTGATCTTCTTGGAGGTCTGAATATCACTTCTCTTAAATGGCAATCTATACTGGCAAAGTTAACTGCTAGCCAATCCATGCCAAATAAAGCATCAAACTCGTGCATGTCCAACACTATCAGATCAACAGACAAAATTCTCCCTTGGATATCAACTGGATAACCTCGGAGCACCCTACTACACCTCACTACTGACCCGGTCGGTGTAGTCACTAACAATTCAGTGTCTAATAACTGTGTTTCTGCCCCCACACAATTTAGTTCAGCCCATAGATACTAACGAGTGTGTGGCTTATGAATCAAATAATGCAATAACTTTAAATTAAAGCATGCTAACCATGTATGTCACCATGTCGTCTGCTGTCTCAGCATCACCCGGTGTCAAAGCGAAAACTCTGGCTGGAGCCATATTCCTCTGCTGGCCTCCACATAGCGCTTGATAGCCTCCCCGAGTAGGTCTAGGATCTGAAGCAGCACCAATCTGGGTTTGGCAATCTCTCATCATATGCCCTGTCTCCCCACATCGGTAGGAGATACCTCGCTCGACACGACACTTACCCAGATGCCTCTTCCCACAAGTCGGGCAAGCTGAAAAAGGCTGCATACCCTGAAAACCACGATTCCATATCTCCTGCTTCTGGTCCTTGTAATAACCACCTCTCTTCCACAAACCTCGATTGGACCCCTGCTGGGAACCAGAAGGTGTGGATCTCTTCCTTTGTCTCCCCTCTTTTGCCTTTAACCGCTCTCTGGCGTCTGCCATAGTTGCCCTCTCTACCAGCTTGGCAAAATCTTGCAATTTTAGTATTAACACTTGCTTATACAATTATCTCCTCAAACCTCTTTCAAACTGTCGTACCTTCTTCGTCTCATCTGGAATGATGTATAGGGCGAAGCGAGACAACTTAATAAACCTCACCGCGTACTGCTGCACTATCAGCGGTCCCTGCTTCAGATTTAGGAACTCCTTTATCTTAACTTCCCTAGATGAGGCTGGAAAATATCTATCAAAAAATATTTCCTTAAATCGTTCCCATGTCATCTCCATAGGCATTGTCCTCTGCTCTTCCAAGAGTTTCACTGCCGTTCACCATCTCTCGGCCTCTCTAGTCAGTTTATATGTAGCGAACATCACCCTCTGCTCCTCAGTACACTGTAGCACTGCAAACACTTTTTCGATCTCCTGCACCCAGTTTTTAGCAACTACAAGATCAGTTCCTCCTGAGAAAGTCGGAGGATTCATCTTAATGAACTTCTCAATCGAACTGTCGTGGCCTGCAGATGGACCACCCTGCTCTTTGGAGTTCCTGGCAATTTCAGCCATGACTTGTTGTGCCATGCTGCGCAGTATTGCGTCTGAATCACCACCCACAGCGCTTGAGGGCCTAACACCCTCATTACCACTATCATGGGTGCTACTACCTACAGGGTCCATCCTAAAAAGACAATAAACTTAGCATAGAACCCTATCACCATAACATATCATCTAACTAGTATATTATATTTTTAACTAATTCATCATTCCTGATCTTAATTCAAGGCTCAATCCTGCAACCTGGATACCCAACAAGACAATAGTTTACCATGACTTTCCTGAAGTCGTCACCTTAGGAAAGACACAAAAACCATCACGAAAGTCCTACATCTAAACTACAAAATTAGACCTCAAATTCCCTTATCCTATACTCTGATACCAAACTGTGACGACCTGCTTAACTTACCATATAATTAATCACATTAAACACCCTGATACCACAACTAATCATATAATAAAGTCAACCCGAACCCGTGGGCACCGGGGACACCCCTGACATACACAGCGGAAACCTAAGCAACAGTAAATATAAATTCCATTCACCAAAGCCATAAGATACATAATACCAGAGTTACCTACATACCATCATAATACTGTATATAAATTTTTACAAGCCTCAAAATCATCAAATGATATATCTAGGATCTAAAATCAAAAACCTACTCACCCTAGTTCAAAAGACTTACCCTCCTAGCGGGGTGGTAATCATTGCCTCAACGGCAGCCTCAGTCCGCCGGTCTTTCTGAGTTCCCTGAAATAGTTTAAGTTGGGGTAAGACACCTCTCAGTAAGGGAAATAAACTAAATATAGTTGTGTGACAACATTAATATTTAGGTGCAATTATAAACATACAGTACATTTCACATATTTGGAAATTGATAATATCATAACTGATTAAACATATCATTTCATAAATATACTAATTCATACTGCATATCACTGTTCATAGAATCATCCGATATAACTAGTAATTGTGAAATTTACCCAGGATATATAGCTAGTTGATGTCATGTATCACCCCCCATGATGGGTTGTGCAGCCCGAAGGCGGGAGCCGACAATAGCTAGCCGACCACTGCGAAGTTAAAAATGTTTGTAAGTACGAAGGGCCTACCATACCCTGGTCCGGACTGCCAGGTGGACATCTACAACTCTACACTAAAAGCCACATCGACTATCTATCTCCCACCCCCTCTACTAGTTGGGGCGGTTAGCACAAGTTTGAATTGAACTGATCTATTTAGCTACGGTACCGTGCTCCTGAAACTAAACTGAACTACCATTCGGGTTCTGATAACATATAATACATGATAATATATTGTTTGCACATGAATAGATTAATAGCGTTTTTTGATTTCCGTAATAACATAAATAAATACGGCATTACGCCGATTATATTCATAACTGCAGCTTTACGCCGAATACATACATAATCCATGGCATTGCGCCGACCATCAACCACGGCCTTGCACCGAACGTAACATACATACTGATCTGTATAAATGTATTATTTATCATGTATTCTGAAATCATAATGTACTGCATTATCCAGTTATTTCTGAAAATCACTAAAACATGTTTTATCTATAAAATTGACTTAAAATAATACAATGTAAGTAAAATTAATATTCATGCCACACAATACTAAATAATATCATACATTCTGTTCTAAAATCGTATTTCCTGACATTTCATACTAAAAATACGCATTCCTGTATAATAGCAGTATTTTTTCCAAATATACATTTTTCTTAATAATACTCAGATGTAATACATGCTTTGTGAACATAAATCTACTAATAGATAATAATAATTTTCAAGGAAAAATTCCTACTTTAGTTTATGCCCTTACCTAACTATTGAAAAGCCCCTATAGTGCTTAGTCCTACACCTGTAGGGTTCCTCATTCAACACCCTGAAAATAATATTTCCCTGAACAAAACTTTAGTATTCCTTCGAGTATTACATTTTTTACAACTATAGAAAAGACAAATATTTAGTAAAAAGCCTTACCTTAAATTTGGAATGAAATCCAAGTTGACCCCACCGGCGATCCACTCCAGTAGATTTGAAGAGATCTCTCCCAGGAATGCTGTGGTGGCCTTAGATCGTTGAACCGGCGAGAATCCGAATTGAAATCTTAGAGAGAAGGGGAGAGGGATGAACGAGAGAGAGAGAGAGAGAGAGAGAGAGAGAGAGAGAGAGAGAGAGGAGGAGGAGGAGGAGGGTTTGTGCATGAATATATTGCAGAAAATTCAAGTTTAGACTATTTATACATTGGCCTTCGTCAACGAGGTCATGAAGGATATTCGTCGACGAACACTTATTCCTCGTCAACGAAATTCAGAGCTGAAAAATAGCCTCTCCATATCTTCTCGTCAATGAGATACATCCCCGTCAACGATCACTTTAAGCATGCTCGTAGACGAACATCCTGTTTTTGTCAACGAGACCCCTATTGAAACTCCAATTACAACTTCCTTCTCTCTCTTTTCCCCCTTCTTTTATTATTTTAAATTACGTTAATTATTTGGGTCTCTACATAAAACCTCAGTTATGCACCTATCAAATTTCCTTAACACCCTTTGGTATTTAGGGCATACCTTTTGCTAAAAATGTCCAAAAAGGGAGATCTTGGTATTCATGGAAAGTTAAGAAAAAATTCCACAACTTTCATGTTGATGACTTTTTATGATTTGGGTAATTCGTCGACAATTTGGGGTAATTCGTCGACAATTTCAAGCATAATGTAGCCTAGCTAAAATAATCGCTTAATTGGGGTAATTAGTCGACGAATTGGGTCGAATAGTCGACGATTTGCATTGGGATTTAGACCCCAATGACTATAAATGACTAGTTTTCAAAGTAAACAATTATTTTACAAGCCCAAGAGCCATAAAACATCTAGTAACCCATTTTTCCTATAAATACAAGTCCAAAGTCTTGTTTAAACATGACTTTTAGTGATTAACATATTTTGAATATCATTCCTAAGTACTTTTCATTTAGTTCATCATCTCAAGTGCTCAATATCTCTCTTGCTCTCTAAGCTTGTATGATTCATTACTTGAGAGATTAGTGTGATGTTTGTATTGTATTAGATATTAGCTCAGTCAAGGAGCATTGTTTTGTATTTCATTTCAAGTTGTAAAAGGTTCTTGGTGAACCGTGATTGAAGGTTCTTGGTGAACCGAATTGCAAGGATTCTTGGTGAACCTTGCGGCTTTTGGTGAGCGAAAGGGGTTGGTTCGCATGTGAAGGTTCTTGGTGAACCTTGTGGCTCTTGGTGAGCAATAGGGATTTATTCCCGTTTCTAAAGGCTTCTTTGCTAGTGAAGGAGGCATATAGTGGACTGTGGAATCCTTGAGTGTGTCTTAAGCCATGGGCATAGGTTGGGTGCCAAACCACGTTAAAACATTGGTGTTAAGCTTCTCTTCCCTATACTTTTTATTCTATGTCTTGTGCATGATTTATATTTTATATATTGTGATATAATTGTTTGTATCTTGTCAAGATTTATATTTTGTATAGAAAAGCGAAAATATGCAAAAGAGTCCATTCACCCCCCCTTTAGACTCTACTCTCGAGCCAACAAGTAATATCAGAGCAAGACGCTCACATTTTCGAAGTAAGTTCTAGAGCGAAAAGATCAAATGGCGTATATAGTGGACACTTAAGTTTCTTAAAGGCAATCCGTGAACAAACCACCAAAGTTCAACGACACCAACTACCCATCATGGAAAAATTGAATGCCATCTTCATTCAATCGTGCGATCTAGATATGTGAGAGATCATCTCAAATGGAGATTTCTCCTTCTCCAAGAAAAATGAAGATATTCCAAAGTCATTGATGGAGTTAACAACCGTGGAAAAGAGGTTAGCACAACTTAACTTCAAAACAAAATATTGTCTTTATTGTAGCTTGAGCGATAAAGAGTACTTTCGCATTTGTGGATGTGAAACTGCAAAAGAAATTTGGGATAAGCTCTAGGACACATACGAAGTTAAGATGAACGGTGATGAAAATGCTACAACTTGGGATAAACTTGATGGATTTTCCACTGACAATGAAACAGAGGACAAAGCGGAACATTCTTGTCTCAGCTAACGAGAAAGATGAGATAAGTTCCGTTGACGATGATTATGCTCCTTCATATAATGAATTGGTAAATACTTGTTTTAAATTGTTTGATGAATTAATTTTAGTAAAAATAAAGAACAAAAATATTGAGAAAGAGCTTGTTTTATTTAAACAAAGGGAATTATCTTCGAAAGAAGAAAATGACTCCCTTAAAAAGAAAAATGAGGAGTTCATAACTACGTCTAAAAAAGACTATGAAATTTTTCAAGTAGAAGTAAGAAATTTGAAAAATCAAATTGAAAATATTTTAAAAGAAAATATTCTCTTGAAAAAGAGAGATGAAGATCATGGTAAAACCATTAGAGAAAAATAAAACTCCAATAATTTCTTAGGAGTAAAAAGAAATAGCCTTTACAAAAGGAATTTGTGTTATGATTCCTCTTACAAATCACATGATTATGCCTCATCAAGTAAAAATAGGGCTTTTAAGACAAAACATTCACATGCAAACAAAACTTGCTTGTATTGTGAAAGGAAATGTCACATTAGTTATTCTTACCCTTTTAGAGGTGTCAGAGGCAAAGAAAGGAAGTTAGAATGGGTAATTAAGAAAACCAGCCCCTTGGGACCCAAGGAAGAATGGGTACCTAAACAAATTACCTAATCTTGTTTAACTATTACTTCCTTATAACCTAGGATTAGTAAATAGGATATAGGTAGATTTAACCATACCTAGGTAAAAAGGGGATTGTGATGGTTAAGTGAAGCTATATAGTGCAAAAATTATAGACACTTACCATAATAGCGCTTAAGGTATAAAATCCCAGCTTACGCACAATAACTGCTTAATCATTACACTGGGAACTTTAGAAGATCAAGCCAATATGATAAGTTCAAATGTTAAATCCAATATGATCTTTAAATTGTGTATATCCTTGTTAATTGGTTAATGTATACATGAAAATATTAGTTATTGTTTATAAGATAAAATAGCATGCACACCCTCACAAGCTCTATACTTAGGCTTGTTCTTTAGGACTAGAAAGGAATGAAACAATATTTGCTTTTGTGAAATATTAATTTTCATGAGATACCATTCCTCCAAAATGTACAAGGTAAAGGGACCCAACTAGTCTATTTTTGGGTGAAAATAGAAACCTTGTATTTCATATATGAATATCTTAGGTATTGAATAAAGGTTCAAAAGCATGCTTTAATAGGTAAATTCATCTCTTATAGATAACAGAAGTCTTCCTTAAGTCGTATGAACATATGATGGTAAAACTTAAATATGCATAGTCAGCATATTTTTTGCATAAAATTGAGTCTTAAGGAAAACCACACGAGTAATGCATACCATCCAACCCTTAACCCATCTTGGGTTACCTTTTAAGCAAAATGA
The DNA here is from genome assembly GCF_029873635.1 of Malania oleifera. Taxonomy (NCBI): domain Eukaryota; kingdom Viridiplantae; phylum Streptophyta; class Magnoliopsida; order Santalales; family Ximeniaceae; genus Malania; species Malania oleifera. The sequence goes on from NC_080425.1 coordinate 14,557,289, forward strand.
ATAGTTCCTCTCTTTTTAATGATGATCAAAGGGGGAGAAGTAGGGTGGTGTTATAGGATGGGTGCTATAGGTGGGTGTATTAAGTACAAATATGTAGTGTTACTTAATCTATTTTAATGAAAGTTCACTGTATTTGTTGATTGGTCTTTATATAAAATGAACTTTCTAGTTTATATAATTGTATGTTGAATGTTTTAATTGTGCCTTAAATGCATATAGTAAGGGGGAGAAAGATTTCATCTTATTCAAATAATATGCATAAATTAAGGGGGAGCTTACAATTATATCCTATAAGAACATCAATGGTTTGTCATCATAAAAAAAGGGAGATTGTTAGCCTTGGTGGTTAGATGATCTTAATTGTTATGTTTTGATGAAAACAATGTAATGACCCAAAAAATAGTTGTACAAGATTAATGGAATGATCCTAAAATAAAAATAAAAATATTAATTAATTAATTAGTTAATTACTATTAAATTGAATTAATTAAATGAATAATATGATATATATATATATATATATATATACTTCAACCTTAAGGAATCTTGAGATTTGATTTCAATTGAAATCAAATCACAGAGGTAGAACCCCCCCCCAGCGCTCATCGTCTCTCTCTCTTCTCGCCTTCCCTCTTTCTCTCCCTCTCTTTTCATTTTTCTTGGCGAATACTTGGCCGATTGAAGAACGAAAAATATCCCTGGGTTCCATTCTTGGCCACCAATATTTTAACCGGAGTGGATTCGTGATTAGCGAGTCATAGGCACCACTCTTGAGATAAGGTAAACTCTCTCTCTCTCTCTCTCTCTCTCTCTCTCTCTCTCTCCCCTCGATATCTTTCAAATCTTCAGCCAAATTGACGATCGGACACCACCACAGGGTCCCAGCTTCGATTCTGAGCAAGTTAATCGGAGCAGATTTTTGATTTGGGGATCCTAGGCACCACTCCAAGACTAAGGTGTGGAGTATAAATTATGTTTGTTATTTTAAAAATTAACCGATTAAATTGTAGTATTTGATTATATTAGATTTTTAGAAATATTCCTAAGATTTAATTAAACAGCAAGATTTGATTATATTATATTTTTGGGGAATATTTTGGAACTAAGTTAAACTACAGGGATTTGATTAAATAGAATTTTTGGGGAATATGTTGGAATTAAGTTAAATTACAGGGATTTGATTAAATTAGATTTCTGAGAATATTTTGGAATTATATTAAACTATGGGGATTTGATCATATTGGTGTTTTTAAATATGTTAGAAATTAAATTTAAATATAGGAAGTGGATCCTACCTGCATTTTTTGTTAGAATCTAACCGGTTAATCGGAGAACGTAGGCTTGGAAAATGTTAAAATAATTATAATTTCGGAGTAGAGCTAATTAAACCTAGGCATGTGAATACAGGGATTTGTGTAAATGCCGCAAGCATCGGTTTAGAATCCTTACAGGCACGTTCTCAATAAACAGGTAAGGGGAATTAAATTATGTCAGGAATTTTTAGAAATTAATTGATTAAATTAAAGTATGATATGAAAATATTATATGTGATATTATAACTTATTAGACATATAAGAAATAATAGTTTTGGGACTATCCTATGTTTTACTGGATAATTATTATATTGTTAAATATTACTGAAAAACCTGTGTGACATAAGAAAGGATTTTGATTATTGCAAAATGAATATGTGAATATATTATATGATGAGACATGATTTATGTTGAGAAAAAAACAGATACGTTTTAAATAGATATGTTGATATGAGATGTATATAGATATATTTTACACTAGTATAATGATATGTAACACAAATATGTTTGATACAAATATGTTGAGATGAGATATATATATATAGACTAGTTTTATCAGATATGATGAAATGTGATAAATATACGGATGCAAATTTCATTAATATGTTAAAATGAGATATACACAGACATAATGAGATATACACATACATGATGAAATATGATGAACAACCATTAGTTACAGACATGGTGTATTATTTACACATGGATACTGATGAGCTTGAGCTTATTTATGAGAAATGAAATCTTTTGGAAAGATATTATTATGTATACTGATTGGTAGAAATGAGAGCCCGGTTGGTTAATGATATGAGAGCACGATACCATTGCTAGTGATTAAGTTAGTGCAACGACACTGCTCGGGGAGTGTGTTGGTAATGGAGGTCGATTGAGCATGCAGAGAGATGTTGACCACCCCAGGGTCCGGACTAGGTTGCGGTGGGTCAATCGTACTACAAACAATGTATTTTGATCTAACCTAATAGGCCAGCCACGGTTAGGTTTTGCCTTTAAGCCGCACAACCCGGTCATATGCAGTAATTACATAACGGTGATATGAATGTGTAACGCCCTGAACCCAAAATCCCGGGTCCGGTGCGTTATACTTGATAATATCCTAATAAATCATAATCCATAACATACGCAGCAGAAAACATAAACATAATCTCCATAACCATAATACAATAATACCAGAGTTTACTACTCCTATCTAAATACCATATTATCTATACATTCACCTGTATTCACAAATCTACATAACTCCCCAAACATAACCTACACTTCCAGTATTCACAACTATTCATCTACCTAAAGACTTCAATACATAAAACATAAAACGTAAAATATATACATCCCAAATATTATCAAAATTATACCCTTATCCTCAAAAGTGTTATCACAGCTCGAGCTCTCTAAGCCCAGTTTTGTGGAGGTCCTAAAAAAGATTAATTCATATTCGGGTGAGACACATCTCAGTAAAGGAAGAAACAATATATTAAAATAGTGTGTGGGTCATATGAGTTTATAAATATCAATTTAGTAACATTTGCAAAACATTATCATAAATACTGAAATCATTTTTTGAACCTAATCAATCACATACAAAGATGTAACCCACGAGATTACCCAAGGATAGGGATGATTATCCGTCCATACAAGTAACACCCCTCTGCTCTGATACATTTGGCAACCCAAATGTCACAGCTAAAGCATACCAGGGCACTCACCTTACTCAGTAAGCCCTCAAGTGATAAATCGATCTCGTACTCACACAGTTCATACAAAAGTTTACTGGCGAAGGCTCCCAAGAATAGGGAAATCTACCCGCCCATACAAGTAGTTTCCCTTTGCCCTAGTACGTTATGCAGCCTACTATTACACCTGATACAACTAGGGCACTCGCCTTTCTTAGCAAGCCCTCGGGCGAAGAGTTGGCCTCGCCCAAATGTAACATGTTCTACTAGCATAAATACTGCTAATATCATAATACATTATTTTTTTTGCCATTATTCTGCATCTCTCAACTGTTCATGTTCTCATCTTTTACTTTTCATTTCATTTTACTTTACGTGACTCTTTCCCATTTTATATTGTTCACATTTCACATTTCATTTCCATTTCATTTATTCCCTTTTTCATTTCATTTCATTTCGTATCCAGCATCTTTCAGCTGTTTTACTCAGCATTTTTCAGCTGTCATACATTTACCCAGCATCTTTCAGCTGTTTTACCCAGCATATTTTAGCTATTTTACCTAACATTTTTTAGCTGTCATACATTTACCCAGCATATTTCATCTGTTTTACCCAACATATTTCAGCTATTTACATGGTTGACACACACGAACAACATATTTCATTTAACATTTTCGTACTCAGGTCATTCCCTGTATATCACGACATATAACATATTTCCACACCGCAACCCTATTTACTCATGCCACACAATTTAGCAGTAAAATTCATACATTGCCTGAAAATAAGCCAACCCTCATTTAACATTCATATACTAGAAAAATGCTTTTAATTTCTTCCATAATTATTCTGAAAAATATTTCACTTTCATGAGTTCAATTTCACATATACGTATCTAATAAACAATCCTAAATTTGGAAAAACATAATATAAATGATTGGCATTTTAAACCCATACCAAAAAATTTACACGTATCTATGACACAATTTATTTTTCATTAAATTCATTGAAATTCTTATTTGATATATATTTTTCCCCTTACCTGATTTCTTGCACTACACCAACAAAGACCCCGAAAAGATGCCTACGGCGCTCACCCGGACCCTTAAATTAAATTCCTAATTCCATTAAATTAACCCTAAATAAAATATTATTTAAATATTTTCTAGGACCATAATTTTTAAATTAACAGTTATACCCGTAAATATAACTAATTTGTCAATTTTCCCAAATCCCACTCTCACTTTGGAGTGGGGCCTAGAAAACCCCAATTGAAAGTTCCTACATCAAAATGATGATAATCGCGACTAGGACCATATGGTGGTACTCTATCGTCAATTTAACAGCATATTTATAGAGAAATTGAAAAAATAGGAAAAAATTACCTTTCCGTAGGAGCAGTGCCTAAGCCGTTCTCATGACAAATCTGCTCTAATAGAAATGTCAGCAAAAGAACCAGGAATCCAACAGCACATTCCGTTTCCCGATCCCCTGCAAATCCGCCGAGAAATTGAGAAAGGGAGAGAGACGGAGACAGACGCGCAGGAAAAAAGAAAAATATTCCAAGGGAGCGTGAGTGTTCTATACTTCTTCTTTTTCTTCTTCTTCTTCTTCTTCAATTAACTTTATACACATATGATATAACATACTATATTATAACATTTTTATAAATATATATATATATATATACACACACACACATATATGTAAACATACAAATATCATGTATTTAATTTAATTAATTCAATTCAATAACGTTTAGTTAATTTATTAATTTAATTAAATAATAATTAATTAATTATTATTTTACTTATTTTATTTTATTTTATTATTATTTTTTCATACTATTCCTTTTATCAGTTCATTTATTATTTTTTCTAATTATTTTAATCATTTTAATTTTCGGGTCTTTACAGAATGAGTTCCTTATTACAGACACAATACACTCATATGATTATATTTTGATAGATATGTTATTTGTACACATAAATATTTATTGAGTATGATCATATTTTTGAGAAAAATATATGGATGCAAATGTATATACATTTATATGAATATGAGTACAATTTCATGATTTTGCTATTAAATTAATATTTATATGGGTGTGTTATGATAAACCAAAACTCATTTGCCATACACTGATAATAATTTATTCTCACTTACTGAGAGGTGTCTCACCCCAAAGATTTTAAACATTTCAGGAAATTCAGGCAGTCAAGCAGAGCGAGCTCCGAGATAGAGGTGACGTAGTTCCTATAGTTCAAGGTATGTGTATTTATTTTAGGGAGTGGAGATATGTTGTATAATTCTTAGGATATCAGTTGGATTTTTTGTAGTTATATGTATTTCTGTGAAGACTATAAAACTCTAGTATTGTACATAAGGATTAGAAGTATTATGTTTCTCCGCTGCATTAACTTTGATGATGATATTATCATAATAAATATGTATGGTTATATATATAAAAAAATGGTTGAAAAATCAAGGCATCACAAACAACCCATTAGTAGTTCTAGGTAAACTAATCTTTGCATATCAAGTTATGATAAGTATAAACTCAAATACAAAGATCAAGTAAAATCTTAATAGGTTAGACATCATCAAAAAAGGAGAGATTGTTAGCCTTAGTAGTTACATAATTATATTTAATGTGTTTTGATGATATTAACCTATTTGTTGTTCCAAATTAACCTATTTGTTGTTCCAAGTGTATTCTATCTTTTTAGTACAAGTACAAGTGACAAATACCTGAAGATACTAAATCAAATGCAAAGATCGGATCGAGTGGACGTTTGAGTACAAAATATCAGAAGGACACTTACTTGGAAGAACTCAAATACATCCAAGGAACTAATATAGAAATGGGGAGTGTTTGAACTAATATACAATGTACATTGATCCTTTTTTTGAATAGAGAATTTGTAAAATTTAAGGGGCATTGTTAAAGTTATAAGGAAAGATAATTGAATAAAAAAAAGTCTAATAATAGTAGGAGGTTAAAAAGATCATGAAAATTATAAAATATTTTTAAATTATAATTTAATTTATTAAATTGTTATGCACCCATGATTTTTAAATATTTTAATTGAAAAATATTTATAATTTTAAAAAAATATTTCTTGAAGAATGATTGAACTAAAAAAATGATTAAGTAGCATTTGGAGTTCCTTTATTTAATAGGAGAGATTGCAATAGATTTAAATATAGGATTAAAGAGCATTGCAATCAATATCATTAAAATTTTTGAATTTTTTTATAGAGCTTGAGAAAGAATTAACTCATTACCAATTGTTATGATTCAAATATCCAAAATATTATCATCAACATGCATCTTTCTTGACAAAAACTTCATATAGTATGTTTGGGTCTTTGAATGTGGAAGTGTGGATTTGGATTCAAAGGCTCAATTCCAAGTTCATAATTATCACAAATAGGGTTTTGGTTGGGATTCTAAATGAAACTCTGTAGAGCCTAAATCTTCAAAATTAATTTCAAGCTCAAGGTTGGATTTGTAATCCAAATTTATCTGGGTTTCTTTCTAACCAAATGCCCTAAGCTCCTTTGAACTCTACCTAGCCCCCAATGCCCTTTGAGATAATTATGCGTCACCCATCCTATGAGACCTTTGCCGCCAAGTGAGAACTTCATCTCTCTCTCTCTCTCTCTCTCTCTCTCTCTCTCTCTCTCTCTCTCTCTCTCTCTCTCTCTCTCTCTCTCTCATTCCTTTATTCTTCTATCCCTTCTCCTTTCTCCCCTAGGTGCCTAGTTCAATTGACCTTCAAATTTTTCATGGAAGCTATGAACAATTTCAAAAAGCTTTGGAACTTAGATTCTACCGTCCCTATTTTCTAATTTCTTTGAAGATTTCTTATGTGCATATTATCATGATTTTTGAAATTAAAATTTGTTAGTTATTTGAAGTTATTAATTCACTATGTCGAGCTAAATTTTGCTACTTCTAAACCTTCAATCACAATATAGTCAATTATGAATGATTTATTGAAAAAAAAAACAAAAAAACAAATTTAATGTTGATGCCTTTATATGCATTGTGTCACCAACCTTTAAGCTTCTCTCCACTTGGTGTTCACTTGTTGAGAACTCTTTCCAGCCAAGTTAATTAGTCAACACTTATAATATCACATGTGTCATTTGGGTCACTACCAGCTCCTTGATTACTTGACATTGCCAAGTGCATTTCACAAGCTAAGCAAGTTCAGGGTATTATGCTTGTTTATGACTACTTGTCTTATGCACATAGGATGGGTAACTACTATTCGCTTTATTTATTGAGAGTAATAATGACTTAGTGCAAAATGGGGTATGATTTCTTGGTTAGTTTTATATTTGCTATTAATGGAGTTAGAATAGCGTAAAAAGCTTAGGAGGGTGAGTGTTCATAAGTTAATTGCAAAACTCACTATCATTTGTAAACATATTTAGCCTACTTTTCTCCCCCTCCAAACATGCACTCTCTATGGCGGTGTTAATGATTAATTGTGTTGCTTACAATTCATCTATGTCTCTCGTTTAGTTTCATGAATGCTTACTACTTTTGTTTTTACTTTACATTTGATGGTTGTGAGTTTGATCATGTAGCAAAATTACAATATACTTTCGGTTGAATAGTTAAGTAAGAGTGTTACAAATAGTGTTGCACAACCCTTCTCAAGGTATGAAACAATTCAACTCATAACACCAAAGCATGTGGTTCCATTAAACCATATGTCAAGGGAGCATAAAAGGATGGCATGTCATGGGATATCTTGTGGATTTTAGATTGTTTATATATTATCTTGCCAAGGAGGGATATAACAGTTAAGATGTCTAATTGAATGCTAAACATAGTAGAGATGGACATGGTTAGGGCCATGGTCTTTAACATCATTACTACAATGTGGTTGGTTTCAATTATGTTGCCAAATGGTTAACTAGTTGTATGTCAAATGCTTAAATGTCATATGATATATCTCATTGCAAGACTTGCCGTGCTCAAGAAGAAATTGTACACTACATAAAGTTTTGATTGTGCAAGCAATATGGAATGTTAATGACATAGGCACTTCATTGACATGCTTGACCAAGTGAGGTAGTTAATTGGCAATTTCTTGTAAATGCTTTCTTGTACTCCATTGTTAGAGCATAGTTTTGTGGGTTTCCAATACTTAACAACATTCTAGTAATGAAACTATAAACAATGTTGGTTAATTAGTGCATTCTTGGCATAGATTGCATCCGCACGGCCTTTACAATTAGAGTTGTCATTGCAAATCGTTGAAAATTGGGTGTCAAGTAGTTTAAATTGACATGTTACATGCCTAAAACACTTGAGAATTCGTGTGAGTGTTCATGCATGATATTGAATGTATTTGCTTCGTCTTTAATAAAAGATTAAAGTTTGGAATTTTTGCTTTTATAAATTGTTTAGCTTGTCTACATGTTACAATGTCTCTATACTTACAAGATAATAAACCAACAAATTTGATTGGGAGTTATTTGTTGAATCAAGTGATACTTGGTGCCACCATAGTGGGTAAAAATTCATACAAATTTTAGACTTGTGACAACCACCATGATGGAAAAAAGAGTAATATCATAGCCAATCACTTGCATATAAGCGCAATAGTTCAAGGAAATGGTATATGCTTTTATTCAAATAGTTCAAGTTTAGAATAATATAAGGAAACAAGTCCCTAGAGAGTAACTCATAGGATCATTACCTCCTTTGTACCTATTACATTGCCATCTTGTAACATTTTTCCTCATTCATTTTTGTCAACATCCTTGTCAATTTTTTGTTTAAGAGGATTTCAATCTTCTAACAAACATGTTATTGTTGTCTACGTTGTCTCAGAATTCTTCAGGAAGTCTTAAATGTGTAGTAGTACTTGATTCTATAATTTCAATGATATGATTGGTTCCAAATGTAGACTACTTGAAGGGGTCATTTGGTTTTTAATAAAAAAATAATTCCCATAAAATGACATTCTCGAGAATAAGATTCTCGAGAAGAGGATGTTTTGTTTGGTTTACATTGTAAGATCCTCGGGAACACACACTCCATTTCTTGGAAAAATGACGTACACACTCCATTTTGATATGGAACTCTTGTTTGCTATTGAATTTGCCCCTCCCAAAAGCCTTGCAGAATTCTCTAATTTCCATAATTGCAACTTTCCTTTCTTTTGTAATTCGTTTCAATTTAAGTAAAGAAAATAGTAATCTTGTTTGCTGCTTCTCTGATGCATCCTTGGTAGACGGCACATCAGTTATGCACCTTCCTCTCATGCCTAGAAGGGTCTCCTTCACGCGCCTCCTGCACTGTAGTTGCTTCTCTTTTGGCAGCCTCCAACGATGTGTGGGGGAGTAATGAACCCACTCATAATTGTAATGAACTCTACACAATTTGTAATGAACTCAACAGAGTGGTAATGGCTAATTGAATGAATTACTTGCAAGTGAACAAGATTACAGAGATGCAGGTGAACAAGATTACGAAGATGGACTGGATTCACTAGTGCAATGCATACAAAATAAATTGAAATAAGGAAGAACAGGTTGGCTCGTTCGAGAGAGCCACTCTCCGAAAATAGAAAAAAAAAAAGAACTGATTCCAATTTTCTAGCCAACCCCCCATTCTTGCTGGCCCTCCCTTTATACAAACAACTCGTAAGTAATTTCCTTGGACAGCCCACGTGGGCTAAATTTCACGCTGCCATCCCACACGGGCTTCGGCCACAGTGCCCAGCCCACTTACACGCTACCATGGTCTCGGCCCACGGTGCTCGACCCGGCTTCCTACGATAATAAGCCCCTTCTATTTGAGCCCGATCTGTAACGAGCTATCCATCAAAGCTGCCCCTTTTTTCCAAGCCCCTCTTCTGCAAGACACTCTTTGTTCGAGCTCCTTTGTCTACTTGGAGCCTTCAAGCCCCTTCTCCCCTCAGGATGTCTGCTCGGAGCCTTCCACCTGTAACAATACCCTCCCCTTTTGAGCACCCTGCCCACAAGGTGAGGAAACTTCTCCTTCCACTTATGATACCACTCCCACATCGCATCTTCCTTGTAATGCCCCAGAAAGTGATAGGCTTGGGAATGAAAATAAAAAATAAAAAAATGTAATTAATTATTAAATAAATAAATAACTAATTAATTAAATTAATTAAATTATTATTATTAATAATTAAATAATAATAATATAATATACATTAGATATATATGTATATGTATATATATATATATATATATATAAAAGTAATAGTATAATATTAACATATATATATATAAACAAAATTTCAGGAAGCACCTCAATTGGATTCTAGAGAATCCAGACAACCCCCCTTTTTCCCTTCTTCTTGTGCACACCCCCTCTGTAATTTCTCACGCTCTCTCTATCTCGTCTCCATCTCTCTCCCACTCTCTTCAATTTCTCAATTGATTTTCACTTAATCGAAAATCAGAAAATACTGCTGTACTCCATTCTTTGCTACCGAAATTTCTACCGAAGCGGATTTTTCATAGGAGCAGTGTAGGCATATTTCCTAAGGTAAGCTCAATTCTTACTTTTACCTCAATTTCTCGTAAATCTTAAACCCAATTCACAATCGGACACCACTACGAAAATCTAGGGCTAATTCTCTACAAGTCTAGTAGTGTGGATTTCTCGTGGGGTCGCCATAGGCATAACCCCAAAATTAAGCTAGGGGGATTATTAAGGGGCTAATTATTATTTAGTTAATGTAGATTTAGAAATGCTAAGATATTGGGCATTCTGAGGTTGAATTTGTGTTATTGAATTCAAGGCTCGGGTAAGTGTCGCGAATCTAGTTTTGGGACCCTGCAAGCATAGTTCAAGAAATCAGGTAAGGGTGTTAAATATTAGTTTAAATGTTAATTTGGATTATTGGGAGCCTAGGAAGTGTTTTATGAAAATTATTTTGGAATTCATTGAATGTTCTTGGAAATGGAAATTGCAGGCTTTTGAGCTATGAATGCCATAAGCTTAGGATTGAATTGATTGTGGGCATCTCAGTAAATCGGGTAAGGGGAACAAGTTATAACAGGTATTTTTGTGAAAGACTGGTTGATTTATGTGTGAAATGATTTAAAGTATTTTTCCTGAATTTATTATGATATGGATAACAGATGGAAAATTGTGTGGCAAATGATTATATGAAAATGATGAAATGTATTATGTAAAATATGATTTGAAATGTGGAATTATTATACGATTTTCTGGAAAATATTGATATGGGATAAATGTATATACAGAAATGATTTTATGGGAACAATGGAAATATGGAACACTAATTTATGTGAATATTGAGAAATGTGGAACATGGGAAATATGAAAATGATTTTCTATGAAATGGGAAAAATGAAATACTGATATGTGCATGCTAGAAATGATGAAATATGCGAAATGTGATATATTCCCATTTTTACTTATATATTATTATGGGACGAATTATGAAATTGAAATGCTGAGAATGAAATAGTAGAAAATGAAAAATCTATTGGGAATATTGTTTTATGAATATTGAATGAGAATACTGGATATGTGAATTTTGATATATGAAAATGGAAATATTGTAACGTGAAATTCTGCAATATGAATATTGAAATTTGGAAATTGATTTGTGAATGATGAAATTTGAATACTAGGAATGTGAACATTGCAGTGTAATAACTGCAATGAGGATATGTACGTGTATTGAAATGCAAAATAGTAGAAATGAAAACCCTAATGGATGGATATGTAAACTTCGGTGATGGGTTATAATATCGAGCATGGTACCGATGCTAGTGGTTGAAAAGGGCAACCACATGGACTGGTGGAGCGTGTGGCGTGGCAGTGCGAATGGACCAAAGTAGAGTTGATTATTGCCCCCTGGATTCCGAACCAGGGTATGTGGCAAGACATTCATTACTACAGACAGGTATATGATATTATTTGATCTAATCAGATTGGCCAACCATGGTTAGATCCAGTCTTTGGGCCACCTAACCTTGACCATGGGGGGAAGCATGGCGCGAAGAAAAATCCTCAGGGTAGCCATGGGTTACAGACACAACATGTTATGGTTACAGAGGATACCCATGGGCTGGATAGCAGACTAGAAATGGCCATAAGTTACAAACACGATATGGAAAGCCTACTGAGGATACTCATGGACCGAATAAATGAGAAAAGAATGATATAATTGAAATAAACTAAAATGAAAGAAAGATGAGAAAAATAAATTAAATTGGGAAATGGGATATAAAGTTTATAACAGTTGTGTTTTATATTTATATAGCTATTTGTACATATCATATAACATATCAGATGAATAATGTTTTGATCGAATATATATGCATATATTGATGTAATCACACTCATATTGCCACACATTGTCAATAACTTATTCCATCTTACTGAGATGTGTCTGACCCAAGTATTAAATATTTCAGGAAACCGAGATCGAGTTGGTGATAGAGCTCCTAGATAGAGTGGAGAAGGGACCCTGATATACAGGGTGAGTATTTGATCTAGGGATGGATGTTTTCCCCTAGAGTTTTGTTATTTTGAGGTGTTTGTTGATGCATGTATTTTTGAATGGATTATACTCTGGTATGAATATTCGCCGTGGCATATGTATATATTGTCTTCCGCTGATAAGTATTTGAAATATAATGTGACCGGTATATCGGTGCCCAATGCGGGCCAGTTGATATGTATGGTATCAGGATTGACGACATGGTTGATTGGTGTGGATAATTAATTAATTAATTAATAAATAAATTTATGACAAATCGGGCCTGACAGTTTGATATCAGAGCCTATGTTTGGCTAGGTTTTGCAGACTCAAGTAAACAGCGGAATACAATACTCGAGTATAGGAATGAATTTTGAGGAAATAGAAAGTGGATAGAATGAGAAATAAGTAGGAGATTGTTAGAGGATGAGGTTGAGAATTTAGGATTCTATTTTGCAACCTAGAAGCAAGAGTTCCCTGATTGTTTCTGTGTTTTCCCTTGGGTGATGATTTCAAGAAAATCATGGACACTGTCACTGGTTCTTATTTCTGAGTGGTAGAATTGAATCTTAAATGGGATTTGAGAATGATGAGATAGATGATTTTAGAAGGATGACTTATAAGTTATATATTGATGTATATATTGTAATGACTCGGAATTAAAATGATTATAAAATATAATGAATAAAATGGATTGAAGGAAAATAAGGGGAAGAAAGAAAGAATTTTTAATAAAATAATAGGTCTCATCGACAAATGTCATGTATTCATCGACAAATGTCCTTCTAAGCTCGTCGATGAACACCAGTTTCTCGTTGACGAAGGAATCCCGAGAGAGTATATTTGGAACCCTGAATTTCATAGACGAAGGTATCTTCTCGTCAACGAAGTCTCTATAGCGCCTCGTTGACGAATCAACGTGTCTCGTCGACAAAGCCTTGCATATAAAAAGGGTTTTTCTTCATTTTTAGTGAAGTTCACGAACCTTCCTCACTCTCTTTCTCTAAAATACGACCTCCCAGCCTTCTCTCTTCGATTTCGGACCGATTTTGACCCAGTTTGACGATCCGGAACCACCACGAGGTTCATGGGATCATTCTCTTCAAGGCTGTAGAAGCTGATCGTTGGGTTGTGAGGTTTGGGAAACATCCCAAAATCAGGGTAAGTTAGTTATTTTGGGATTGTCTTAAGGAATATTGTTATTTGGAGCCTAGGAATAGTAAATAAGTATTTTTCTCAAGATTTAAGTTAATTGGAATTTATTTTAAATTAAGTTAGGATTTTTGGATTGAGGGTCCAAGTGAACGTTGCGAGTATCGGTTCGGGGATCCTGCCAACGTAGTTTGAAAGTCAGGTTAGGGAGAAATTTATGTATTAAATCAGGTTTTTCATAAACTAAAATGGATTATATGTTCTTTAAATATATATGTTTATATGTGGGTTTAAAATGCCAACCATGAAATTTATGTTTCTGAGCCTAGGAATGTTTATATAGTTATGTATATGTGAAAGTAAACGAATGGAAGTGAAAGAGATTTCCTGAGAAATTAAGTAAGAAATGAAATCTATTTTCATTATATCCATGTTAATTATGGGTTAGCTTATTTTGTAAGAAATGTATATGAATTTTACTGCTGAAACTGTGTGGCATTAGATTCTGTGCAAATATATGTTAGATATATGAGATGCAGGTTAAGTAAGTAAAACTTATGAATAAAATATGATATGGACAATGTTGCTTGTGTATGTTAAATGCAACCATGTAAATGTAAGACAGTTGAAAGACAGTAATGTTAGCAAATTCTAGCACATTTCTATATGGAAACTAACTATAACAGATTCTAGCGCATTTCTACGTGGAAACTAACGAATGATGACTAAAGACCAGCTGCAGTACGAAGTAATGAAATGAAATGTTATGTAATGAGATGACAATGGAATGACAATGCAATGAAATGAAATTTGAAACGTGAACGATACAAATAGGAAAGAGTCACTTAAAGTGAAACGAAATGTAAAGTTAAGTTATGAACATGAATGAATGTGTATGAATGTATAATGGTAGAAAGGAATGATGTATTATGTTATTAGAAGTATTTATGTATGTAGCACATGTTATGATTAGGCAAGGCAAACTCTTCACCTGAGGGCTTGCTGAGAAAGGCAAGTGCATTAGTAGCTTTAGATGTGGCAGTAACTGCATAACATGCTAGGGCAGAGGAAACCTACTTATATGGGCGGGTAGATTTCCCTATCCTTAGGGTCTTTGCCGATAAACTATTGTTGAATGCATGAGTACAAGATTAATCTAACACTTGAGGGCTTACTGAGTAAGGTAAGTGCCCTGGTATGCTTTAGTTGTGACCTTAGGGTTACCTATGTATCAGAGCAGAGGGGTGCTACTTGTATGGGCGGGTAATCACCCCTATTCTTGAGTAATCTCGTGGGTTAAACCTTTGCATGTGATTGTTTAGGTTCAGAAAATGATTTCAATGTTATGTGATGATTTGCAAATGAAATTAAAATGATACCTATATACCTCATGTTAGCCACACGCTATTTTAATATATGTATTTCTTCCCTTACTGAGATGTGTCTCACCCAAATATGAATATTTCTTTTTCAGGACATCCTCAAGGTCGGTCTTAGGAGCTCGAGGGTATTTTCAGCATTTTTGAGGACTATATAAGAAACAGGGTATATATTGATACTATTTTAGAGATGTAAATATTTATGTTTATGTTTTATGTCGTTATGTTTTAAGGATGTTGTGAGAGAAATGGTTGTGAACATACTGAAATGTTTTGGAGATGTTTGTATATATGGAAATGCAGGTGATGGTTGGATTTCATGGATTTATAGATAGAAAATACAAAACGAGTATTACGGTATTATGGAATATGTTATATGGAGAGTATGTTTATGTTTTCCGCTGCGTATGTATGTTATGGATCATGATTTATTAGGATATTATCAGGTATAATGCACCGGGCCAGGGTTTATAGGTTCGGGGCATTACATATATTGATTGTGAGATGGTGATAGAATTCTAAGATTGGTTGTTTTCTTTTTAGGATGGACCTTGGGGGTAGTGATACAATACTGGGGGTGATGGAGTAGGACCTTCCAGTTTGAGGGGCATAGATTTTGATGTAGTATTGCACAACGTCACCTAGCAGGTGATGACTAAGATAGCTCGAAGCTCTAGGGAGCATAGCTGCATGATTAAGTAGTTTACGCGGATGAGACCTCCGTCATTTTCTGGAGGAGCAGACCCATTAGTAGCTGAGAACTAGGTCTAGGACATCAAGGATATGTTGGTCGTGCTTCCATGTATAGATAAATAGATATTATTGTTTTTGAATTTTAAATTGACTAGGGAAGCAAAGCGCTGGTGGAGATTAGTGAGGTTGATTGAGGAACAGAGACCGGATCCTGTACCGGTGATGTGGAGCTGATTTAGGGATTTGTTTTTCGAGTGGTATTTCCTTGCTACCATTCGGAGAGCGAAGGCAGCAGAGTTTCTGCACCTTACTCTGGGGTAGATGACAGTATCACAGTACGCAGACCAGTTTATTAAGCTGTCCTAGTTTTCCCCACATCTGGCACCAAATGAGGAGAAGAAGGTGAGGAAATTTGAGGAAGCCTTGAGGCAGAATCTATTTGAGCAGGTTATCGACTTTCAGGCTCAGACATTTGCAGAGGTGGTTGACAGAGTTGCAATGATCAAGAGTGGCATACAGAGGGGTGCTACAGCTTAGAGTTAGGGGAAGAGGCCGATACCTTGAGAATTTCAAGTCGGGTTTAGTAGAGGGCCTAGCAGGAGATATGACAGTAGAGGAGGATGGAGACCAGGAGGAGGAGATTGACTAAGACAACGCAGACAAATGCCCCCTCCTTGCCCTACATGTTACAGAAGACATTTGGGTGAGTGCTGACTCAAGGAGACTGTCTGCTATTGATGTCATCAACTGGGGCATATGGTGAAGGATTGTCATGCACCACCAGTGACAGTGCTTGCTCTGAGACCGTACAAAGGAGGTTATCAGGCACCTCGTGGGGGACAACAGAGGAATGTAGCACGAGCTCGTGTGTATGCATTGACACTCAGAGATGCAGAGACAGCTAGAGACATCGTGACAGGTATCGTTCCAATATCGTCATTTAAAGCTACTGTATTGTTTGATTCAAGAGCGACCCACTCTTTTATTTCCCAGGAATTTGTGTTGTGTGGGTTTGAAACTCAGCAGTTGGGAGTTAGTTTATTAGTAGCTACGTTGATAGGGACCGTAAGAATTTGTCAAAGAGTAATTCAGAACTGCCCCATGATAATTCAGGGGAAGTATCTGTCAACTGATCTGGTAGTGTTGGAGATGCATGGATTTGAAGTAATTTAAGGAATGGACTAGCTGACTACTCATTATGCTAGCATTGATTCCCATTAGAGGGAAGTGGTGTTCAGACCTCCCGGGGAGCAGGAATATAGATTTGTGGGGTCACGTGTGCGTGCTTCACCACAGTTGCTATCTGCCATCCAGGCAAGGAGGTTGCTTCTGAATGGTTGCTAGGGATATGTGGCCTACATAAAGGAGATGCCAAAAGAAGAATTAAAACAGGCTGATATTCCAGTGGTTAAAGAATTTTAGAAGTTTTTCCTGAAGAGCTACCTGGCTTACCACTAGATCGGCAAATAGAATTTGCAATTGATCTGCTTCCAAGGATGGCATCAATATCTAGAGCGCCTTACAGAATAGCTCCAGCTGAATTGAAGGAGTTAAAAGTTCAGTTGCAAGAGCTATTAGATAAAGGATTTATCAGGCCCAGTGTGTCGCCTTGAGGAGCACCGGTGTTATTTGTAAAGAAGAATGGGACCATGAGGATGTGTATTGACTACCAATAAATAAATAAAGTGACGATAAAGAATAAATATCCTTTTCCTAGAATCGATGATTTATTTAATCAGCTCCAAGGGACTCAAGTTTATTCTAAGATTGACCTCCGGTTAGGTTATCAATAGATGAAAGTTAAAGCAAATGATGTGTTGAAGACAGCTTTCAGGACCAGATATGGGCACTACGAGTTTCTCGTGATGTCATTTGGTTTGACTAATGCCCAGGTGGCATTTATGGATCTGATGAATCGGGTGTTCCATCAGTATTTGGACCAGTTCGTGGTGGTTTTTATAGATGATATACTGGTCTATTCAAGGCCCTTTGAAGAACATGAGCATCATTTGAGACCGCTGTTACAGATATTGAAGGAAAGAAAGCTGTATGCGAAATTCAAGAAATTTGAATTTTGGCTAAGGCAGACTACTTTTCTAGGGCATGTGATCTCCAGGGATGGCATATCTATTAATCCGAGTAAGAAAGAAGTCGTGGTGGATTGGCCGAGGCCAAGGGATGTCCAGGAGATCAGAAGTTTTCTAGGGCTAACAAGATATTATCGACGCATTATAGATGGCTTTTCTAGACTTTCAGGCCCTTTGACACAACTCACGAAGAAGAATGTAAGGTTTGAATGGTCTGATGAGTGTGAGCAGAGCTTCCAAGAGTTGAAGCAGCGGTTGATTACTGCTCTAGTGTTAGCCATTCCATTAGAAGAGGATAGGTTTTTCATATACAGTGATGCGTTCCAGAGGGGACTTGGGTGCGTGTTGATGCAACAAGGGAGAGTTGTTGCTTATGTATCCACACAACTTAAAGAATATGAGAAGAACTATCCCGTGCATGATTTAGAACTGGCGGCAGTAGTCTACGCACTAAAGATATGGAGGCATTATCTGTACGAGGCTAGGTGTGAGATATTTACCGACCAAAAAAGCCTAAAGTATTTCTTCAGGCAGAAAGATTTGAATATGAGACAAAGAAGGTGGTTGGAATTGATCAAGGATTATGATTGCACCATCAGCTACCATCCAGGGAAGGCAAATGTGGTGGTTAACGCTTTGAAAAGTCAGTGGATTCATCAGTAGCTGCAGTGGAAATACAGCACCCGAACCATATGGATCTAGAGAGGTTCAGTGTAGAGTTGGTGGAGGGTGATCATCAGCGTTTATCACCAATCTGATTTTACAGTTGACTTTACAAGACAGAATTAAAGCAACCTAGAAAGATGATGTAGAATTGGTTGACCTTATGGAGAAAGTACAAGACGGCCAGGAGGTAGATTTCAAGATTTTTGATGACAGAGCGTTAAGGTTCCGTACCATATTTTGTGTACCTATCGATCCTGAGATTAAGAAGGTTATTCTAGAAGAAGCGCACAGATCTCTGTATACTGTTCATTCGGGTAGTACAAAGATGTACAAGGATCTTTGGGAATCATTCTGGTGAAGCGGCATGAAAAGGGAGATAGCCAAGTTTGTAGGGTAATGTATGACGTGCCAGCAGGTAAAAGTTGAGCACCAGAGACCGACGAGACAGTTGCAGCCACTTCCTATTCCCATGTGAAAGTGGGATCATATATCGATGGATTTTGTCACGAGATTACCACCGTTACAACAAAAATAGGATGCCATCTGGGTGGTTATTGATAGACTGACGAAGACTGCCCACTTTCTTCCCATTCGAGTTAATTACTCCATGGACATATTGGCAGAGTTGTATGTTCAAGAGATAGTTAGACTTCACGGCGTTCCTGTGTCTATAGTATCAGATCGAGACCCACAGTTCACATCCAGTTTCTAGAGGAGTTTGCAAGAAGTCATGGGTTCTAAGTTATCTTTCAGCACGACGTTTCATCCTCAGTCAGATGGGCATACGAAGAAGGTGATACAGATTTTATAGGACATGTTGTGAGCATGTGTGTTGGACTTCGGAGGCAGCTGGGTACGAAATATGCCACTTATTGAGTTTGCCTACAATAACATCTTTCAGACCAGCGTCAATATGGCACCATACGAGGCATTGTATGGCAGGAGGTGTCAATCCCCATTATATTGGGATGAGATGGGAGAGAGACAGCTGTTGGGGCCAGAGTTGATTCAGCAGACTCAGGATAAAGTCAAACTCATAAGAGATAGAATTAGTACAGCGCAGAGCCGGTAGAAGACTTATACTGATACTCGCTGGTAAGAGTTAGAGTTTGACACAAGGGATCATGTATTCCTGAAGGTGGCACCATTGAAGGGAATTATGAGATTTGGGAGAAAGGGTAAGTTGAGCCCTAGCTATATTGGGCCATTTGAGATTCTTGAGCGATTGGGTCAAATTGCCTACATACTAGCTTTACCACCTAGTTTATCTAGAATACATGATGTATTTCACATTTTAATGTTGAGGAAATACATCCTGGACCCCTCCCATGTAATTAGTTATGAAGTATTGGAGTTTGGTGATACCTTGACTTATGTGGAAGTGTTAGGCAGATTCTTGACTGGAAAGAACAGAAGTTACGCACGAAGAAGATTCCACAAGTAAAAGTTCTATGGCATAATCATGCCGTTGAGGAGGTTTCCAAGGAATTAGAGGATCAAATGCACTAGAGATATCCATACGTATGCAGTGGAGTTCAGAGTTGAGCTAGTCAAAATAAAGTGAATAATATTGTGTATTTTGATTTGTATAGTGTAACGTAAAATAGATAAAGTTTTCAGTTTTAGAACGTGAATGACTTTGGGAGAATTTTGAATAGTTGTAATCTCCCAGAACCCTCTTTGTAACTACAGTATTCCTCCACCATAAGTGAGGGTAATTAATAGAATTGGGGTGTTTTCTAATAAGGAAAAAGGTGATGAATAGCAAATTTCAAGGATGAAATTTTTATAAGGATAGGAGAGTGTGATGCCCCAGAAAGTGATAGGGTTGCGAATGAAAAAAAAAAATTTTAAAATAATAAATAATTAATTAACTAATTAATTAAATTAATTATATAATAATTATTATTAATTAAATAATAATAATATAATATACATTAGATATATGTGTGTGTGTATATATAAAAGTAAAAGTATAATATTAACATATATATATATATATATATATAAACAAAGAAGCTTCAGGAAGCATCTCAATTTGATTCCAGAGAATCCAGACACCCCCCCTTTTCCATTCTTCCTACGCACACCCCCTCTGTAATTTCTTACGCTCTCTCTGTCTCGTCTTCATCTCTCTCCCACTCTCTTCAATTTTTCGATTGATTTTCGCCTGATCGAAAATCAGAAAATACCTCTAGACTTCATTCTCCGCCACCGACATTTCTATCGAAGCAGATTTTTCATAGGAGCAGTGTATGCATATCTCCTGGGGTAAGCTCAATTTTTACTTTTACCTCAATTTCTCATAAATCTTAAGCCCAATTGACAATCGGACACCACAACGAGAATCTAGGGATAATTCTCTACAAGTCTAGTGGTGCGGATTTCTCGTGGGGTTGTCGTAGGCTTAACCTCAAAATTAGGCTAAGGGGATTATTATGGGGCTAATTATTATTTAATTAATGTAGATTTAGAAATGCTAGGATATTGGGCATTCTGAGGTTGAATTTGGGTTATTGAATTCAAGGCTTGGGTAAACGCCGCGAGTGTAGTTTTGGGACCTTGCAAACATAGTTCAGGAAACTAGGTAAGGGTGTTAAATATTAGTTTAAATGTTAATTTAGATTATTGGGAGCCTAGGAAGTGTTTTATGAAAATTATTTTGGAATTCGTTGAATGCTCTGTTAAATGAAAATTGTAGGCTTTTGAGCTGTGAATGTCATAGGCTCGAGATTGAATTGATTGTGGGCATCACAGTAAGCCAAGTAAGGGGAATAAGTTATAGAAGGTATTTTTGTGAAAGACTGGTTGATTTATATGTGAAATGATTTAAAATATTTTTTCCTGAATTTATTATGATATGGATAACAGATGAAAAATTGTGTGGCAAATGATTATATGAAAATGATGAAATGTATTATGTAAAATATGATTTGAAATGTTGAATTATTATACGATTTTCTGGAAAATATTGATATGGGATAAATGTATATACAGAAATGATTTTATGGGAACAATGGAAATATGGAACACTAATTTATGTGAATATTGAGAAATGTGGAACATGGGAAATATGAAAATGATTTTCTATGAAATGGGAAAAATGAAATACTGATATGTGCATGCTAGAAATGATGAAATATGCGAAATGTGATATATTCCCATTTTTACTTATATATTATTATGGGACGAATTATGAAATTGAAATGCTGAGAATGAAATAGTAGAAAATGAAAAATCTATTGGGAATATTGTTTTATGAATATTGAGTGAGAATACTGGATATGTGAATTTTGATATATGAAAATGGAAATATTGTAACGTGAAATTCTACAATATGAATATTGAAATTTGGAAATTGATTTGTGAATGATGAAATTTGAATACTGGGAATGTGAACATTGCAGTGTAATAACTGCAATGAGGATATGTACATGTATTGAAATGCGAAATAGTAGAAAGGATGGATATATAAACCCCGGAGATGTGTTATGATATCGAGCACGGTACCAATGCTAGCGGTTGAAAAGGGCAACCACATGGACTAGTGGAGCGTGTGGCGTGGCAGTGCGAATGGGCCAGAGTAGAGTTGATTATTGCCCCCTTGATTCCGAATCAGGGTATGTGGCAGGCCATTCATTACTACGGACAAGTATATGGTATTATTTGATCTAACCAAGTCGGTCAACCGCGGTTAGATCTAGCCTTCAGGTCGCCTAACCTTGACCATGAGGGGAAGCATGGCGTGAAGAAAAATTCTCAGGGCAGCCATGGGTTACAGACACAGCATGTTATCGTTATAGAGGATACCCATGGGCTGGATAGCAAACTGGAAATGACCATGAGTTACAGGCATGATATGGAAAGGTTATTGAGGATACTCATAGGCCGAATAAATGAGAAAAGAATGATATAATGGAAATAAACTAAAATGAAAGAAAGATGAGAAAAATAAATGAAACTGAGAAATGGGATATAAAGTTTATAAAAGTAGTGGTTTATATTTATATAGCTATTCGCACATATTAGATATCATATCATATGAATAATGTTTTGATCGAATATGTATGCATATATTGATGTTATCACACTCATATTGCCACACACTGTCAATAACTTATTCTGTCTTACTGAGATGTGTCTCACCCAATTATTAAATATTTCAAGAAACCAAGATCGGGTTGGTGATAGAGCTCCTAGATAGAATGGAGCAGGGACCCTAATATATAGGGTGAGTATTTGATCTAAGGATGGATGTTTTCCCCTAGAGTTTTGTTATTTTGGGGTGTTTGTTGATGTATGTATTTTTTTAATGGATTATACTCTAGTATGTATATTCGCCATGGTGTATGTATATATTGTCTTCCGCTGATAAGTATTTGAAATATAATATGACCGGTATATTGGTGCCCAATGCAGGCCAGGTGATATGTATGGTATCAGGATTGATGATGTGGCCGATTGGTGTGGATAAATAATTAATTAATTAATAAAAAAATTTATGAAAAATCGGGGAGTGACATTCCTTCTCTTATCTCACTTTCTTATCCTTCCCTTTAAGAACCATAGGCAAAAGCTTGTGTACAACTTCTTCATTGTCGCTACCCTCCTCAGTCCCAGCAGCAACTTCAACTGAAATTGTCCTCAAAACTTCCCCCGTTCTGACCTCTTCGAGTTGAAGCTCAGATAATAGCGAAGCCACCTTCTCATCTTCAGTAAGGAAGGAAGTCTCCAGTATTAAATGGTATGCCATGATAAATGCATAAGCAACATATTTAATCTTCTTCAATTCATGACCATGACTCCCCCTTAGTAATATCATCCAACCAGGACGAGTAGGACAACCCTCAAGGAACATCAAGGTCTTACTTTGCCTTTTTCCCCCTTCACCACAGGTTGCATGTTCTTCAATGAATTTTTTCAAATGACAGTACTCACACTGTTTTAGTTTATGGCCTATCAAAGTGTCAAAGGATAACATTAGGGCACACGAGCAATCCTTTCCAAGCAATGGAGCTTCATATCAAACACCAGCGTGATTCCTTTTATTACCCGTCTTTGGCTGTGAGACCCGCTTGTGATATACTTCACCTTGACATAGCCACTTGGATCCATCGCTTTACCCTTAGTAGCAGCTGGCTTCACAAGTGAGGCAACCTGCCATGATAAGCGAGCGACCACATCTATCCAAGTTTCACAATCACCTTTTGAAAGGGAAACACCAATAGATTTGAGAAGTTGACCCACAAGGGCCTTAAATTTCCCCATCATCACCTCTCCCACCTCTTTTTTCCATTCCTCTTTTCTGAAAATAAGGGTATCTGTAGGGTTTTACACTGATTGGAGAGGTACCTTCCTTAAGAGTTATTCCATGGTCACATGACCTAGTGGGCGGTAATTCCTTAGGTCCTGCAAATACCTTTTGAAACTCATCTAGTAAGGATATTAGGGTGGGGAGAGTGTTGTCCGTTGCCATTTATTTTATTTCTTCCAATGGTTGTAACAGAATTCCCTTCCTCTCCAATTGGGATAACTTCCCCACCAATTCCTTTTCCACCAATTCTTGGGAGGTGAGCCCTTGCAAGCAAACAGCCTTGCCTTGATGATGGAATTTCATAGCAAGTTTAACAAAATCTCACATGATTTCACCAAGCCTATTGAGCCACTGAATTTCAAGAACAATATCACAGCCCCCCAAAAATCAAAGAGTACATATTAGCTTCAAATCTAGTCCATTGCACCGCAAAATTCACTGCTAGACACCTTCCTTTACACCATATTTCCTCTCCATTAGCTACCTTCACCTTCACCTTCACCTTCTCTTCACTATTCATGGCCAACTAAAGTCTCTTATGTTGGTCACAGATCAAGAAAACTTGGATTGTACAAGGCTTAACTTAGAAAGTATTGAGATTTGGAAAGCCATATGAATTTTGGTATTCATATACAAAAGAATTTTCTGAAACCAAACATTAAACTGGATTCAAATGTTTGACACTATATTTTTTTTTTTGGCTTAGCTCTTTTATTTGTTTTCTCTTGACCATCTTAGTTCACATGCCGACGTTGGATTATGTTATATATTTTTTGGCATGCTGAATAATGGATGCCCATCTTATGATTGAAATATATGTTGGATTATGGACTTTGTTATTGCAATCTGAATGCGATTTTTTTTTTGTCCTTAGTACATTTGCATAATATTTCTTTCGGTTTATCCTTTTTTTGTATAAGAAGGAGGATAAAATTTAGCAAACTGAGCATGAGCATGACATAATAAATTTAAAATCATGATTGATAATGATGATTACTAATGACGACTAATAATGATGATAGCTTCACATGATATTTACACTCATACTATATATGGATACATTGTTTGTCCTTCAAAAATGAAATTATGAATTTATTGAATATGAAATATATTTCATTCAAGGGGAGTTATACTTGTTAAGTAATAATATCATGATTTTTATTTATTATTAGAAATTATTGAAAAATCTGATATACAATCTTTTGTATTTTCTCACGCTTTTTTGGACTTATTGTCTATCTTTTTATGCATAATGAATGCAAAGTTCCTATTTTGTGCCTTCACTAGATATATACTTTTTTATTATAGTTGCTCATTGCTTGATATTTATATTTTTTGCACTTTTTGATTGATGTCAAAAGGGAGAGAATTTTTGGCAAAAAATTGAGCATGACACTGTATACCTAAGCATGAATATTGAAAATATTGGCTCACTATGAAATAAAATATATAAGCATAATTGTTCTTGAATTATGACATGCGCTAATCTTGATATATGAGCATGATATTGAAATTGATATTGAAATTGATCATGAATTATGATATACTTATTGAAATTAATCTTGATATTGCAAATATTGTTAAAATGATGCTTATTGTAAGGGGGAGTCTTTTTAAGACTTACTTATTTTTTTCTTCTTATTTGTCATCATTAAAAAGGGGGATATTGTTGGTCTTACAAGGTTTAGAATCTTATTTTGATGATAAAAAAACAAAGAAACTTAACATGTTTTGCTACGATAAGTTTTAGGGCTCAAAAGCTTTTACAAAAAATCAAGCTCAAAAGTTCTTATAAAAGATCAAGTTCCCAAAAGATCAAGCTCAAGTGATTAAATAAGATCACATATGCTTAGAGACATGGCTCATGATAAAGTAAAATTCAATTGAAGGAAGAAGCTCAAGAGAGATACAAAGAATGGAAGCCAGTACATGAAGACTGCGCTTAGAAAGTTAAAGTCCTTTAAGAAGTCCCATGTAAGTACTTCAAATGATTTCAATATGGATGCATGAAACTCTTAGGTTAATTACTTGGACCTAGATACCTTTTAAAATACTTGTAAAATATTTTTATAAGATCAAAAGTTATTTAAAAAAGGTTCAAATTATTTTTGGAATGAAAAACACTAAAATAGGATTCTCCAAATTCCCTTCTTTTTTCTATATCTGCATTGTTGTGCAATTTTGGTTTCTTATCTTATAAAGTATTCAATATTAAAATTTTGGGATTTTCTCTTAACTTTCTGTTGATACCAAGAACATCCAATTTGGAGTTGTATAGAAAAAATAATGACTAAAATATTGAAAGGTGGTCGAAGCTGACAACTTAGGCGACTGATCAGTAGATAGAATAGGCCCAGTCGACTGACCCCGATAGTCCAATCAACTGAATTTTGTAACAATCAAATTTAAATAGCAAAGAAAAGTTTCCAAACTTGATTACTTAAACTCCAAACTTTGTGAAAATTTTGGAAAGACTCCAAGCAACTTGGGCAACATGAAAAATTACTTTTTAACTCTATAAATATATAATTAACCCAAGAATCAAAGCACCAACAAGCAGTAATCAAGATATATACTCTCTACTTCTCAAAGCTATTGTGCTAATACTATTGCTGATCAACTTGCTATGATTTTGCTAAGAAAAGCTCATGATTCTTTGCTCGTTTTACTGAGTCATTAAGTCCAAGAACGAATCCCGGTGATAAATTACTTGAGCTTCATCTTTCTATATTGTTATTTGATTAAAGTGTATTAGATTTAAATTGTACTAATCAGCTCTTTTGAGAGTGTCACTGTACACAAAATTTTCTCTTGTTGTTTTTGACGATTCAGGGTTGATTGAATCTTTGGCTAACCGAGCATGGGGTATCACTTGGAGAGGAAGGCTCTATCCTACTTGAAGGAGTGTATAAATAGTTTGCTTCGTCTGGTTAAGGGAGTGGTATAGTGAAATCCTTGGGTGGTTTACCTAAGGCAAGGACGTAGGTGGGTATAGCCGAACCTCATAAAAATCTCAGTGTCACTCTCTTTCCTAATATCTTTCATTTTTTGCACATATAAATTGTGTCGATGTTTGTTGAACTGCTAAAAATTAATTTGTGATTGAGAATTGCAGAAACCTTCTAAGGGAGTACGTTGATTGAATCTTGCGGAAACCTTCTAAAGGAGTACGTTGATTAATACAGGTCATTCATTCATCAGCTACATACTTGAATCAAATATCAAAATCAGAATCTTGAAGCATACTGAAATTTCTATATTAATTCATATTGTGAAGCTTATCTTGATTACATCGAATTTTTGAGTTTTAATTTTGATTGTTGAAAGAAGCATTAAGAAAGTTGCAAAGCATTCAAGTTCATTCATAAAGATTTAAATTAAATTGTGTCTTGGCTGAACTTGTGATTTAAAATCAAACCTTACATGTGTGATTGTTGAAACTAAAAAGAGTTGAGGAAGAATTAATAAAAAGAGTCATAAAGAAATTTTTAAATCCCAATTCACCCCCCTCTTGGGAGTACACCTTACTTTTCATCTTAACCAAAGCCGGATCAATGAAATTATGAGTGCTTTCGGAGTCAACCGGTATCACAAAATATTGTCCTCTGAAAGAACTGATCACTCTCATTGTTCTGGAGTAAGGAGACCCTGTTAGTGCATGTAGGGTGATTTCCACCCTATCCTCTCCCTGCTGCTACTCAAACCCTTCTCCCTCGGGGTAATTATGCCCTGCCACCCCAGGGGGCTCCTTCTTTTTGTTGAAATAGTTGAGCTCACTTCCTTCTAACAAGAAAAGCTTGGCAGCTCCACATTTATGCTCGAGGTGCCATTTGGCATCACAATTGAAACATAACCCCTTGCTCTTCTTTTCTCTTATTTGTTCTGATGAATCTTTGTAGACCTGGGTGTTGGGTTTAACTACTGGTTTGGTCACATGATGAGGATACGATTGGGTAGAGTGGTTGGGTAGGATATACCTCTTAGTTGCTAGAAGGTTTTCCTCTTGTACCCAGGCCTTGCCATAAGCCATATACACATTGATTGGGTTCAGGAGTTTCACTGCCCACCTTATCTCTTCCTTCAATCCCCCCATGATCAAAGCCAGCCCCCGACCGTCATATCAAATCCCCATATTATTCATAAGCAATTCCAATATGTTTCACTAGGAGTTTCAGTATATTTCGCAATCATTCCTAAATTTGGATACACAATAATTTATTCACCTGCTACACAATTTTTGTAGAAACCTGTACCCTAAAAATAAAATAAAATAAATATAAAATAGAAAAGTAAAGGAAATAAAATAAAAAGGAAGAAATTCAATGGGCAGGACCAAAATAGTAAACGGTTTTTGAGAGCAGAGAAAAACCATTACCGGCTTTGGGTCAAATGGGCCAGTCAACCACAAAACCAGCGGCGGTTTTCTCCTCGCCCTGTTCACCTATAAATAGAAGTGAGCTCATTTTTTTTGGAAATTTCAAAATCTCTCTTTGGGTGTTGTGCTAGGGTTTCCTTTATTTTTCACTAAAAGGCTCCTACAGGCTCTCTCTTACTCCCGGATCACTCTCTCCCTTCCCGGCTCATAGGATCTCATAGTTTCACTAGTTAGAAAAGCTATTATTTTGGTTTTTTCATCCATTTCAGTTTCTTTTTCAGAAGTAGGTAAGGGGATTAAGTTAAGTCAGTTTTTTAATGAATTTGAACCATAGAAGTAAGTATATTTATGTTTTTAGTTGATGTTTCAAAAATCAACCGTTCAAAAGACCCTTTTTTTCAAACCTAAGATATATGTTCTTCTATTTTTAAGTACAAATGAATGGTGGGAAGCCTGGTTTTATGTTTTAAACCGTATATGCTATGCTTTCTTGGTTGCCTATGAGCTATGTTCAAAATACAGGAAAATTGTGTAGCAGGTGAATGATATGTATGTATTATTTTATAACTGAAATGATGAATGTTTGTGAAATAGTGGAAATGTTTATGAAAGTACAAGAATATGTTTACGACCATGAGGGCCATGATTACGTTTAACGGCTGTGAGCCGAGTAACATGTGACGACCGAGGCTGAGAGTTTTAAATGACAGGCTTTATATGTAATGGATATGAAATATGGTTTTTATATTACTTAAATTGCATGATATGCTTTAAGAATTCTAAGGACCCTTATGTTATGAGCACGATACCATTGCTAGAGGTTCTTTATGTGGCCGTCTGCACCCACACCGTACTGCGAAAGTGGTGTGGGTGGTTTCAGCCGATTGGCCTCAATAGAGGGTGTACCTTCCTTGGAAGCCCAGACTTTCAGAACGTGGTAAGGAAATCAAAACCATGCAAGCAAGTTGAGGATGCCTGCATAGTCAGAGTTAGATGCAAATGTATGTTTGACTTAGTTTGGGTTGATCACCCCAAGCTTTTTTCCAGCCTTCAGGCTGCACAACCCTAACCACGAGGGTTTATATATGGCGTTTAGTCCTAGGAATTTTCTTTTATGTGTATCTATAGATTTATGTAAATGATGTTATGTAATTAATGAACTGTTTATATCAGGAGTATGAAGAAAGTATTTCCAACTGTATCAGTACGTTCAATGTAAAGTAGCTATTTTCTATTAAATGAAGAATGTATGTTTTCTTTAAGCACTAAATGCATGTTGCCTACACACTGATATTGACTTGATCATCCTTACTGAGAAGTATCTCACCCCGATATACAAATAATCTTTTTAGGAAATAATAGGTAACGTGCTTAGTAGGATCGGGGGGTGAAAGTTAGAATAGTCTTTTTGTGAAGATCTATATGATATCAAGGGTATGTAAATTATAATGTAAGTATCTGGACTTGTATAATGGTCATATGGACCGAATTAGTTGTCCTTTTGGGGTCAAATTGTAATATGGATGTTTGGAAACCTTTATGTATGAACGAAACTTATAACTCTGGTAATGTATGTTTGGAGAATCTTTCGTTAGTTTCGTTGCGTTTATTATGATAAATATGGTATCAAGTACACGGACATCACTAAAGTATCACGCTGAACCCACGTGGTGGGTGGGGGCATTACAAGTGGTATCAGAACCAAGTTTTCTAGGTTTTGCAGACTTTGACGGTTAAGGATTACCAGAGTATAGGTTGAGATGAGATGAGGATAAGAGTTAGTAAGTTAGGCGGGTTTTAGTCTGGAGGCTTGGAGGTGGATTTCTTTCGACAGTCTTCAGTGCTTTTCCTAGAATGACGATTTCAGGAAACCCATGGTAAATCCATCGATGGTTTCATTTCCAGGTTGAGGAACTGGAGCTCAGAAATTTAGGTTGGGAACGATAGGTTGGAAAAGTATTTATGTAGTGTCAATTTCATGGTTAGGGACCGATACCTGGACAGTTTTGTAGCAGAAATGTATAAGTGATTCTTATAACTGCAAATTTGTATGTTTTAACTATTAGTCATTCCATACTTGCATCGACCTTGATAAATATGGAATTTCTAAATCGGTTTCTATCCTATCTTCAGGATGGATCCTAGGGGAATTGTGGAAATGAAAACCATGATGGATTAAGTATAGAGCACGGTACCGCAACTAGCTAACCAGATCAGACAGTGTAACCCTCTGTGTGCCGACCCGAGAAGTGTTGCGGCAAGTAGGACGGGCAGATTCGGTTGGGTGTTTAGCCGACAGTGCAACCACACTATTCAGAAAGTGTTGGGTCTGAGGCCGATTAGCCCCGAAGTGTTGCGGCGAGTAGGATACCCACTGTGTGCCAACCCAAGAAGTGTTGTGGTGAGTAGGATAGGCGGACCAAGTTGGGTGGGCAATCGCGTGTAGTTATGTTATGTTTGACTTAACCTAGTAAGCCAGTCATGATTAAGTCTCGCCCTCGTGCTGCACAACCCGATTATGCAGGCTTAATTCATGATGTTTGCTAGAACCATCAAGGGAAAGATAAGGAAGTTTCTTATGTATATATGTAGTTTTATGAAAATAGAATTATCTATTACGTTGAAGTACGTTTGAGTAGAAAATATGTACCTTGAAATGTATATAGGTAAGTTATGATTATTATAGAGATGTTTTTCAATTACAGTTCAATTAATAGTTATGTTTAAATATGTAAAACTCATCTGCCACACACAGACAAAAAATTATTCTGTCTTACTGAGAGGTGTCTCATCCCATGATTATCCAATTTTTTTCAGATGCCATGTGGAGTATAGCAGTGATCAGAATAACGCAGTGAAGCGTGGGTGGGACTAGATAAAGAGGTTTAGATTAATTGTTAATCTTGTTATTCTGGTTTATCTTGAAATTCCAAAGGATGTATTAAATTGATATTGGAGATATTGTTGATATTTTATTTATGTTTTGATAAGTTAAGAACTTCATTGCGATACTGGGATGGATTTATTGTTATATTGGGATATTTTAGTTACTCTGGTAATTGTTATGGAAATCTTTCGCTGTGTATTTATTGGTATTAGTGAATTTTAGAGAAATTTTAAACGAAAATTTTGAGTCGCCATAGAGCCCCTTCGCGAAGCATCAAACTTCCGAGCCCCTTCTCCCTTCAAATCATCTACTCGGAGCCTTCCACCCATAACAGAGGGCTTCTTTCGCGATAGCCTTCCACACCAAAAGGTCTAAAACTGTCATTGTAAAGTTACATTCAGTTCTTTTGGTTCGTGAACCTTCAATGGTTCTTGCTCTTGCGAAGCTTTGTTCGCCTTACAAGGCTTAAAATCTTTTTTTTATGATAACAAATTTGAGGGACTTAACATATTTGGTTAAGTGATGATGTGACAAGACTCAAGAAAGAGAATACAAGGTTAAGTGCTCACAACGATCGATGCAAGCTTATACTCCAAAAAAAGATGATCAAATGAAGTTTAAAAGACATGGATTCAAAGATGATATATTAAAGCTTGAAGATCATGAGAGCCTAAATGAGAACTTGCTAAGTATATTAAAGCTTGAAGATCATGAGAGCATGAATGAGAACTTGCTAAAGTATATTAAAGCTTGGAGACAAGATGAAAGACAAGCATGAAGACTTAAGTGCTTAAAATGTCAAAAGTCCTAAGAAGTCTTTATGTAAGTACTTCATGTTTAAATATCCTATAAAATATATTGAAAGCTCTTTTAGGGTTCATTATGGAATTAGAGACCTTATTTCAAAACCCCGAAAATGTTTTATAAGAAATCAAAGCAAGAGAGCAAAAAGGATTTTTGAAAACTAAAATGAAAAATCTGAATTTGGTCTGTTCAGAAGACTCTGGTGCACCCTTAGAAGACTGAAGATGTACCTCAGAAGACTGAAGTTTTACTTCAGTCTACTGAAGATTTTTCTGAAGGAATACAGAAGAGGCAGTACACCCTCAAAATACTGAACTCTCAATTCAGTCGTCTAATCTGAGACTTCAAAAGACTGAACCGTCAGTTTAGTCGTCTAACCTTGTGTCTAGTTCAAATTTTTTAGTGTGTTAAGGAATATCAGAAGACTGAACCCGATACTTCAATCATCTTAACACTATTAACGGTTAGAAATTTTAAATGTTTTAAATTTCAAATAATGGTTTCTTGTGCCCCAAATTTTTTAAAAACTTAGAAGACACTCCAAGTAATCTTGGGTAACATGAAATTACTTTAAGAAGTCTATAAATACATGGTTTTGAAAATCAAATTACAACCAAGAATTGAAAATTCTGTTTCAAAGCTGAAAGCACACTTACTCTTTCAAAGCTCTCTCTTGCTCACTCATTGTAAAATCTGATTAGTTGAGAATACTGAAATGTTGATCCATCCTACTCTGATTTCTACTATTGATCATCATCTAGAGAAGGATATTGGTGAAATATTACTAGAGCTTCAATCTTATTTCAGTTTGATATTTAAATATTGAAGTATCTAGTGTTTGAATTGTACTAATTTGCTCTATGTGAGAGTGTTATTGTAGGGACCCAAATTCGGAAAATAAATAAAGAAAAGAGAAGGGAAAATAAAAAGGATAAAACAATAGATCTCGTCGACGAGGCTCCATTTCTCATCGACGAGGTTTCTTTTGTGGCTCGACGACGAGACGTCGGGGCTCATTAACAAGGAGTTACTAAGGGATTTTTAGAGATTCTGAAATCTCAGGCTCATCGACGAGGTCACCTTCTCGGCCACGAGCGACCTTCTTCGGCTCGTTGACAAGAACTCAGACTCATCGACGAGGCTGGCCAAGTCAACCTAGTTATAAATAGAATATCCTTTTCTTCCTTGCTAAGTTATCCTTTGCTCTCTCTCTCTCTCTAGAACTCGAACCAACCCTTTCTTTCTCTTTAGGATTTCGTGCCATCTATTGCTAGAATCA
Organism: Malania oleifera; assembly: GCF_029873635.1. Taxonomy (NCBI): domain Eukaryota; kingdom Viridiplantae; phylum Streptophyta; class Magnoliopsida; order Santalales; family Ximeniaceae; genus Malania; species Malania oleifera. Next base: position 14,590,450 of record NC_080425.1, read on the forward strand.
ACAAACTAACATCACTACGTGGGTTAGGAGGAGAATCTCTACAGTTATAGCGGATCAGATTTTCGATTTGAGGATTTTCGGGTTTTTCTCTAAAATTGAGGTAAGGATCCGATTTCATTTTCGATTCGATAGTTATGTAGTAGTCGAGATTATAGTGAAGTAATGTTCTTCAGTTTTTAGGTTTCGGGGATCCCAAGTTGTAAAGACCTGAAAATTTAAAAGGATTAAAATAATTTTGAAAAAAAAAACAGATAAAATAACAAATAAAAAAATAAAAGGAATGGCGTGGGAAAAAGAAAAAAAATTAAAATTAAAGAAATTAAATTAAATTAGGATAAATTAAATAATGAAATAATTAGTTATTAAATTAAACATTTTTATATTGGTTTTGAAAAAAAAAAACTAATTGAAATAAGAGAATATATATATATAAAGTAAAGAAGAAAGAAGAAGAAGAAGTCAAAAGAAGTACACGCCCCCCCCCCGCGGGAAGTTCCGGCACGCTCAGCCACCTCTGTCTCCGTCTCTCTCCTTCTCTCAATTTCTTGACGGGTTTGCGTTGGATCGGGAAAAGGAAGGTGCTGTTGGATTCTTGGTTCCGCTGCCGACGTTTCTACTAGAGCATATTTTTCATGGGAACGGCTTAGACACTACTTCTGGGGAAAGGTAATTTTTTCTTATTTTCTTAATTTCGCTGTTAATGTGCCGTTAAATCGACGATCGGGTACCACCACGTGGTCCTAGTTGTTGTCGTCGTCATTTTGACGTAAGTAATTTTTCAATTGAGATTTTCTAGGCCCTACTCCAAAGCGAGAGTGGGATTTGGAAAATTTGGCAAATTAGTTAAACTTGCGGGTATAACTGTTAATTGAAATTATGACCCTAAAAAATATTTAAATAATATTTTATTTATAAATAATTTAAATGGAATTAAGGTTTTTGATTCAGGGCTCAAGTGAGCACCGCGGGTGTAATTTTGGGCCCCGCATGCATAATTTACAAAATTAAGTGTGTTAAATATTAGTTTAAATATTAATTTTAGGTGTGTGGAGCCTAGGGAAGGCTAGATGGGTAGTATTTTGGGGAAATGAATTAATTAATTTGGAAAATTTGGTAATTTGACTATATTTAAGGGTATATTTATTTATTTAGAATTTATGTGCCTAGAAAATATTAAAATAATATTTTATTTAGGATTAATTACATGAAACTAGAATTTTTGATTTAGGATCCGGGTGAGCGCCACAGGTATTTCCCCAGAGTCCCTGTCGGTGTAGTTCGAGAATTCAGGTAAGGGGGAAATTTATATATTAAATCAGGTTTTTCATGAATTAAAAATGACTATGTTTTATTTATGTATATATGTTTTTATATGGGTTTAAAATACTAGCCAGGAAATTTATGTTTTTTGAGCCTAAGATTGTCAATATAGTTATGTATATGTGAAAGTGAACGAATGAAAGTGAACAGAATTTTCTAATGAATTAAATAAAAAATAAAATATATTTTGAGCATGTAAATGTTAAATGTGAGTTGGCCTATTTTACAGGAATATGTATGAATTTTACTGTTAAATTGTGTAGCATGAGAATCTGTGCAAAGTATATGTTAAATGTATGAGATGCAGGCTAAGTAAGTAAAGCAATGAGAATAAAATATGATATGGATAATGTTGCCTATGTATGTTAAATGTAACCATGTAAAGGTACGACAACTGAAAGCCGGGTTAGCAGATTCTAGCGCATTTCTATGTGGACTAACTGATGACAGCTAAAAGGAGCTGTGTTAGCAGATTCTAGCGCATTTCTATGTGGACTAACAAATGACGGCTAAAGAGCGGCTGTAGTACAAAGGAATGAAATGAAAATGTTATGAAATGAAATGACAAGGAATGACAATGCATTGAAATGAAATGTGAAATGTGAAATGTGAATTATACAAATGGGAAAGAGTCACTTAAAGTGAAATACAAGGAAATGTTAAGTTATGAATATGAAAGAATGTGAATGGTTGAATAATGATGGAAAGAATGATGTATTATGATATTAGAAATATGTACATACATAGAACATGTTATGATTGGGTGAGGCATACCTTTCACTTGAGGGCTTGCTGAGTAAGGCGAGTGCACTAGTAACTTCAGATGTGGCAGTAGCTGCATAACGTACTAGGGCAGAGGGAACCTACTTATATGGGTGGGTAGATTTTCCTATCCTTAGGGCCTTTGCCGGTAAGCTATTTTTGAATGGTGTGAGTACGAGATCAATTTATCACTTGAGGGCTTACTGAGTAAGGTGAGTGCCTTGGTATGCTTTAACTGCGACCTTTGGGTTGCCTAAATATTAAAGCAAAGGGGTGCTACTTGTATGGGCGGGTAATCACCCCTATCCTCGAGTAATCTCATGGGTTAAATATTTGCGCGTGATTGTTTAGGTTCAGAAAACGATTTCAATGTTATATGATGATTTGTAAATGAAATAAAAATGATATGTATATCTCATGTTAGTTATACGCTAAGTTTAATATATTATTTCTTCCCTTACTAAGATGTGTCACACTCGAATATGATTATTTCTTTTCAGGATATCCTCGAGGTCGGGTTTAGAGAGCTCAAGGGTTTTTAGCCTTCTGAGGATTGTATAAAGAGAAAGGGTATATTTTTATATACTTTGGGGGAATGTAAATATTTATGTTTTAAGTTTTTATGTTTTAAGCCTGTTGAGAACGGAATGGTTGTGAAAATACTGAAATGCTTTTGAAGATGTATGTATATATGAAAATGCAGATGTTGGATGGATACTTTGGATTATAGATAGAAATTAGTAAACTCTCGTATATTGCTATATGGAGATTATGAGTATGTTTTCAGTTGCGTATGTTATGTTAATTATGGATTATCAGGGATTTTATCAGGTATAACGCGTCGAACCTGGGTTTAAGGGTTCAGGGCGTTACATAGGTCGTTATTTTGGATTGATCTGTTCGTGTTTCAATTTTCGGGATTAAGGTAAGGGGTTTTGTTTACATTAGTCTTTTTAGAAAAAGAAACCGCAGGATATGTAGCTTATATTTATATGTACTTATTGACTACTTATTTGCAAAGTTTTACCGAGTATAAATGCCAATTCTTACGGTTTTCACGATTTTACGATTTTGGAAAAAAGGGGGTTTTTGGCATATGATCTCCAAATTTCTTAAAGTACTTTATTTGCACTAAAACTAAAGTAGGAGATGCTTGAAACTCTTATTAGCAGTAAAAATGATATTCTATGAATCAGTTTATATGAAATGTATATATATGATTAAATAAGTGTGACGTATGATATGAATTGATTCTATACTGATTTGAGATGCATGTATTTGAACTATGGGGACTAAGGTTCCAAGTTATTATCAGAAATGCAGAAAACAAGTGTTGGTTAGATACCGTGCCAAGTATGAGAAAAGGGTAAAACCGAGAGGTTACGAATCGATTCTTACCACAGTATGTATGGAAGTTTGCATGAATGAGATTGTGAAAATACTGGAATTGCACAGGTTATTATGTTTTAATGTAAATTGTATATATGATATTGGGACCGCAGCTTGTCTCAATAGTATATGAAATCTTAAAAAGCTTATATTATGAACCACATGTAGTTATTGTTCAGTGTGGGTACTTAGTAGTAAGCTTGGTAAGAAGGGCCACTAGTCAAAAGGGATCAGGGTGGTTATGGCCAAGTTGGACTGTAGTATGTTATGATGCTTGACGATGCATGTACGTACATGGCTCAATCAGCGTTTGCTTATTGCACAACCCTTGCCATGAGGAGTTACTAGAATAGTTACGATAGTTTCGAGCTGGTCGGCATTCTAAATATGCATATACATGATTTAAAAGCTTTACTAAGTAGAGTCACAAGTCTGAGTACCAGGCGAAGGGATTGTACAGTGTATTGGCGGTTACCCTACCCTAACCTCGGCAACTCTCACTTGTGATGCTGAGTTACCTATTATTAGGAATATATACATATTATAGTATTGAAAATGTGCAATCTACGTAACTGTTTTCAAACGAGGATATAACTATATAGTCACACACTAATGTAATATCTTCCTCCTTACTGAGAAGTGTCTCACCCCAAATCTTACAACCTTGTTTTCAAAAACTACAGGAAATCGGTCCTAGTCGTCTAGAGAGGTTGTGGACCGTAGGGTCCTGTTAGTTAGCGTAAATTTCTATATGAGTACTGGGTTGTTAGCCTAGTTGGTTTTTGGGACTGTAATATAATTTATGTTTTACATACAGTTGAATATATGTAAGGAACATTTAGATACTCTGGTATGTCTATTAGAATCCATATGAATGATTTATGTTTTTCACAAGATATGTGAGTACAGATCATTATTGGATACCCATATGTCCCCGTTTAGGGCAGGTGCTTATGTATGGTTTTCAGGATTTGTACAAGATATGTATGTATAGTAGTACTCTGGGGTCGTACTAAGGGTCGGGGCGTTACAGTTTGGTATCAGAGCCCATAGCCAGCTGGAAGTGTGATTTGAATTGCACTACCTGGTTATGGATATGCTCAAAGCTTATGTTGCTAGATTATGTAGATTAGACTATACTAGAGTTTAGGATGTGAGTACAATTTTTGAGTTTAGCTTAGTATACCTGGGGATAGAAATCCATTGGAAGACTTCTATGTTTTTCTAGATCATTCGAAGGGTTCAAAAAATCACGACAATCTATTGGCGATTTTGTTTCTAGGTGGAAAGGCAGAACCCGAATTAGAATGAGAATGTGAGTCATTAGAGTACGTCAATACTAGGAATGTTATTATAGGAAGTGAGTTTATAGTGTTGCAGCATTAGTTCGTTAAGCTTCTAATTGAGTTCCTCAATTGCTTTTCAGGATGAAATATAGGGATATTACTGCCAACGTTGGAGGCAGTAGTAGTGAGGGTGTTAGCCATGAGGCTGGCAGTGACTCTACTAGTGTGCTACGGGACTTCGCTCAGCAATTTATGGCTGAGGTTGTTCGGACAAATAAGGGTCAGGATCGTCCCCTTTCTGACTTGGGATGCTCTATTAACAAGTTCACACGACTGAAACCTCCTGTCTTTGTAGGGAGTGCGGATCCGATTCGAGCTGAGAATTGGATCAGGGAGATTGAGAAGATTCCAGACGTCCTGAACTGCACTGAGAAGCAGAAAGTAGCCTTTGCGATGTTCAAGCTGACGGGCGAAGTAAAGAGGTGGTGGAAGTCATTTAAGATGCTTGAAGAGCATTGACCTACTCCTATGGTTCTAATGTGGGCTCGATTCAAATATTTATTCTTTGATCAGTATTTTCCAGCCACAGTCAAAAATACCAAGATGGATGAATTCATGAGTTTGGAGCAGGGGCAACTGTTAGTTCAGTAGTATGTTGCTAGATTTCAAGAGCTATCTCGATTTGCTCCATTCATGATTCCGGATGAGGAAAAAAAGGCTTGGAAGTTTTAGAAGGGCCTGAGGAAGGAGATCAGGAAGCAGATTGCGATATGGTAGATGTAAGACTTTGTTACTCTGGTTGACAAAGCCACCATAGTAGAGGAGAGTTTGCAGGAGGACCTTGAGGTTCAGGTTCCAAAGAAAAGACCTACGCCTTCCAGTTCTTATGGAGGGGCAAAGCAGGGCAACTAGAAGAAGAATAGTGGTGGTGTTTCTCAGAGTCCCGCAACTACTCCGGCCTATTCCAAGTGTGGGAGACCTCACTCAGGGAAGTGTTTGTCAAGTTCTGAAGCTTGTTTTCATTGTGGTAGGATGGGACATCAGAAGAAAGATTGTCATATGCTGATGAACAGCAGAGCTCTACAATAGTCATATGAAGGAGGTGTTCAGACACAGTGGGGTGGTCAGCAAGGGGGGACATCCCAAGCTAGGGCATACTCCTTGACTCCTTGTGACGCAGAGAATGCAGGAGATATTGTCACAGGTACCATTTACATGTTTTCCAATAAAGTTGTTATACTATTTGACTCGGGGGCAACGCATTCCTTTATCTCCTGAGGATTTGTTAAAATGTGTGGGATTGAGACTCAACTATTAGATTATGAACTAGTGGTGGCTACGCCTTCAGGGTCGGTAGTCGTATGTAGTAGGGTAATCCGTGACTTTCTACTAGAAATTCTGGAGAGAGTACTACTAGTTAGTCTTATTGTGTTTGATATGCATCGCTTCAATATTATTCTAGGTATGGACTAGTTGTCTGCCGGTTATGCCAGTATCGATTGCCACAAGAGAGAAGTGGTGTTTAGACCTTCGGGGAAGTAGGAATTCAAATTCATAGGGTCGTGTGTGCATTTAACACCACGAATCCTATCTTCTATTCAGGTTAGTAGATTACTTCAAGATGGATGCCATGGATACCTGACGTTTATAAAAGACACGCCAGCAAGGGAACGTGAACTGGAGGAGATTCTTGCTATGTACGAGTTCCCAGATGAGTTCCCGAAGGATTTACCAAGATTACCTCTAGATCATGAGGTGGAGTTTGGTATAGAGTTGGTTCCTGGAGCTGCTAGATAAGGGGTACATTCAAACGAGTGTTTCTCCTTGGGGAGCACCTATGCTATTTGTAAAGAAGAAGGATGGGTCGATGAGAATGTGCATCGACTACAGAGAACTTAATAGGTGACGATAAAGAACAAATACCCATTACCCAGGATTGATGATCTATTTGACCAACTTCAGGGCACACAGATCTTTTCTAAGATCAATTTACGGTCTGGGTATCACCATCTGAAGGTGAAAATGGAGGATGTTCCGAAAATAGCTTTCCCAACTCGGTATGGCCATTACGAATTCTTGGTTATGCCATTCGGTCTGACAAATGCACCTACAACATTTATGGATCTGATGAACAGGGTTTTCCACGAATACTTAGATCAGTTCGTCGTGGTATTCATTGATGACATCCTAGTATATTCTAGGAGTGCTGCAGAGCATAAAGTTCATCTAAGACTGGTACTACAAATTCTTAGGGAGAAGAAGTTATTTGCTAAACTAAAGAAGTGCAAGTTCTAACTAGAACAGATTGCATTTCTAGGGCACGTAGTGTCCAAAGAAGGAGTATCAATGGATCCAAGTAAGATAGGAGGTAGTAATGGACTAGGCGAGACCGAAGAATGTTCAGGAGGTTAAAAGTTTTCTGGGTCTTGTAGGTTACTACCGTTGTTTTGTAGAAGGGTTCTCTAGTTTAGCAAGTCTATTGACGTGACTCACAAGGAAGAACATGAGGTATGATTGGACTGATGAGTGTGAACTGAGTTTCCAGGAGCTGAAACGGCAATAAGTTACTGCTCCTGTTCTAACCATTCCATCTGGGGATGGAGGATTTGTTATTTACAGTGACGCCTCTAAGAAGGGTCTTGGATGTGTTCTAATGTAGTTGGGCAGGGACGTTGCTTATGCTTCTCATCAACTCAAAGAGTATGAGAAGAACTACTTGACACATGATATGGGATTGGCAACTGTAGTGTTTGCATTGAAAATCTGGAGGCACTACTTGTATAGTGAAAGGTGTGAGATTTTTACAAACCACAAAAGTCTTAAGTACATTTTCACTTAGAAAGAATTGAACATGATATAGCGTACGTGGCTTGAGTTGATAAAGGATTACAACTGTACCATTAACTATCATCTAGGAAAAGCAAATGTGGTAATTGATGCTCTAAGTTGGAAGTTAGTTGATGTGTTGGTCTCTGCAGTAGGAGTTCAACATCAGATTTTTATGGACCTGGAAAGGTTGGACTTGGAGGTAGTGAAAAGAAATCATCAGGCTATTCTTGTTAGCTTGGTGGTACAGTCAACCTTACAGGAGAGGATCTGAACAACTTAGAAGGAAGATCCAGAGTTGGTTGAAGTTATGGAAGGAGTTTAGAGTGGGTTAAAGCTGGATTTCAGTATTTCTGGTGATGGGATTTTAAGATTTCATAACAGAGTATGTGTACCGAATGACGTTGGAATTAAACGGGTCATTTTGGAGGAGGCACACCGTTCACTCTACACCATACATCCTGGTAGTACGAAGATGTACTGGAACCTGAGGGAATCTTTCTGGTGGTCGAACATGAAAAGAGAGATCGGCCGATTCGTAGAGCAGTGCCTGACGTGTCAGCAAGTCAAGGCAGGGCACCAGAGGCCAGTAGGACCACTTCAGCCACTTGACATCCCCAAGTGGAAGTGGTAGCCCATCTCGATGGATTTTTTGACGAGGTTACCTGCGGTGGTGCATGGGCAGAATGTCATATGGGTTGTAGTTGATTGGCTAACGAAGACTGCACATTTCATTCCTATTAGAGTCAACTATTCCTTGAATAAGCTAGCAGAGCTATATGTGCACGATATTATACGATTCCATGGTGTTCCTATTTCTGTTGTTTCAGATCGAGATCCACGTTTTACATTTCATTTTTGGAAGAGTTTAGAGAATGCCTTGGGATCGCAATTGACTTCCAATACGTCTTTCCACCCGTAGACGAATGGGCAGTCTGAGAGGACTATTTAGACGTTATAGGATATGTTGTGGGCTTATGTACTAGACATTGGTGATAGTTGGATATGGTATCTGCCGCTGGTCGAGTTCACATATAACAACAGTTACTAGGCTAGCATAGAGATGACACCTTACGAGGCTTTGTATGGTCATCAGTGTTGATCTCCGTTGTACTGGGATCAGGTATGTGAGCGGTAGGTACTGGGTCCGAAATTGATTCAACGGGCCTCTGCAAAGGTCGAGTTGATCAGGGAGAGAATTAAGGAAACTTAGAGTCAGCAGAAGAGTTATAATGATACTAGTCGACGAGAGCTGGAATTTGAGGTAGGAGATATGATGTTCCTGAGGATCGCTCTGATGAAAGGGGTGATGAGATTTCGGAAAGAAGGGGAAGCTAAGTCCTTGGTATATTGGGCCTTTCGAGATCCTGGAAAGGATAGGTTCGGTTGCTTATCAAGTGGCTTTACCCCCAGCACTATCTAGAGTCCATGACGTGTTCCACGTGTTAGTGCTAAGGAAGTACATGTTAGATCCATCACACGTGCTGAGTTGCAAACCTCTTGAGATTAGTGATGCTTTATCATATGAGGAGGTATAGGTGCAGGTGTTAGATCAAAAGGTTCAGCAGTTACGAACTAAGGAAATACCGCAAGTGAAGGTATTGTGGCAGAACCATGCAGTGGAAGAAGCTTCATAGGAGTTAAAAACTGAGATTCGTCAGAAGTATTCTTAGTTGTTCAAAGATGGATAAGTTAGTCAGGTAAGTGAATGTATGTATGCTAAGTGTGTTTGGTAAGTAGACATGACCATCGGGAGAGTTTTGTATGTATATCGTAAGCTCTTGAAGCTTTATGTTGTAACCACAGTATTCCTCCGCCATAAGTGAGGGTAGGTAATAAATTCAGGTCGGAGTTGCTTTATGGGTAACTGCCGACTCTTCTATAGATCTCTGACATAATGTAGAGTGAGTTTAGTATCGGTTGGTGAATTTCGGGGACGAAATTCTTATAAGGAAGGGGGATTGTAAGGACCCGAATCCAAAAAATAAATAAAGAAAAAAGAAGGGCAAATAAAAAGGATAAAACAATAGATCTCGTCAACGAGGCTCCATTTCTCTTTGACGAGGTTTCTTTTGTGGCTCGGAGACGAGATGCTGGGGCTCGTTGATGAGGAGTTACTGAGGGATTTTCAGAGATTCTAAAATCTCAAGCTCATCTATGAGGTCACCTTCTCGGCCATAAGCAACCTTCTTCGGTTCGTCAACGAGAACTCCGACTCGTCGACAAGGCTGGCCGGGTCAACCTAGTTATAAATAGAATATCCTTTTCTTGCTTGCTAAGTTATCCCTCTCTCTCTCTCTCTCTCTATCTCACCAACCCTCTCTTGTAGTGATTGTACACAGAGGTTATCTATTGTTTTTTGTAGTGATTGACGATTCCAAGTTGTTGGATCGTTGGACCGAGTGTGGGGTATCACTTGGAGAGGCATTGCTCTAGCTTATTGAAGGAGTGACCGAGCGTGGGGTATCGCTTGGAGAGGCATTGCTCTAGCCTATTGAAGGAGTGACCGAGCGTGGGGTATCGCTTGGAGAGGCATTGCTCTAGCCTATTGAAGGAGTATCTAAGTGTGGGGTATCGCTTGTAACAGTTTGTTCCACTCGGAAAGGAACGGTACAGTGGAATCCTTAGGTGGTATTGGCCTAAGGCGATGACGTAGGCTGGGAATAAGTCGAACCTCATAAAAAACGTGGTGTTACTCTCTTTCCTTACTCTCTTTACTTTTTAGCATATATTAACTGCGTGGTTGAATTTAATTTTTGATCATATACACTGTGTGGATTGGATATTAAATAAACTAAAGATTAATTTGATTTTGGGATTTGTGGAAACTGAAAGGAAGTACATTGGTTGATCAATACAAATTGTGGAAACTGTAAGAAAGTACGTTGATTGGTTAACACCCAAGACTCATTAACTAAAAGTTTATTTAAAGTCCAAGGTCTTAGAAGGAGTGTTGGATTTTATATTGTGCATCCTATTGAGAAATCAAATCCATCAATATAGTGTTTACATATATTCACAGGGCTATAAACAAGCATATATCATGAATTCTTGCAAAAGCTTAAATTGCCAAAGAATTGCATGTTATATCTTGATTTGGTATTTTGTGATTAATTACTTTAAGTTGTTTATTTTTTGGATGTTGGTTTAAGTATTGAGTAGTGGATTGCTTACGTAACTAAGCTTTACTATGTGTTTGATAAAGTAATAAGAGATTATGATTCCATAAAAAGAATTAAAAGAAAATTTTAATAACCCAATTCACCCTCCCTCTTGGGACAACTCCTTAACTTTCAATTAGTATCAAAGCAGGGTTGTAGCAAATCCTAACTAGTAGCTACATAAAGATCTATATGGCACACCTAGGAGTAGCTCTCTTTTGAGAGGGTCAATCCTCAACTAAGTCTCCCATCTTTTGTGGTTTAAATTATACATTTTGGATACAAAGAGTGAGGATTTATATACAAACCATGGATTGGAAACCATGGAAGGTTGTCATACATGATAACTACATTCCTACTAAAACCGTAGATGACAAAGAAGTTCCTAAAGAATAAAAAGACTTGACTGACATTGATTACAAAATGATGCAAGTAAACTCTAGTGCCATGAATGCGCTATATTGTGCTTTAGATGTTAGCGAGTTTAATAGGGTCATGGCATGTAAGTCAGCAAAAGAAATATGGGACAAGCTAGAAGTAACCTATGAAAGAACTGTAGATGTTAGAGATAGTAGAATTGACATGCTCACAAGCGAGTATGAGGCTTTCAAGATGAACCCGGATGAAACCATAAAAAATATGTATACAAGGTTTACACATATCATAAATTCCTTAAATGCTTTAGGAAAAACATACTCAACTTATGAAATGATCCAAAAAATCCTTAGAGAACTTCCTCCAATATGGGAACCAAAAGTCACAACTATAACGGAAGGAAGGAATCTTAAAAACACATCACTAGATGAACTCATAGGTCCCCTTCTCACATATGAGATGACTATGAATGAAAGAAGTGAAAAAACTAAAGCTCAAGAATCCGTTTCTTTTGAAGCATCAAACGAAAACTCAAGTGATGAAGATGAAGGAGAGATGGATGAAAATGAAATAGTCTTCATATCCTAGAAACTTGCAAAAATTCTTAGAAGGAAGAATAAATTTACACAAAAAATCCAGAACTCAAAATCAAATGAAGAAGAAGAAAAGTAAATCAATAAAAAGAAAACAAAAGTTGAACCTCCAACATGCTATAATTGTAAGAAAGTTGGACATATAAAATCAAATTGTCCACAACTTATGAAAGATTCCAAAAAAAAAAAAAAAAGGAAAACTGCAATGAAAGCAACTACTTGAGATAATATGAGTACAAGTACTTCAAACTATGAATTAAGTGACCAAGAGGTTACTTGCTATATGGCATGGGATGATGAGGAAAGCTCCTCATCCAAATCAATTAATGTTTCATGAAATGATTCATCTGACGAATCAAATGATGAAAGTATACCATCTCATGAAGAACTTCAAAATGAAAAGTGCATAAGATTTTAGTTAATGTGACTAAAAGATATACAATATTGAAAAATAAGAATGAAGGTATAATGAAAGAGTTGGAATCTCTAAGACTTACTCAAAGGGAAAAAGACTTAAAAATCAATAAACTAGAAAGCAAAAATGAGAAGGTGAGAAAAGAACTAGAAGATCTAAAGTCCAAAACTTCTATAGATGATGAAAAAGACTTATATATTTCTGAACTAGAAAATAGAATCAACAAAATGTCTCAAAATCAAGAAAAGGGTAAAAATATACAAAATTCAGAAATCTATGATCTTAAGAGAAAAAATGAGGATGAAGCTAAAATCATCTACAACTTCACTAAAGGAAAAGAAAATTTTGATAGAATGATTGGTGCACAAATAATGTCTTTGAATAAAGAAGGCATAGGGTTCAATAGAGTTGAAAATACAAGGAAAAAGAACCTCTATATGGGGTACTTTACAAAAGCCTCCAAAAACTATGCTAGCATCTCGTCTAATGCTTATACTCACACTACATGTTTTCTATGTAAGAAAGAAGGGACATATAAAGTTTGAATGTCCATTAAAGAGAAAAGATGTGAAATTTAAACAAGTTTGGAAAGCAAAAGAAACATATCTTGTCAAACCATCCGAACCCAAGAAAGTATGGGAACCAAGATAAAAAAATAGTTCATAAACCAATGACTCCATAGATTTTAGGTATTCCCATTCAGAAATCAAGAAAGTCACTTAATCCAATTCAATACAAGGATAATGAACTAGTTGAAATAAAGAAAAACTTATGAGATAATTGGCAAATCACAAAATGTCATTAATAGCCTCAAATCAAGAGAACCTTAATTGAACATGGCTTATCTTCAAAGAACAAGGAAGTTATATGTCTCAAAAGGCAATGCTAAAAAGATGCTTGAAGCATAGTAGGGAAGTTTTAGGATAAGAATAAAGATCTTTGAAAATTTACAGTCTTCATACGACTAAGCGTGTAAGCTCAGATGACTGAACAATGTAGCACTGAAGGCTCAGACGACTGAAGAGCTACTGCTTGTTTTAGTTTCCTGATTCTGAAAATCTTTAGAAGACAGAACTAAATCTTTAGCCTTCTGAGGAACTATATATATTTAATACTTTAATACCCTAACTCCATAAATGGAAAATGTAACGACCCGCTCCTTTTTCGCATATTATTTTTTTTTTTTATATAAATAAATTATCATCACATCATACAATCCAGCTCAGCAGGTCACAATCCACCTGGACCCGTGGGCACCAGGGATATAACAAAACATACAGCAGAAGCCTACGCAGCAGAAAGTACAAAATTATATACATCTCATCACAATGTGCATAACACATACCAGAGTCACTACAATTACTATCTCACAGTATATACATCCCAAAAATGAAATCTAGGGACAATCCCCACAAAAACCTAACTGTCCCTACCAAAAACTTACCCTTCCAAAGAGGGCAACCAACTGATCTAGATTAGCGGGGCTTTTCCCGCTCTCCTATCAAGGGCTCCTGAAAAATGTATAAGATTTAGAGGTGAGACACCTCTCAGTAAGGGAAATAAACTAATACCAGTGTGTGGCAATATGAGTATTCTGTGTTCTACATATACCATACATAACATATTCAATACTGTTTATCAAATCTGGGAAAACATATGCATATCAACACATAGCAGAATATACTGCATTTTCATAAACATATCTCATCTCATACACTAATAATAACATAAAACAATCCTGGTAGGTTAGCTGGCTGTTGTCATGTATTACCCCCACATGACTGGGTTGTGTGGCCCGAAGGCGGGACTTGACAATAGTTGGCCGACCACTGCCAAGTCAAACAGTAGTCTGTAGGTTCGATGGGTCTACCCAGACTGGTCCGTACACCAGGGGCGATAACAGCACACTTCTTGAAAATAACCACATCGACCATCCAATCTCACACCACTCCGTACAGCGGCGTTAACACAGATATCATGATCACGAAGACCATGGACACATAACAACGGTACCGTGCAAGTGCTAGCCTAGACCAAGCCAACCAGGTTCTGATATCATATACATATACTAAAATCGTGATACATAAATATCTCATATCATTTATTTTCGCATCAATCATATCATTTCACATATATACGTGTATCATAAAAATCATCGGCCCGTACGCCGGCAAATCACATAGCACAGCCCGTACGCTGGCAATCCGCATAGCACGGCCCATACGCCGGCAATCACATAGCACAGCCCGTATGCTGGCAAATCACATAGCACAGCCCATACGCTGGCAAATCTCATCCACATAGCACGGCCCATACGCCGGCAAATCACATATACATATAAAAATATCTCGGCCCGTACGCCGGTTTTCCATCATAGAAATCCATATCATCCCCATTCCAAAAAAAAAACAGTACAAAACATTTTTATACTCATGCCACACTAAACAAATTTTCCTCGTATTCAACATATCATCATTTAAACAGTATTTTCCAAATATAAATCATATATATAAAAATATTTATTTTTCCTAAAACCAGATGCTACATATATGTATACATGCATTTTCTTAAACAAAACTAGCTTAGTTTATCCCCTTACCTGATTCCTGAAAAGCCCCTAAGAAAATCTCCCCCGTACCCACAAGGTTCTCAACTCAACACCCTGAAAATGAAAACTCGCAGAATTAAAGTTCAGTATTTTCGTATGTACAACATTTTCTATAACTACCACTAAGTCAAATTCGACTTTAAAAAGTCTTACCTCAACTTAGGGATGATTTCCCACGTTCCCAATCAACACCCTGGAACTGAAAATTTCCAGTATTAAAATTCAGTATTTTTACGCATATATCACTTTCTTCAACTGTCAAAAATCCAAATATTGAATATAAAGTCTTACCTTGGATTTGGGATGAAATCCAATTTCGTTTTCCTGACGATCCGTTCCGGCAAACTTGTAGAGAATTTCGCCAGGAGCGTCGTGGTGGTTTCGATTTGTCGATCCGACGTAAAACTAACCCGAAATCGAAGAGAGAGAGAGAGTTGTAGGAGAGAGAGAGAGAGAGAGAAAGTGAGAGAAAAGAGAGACACGGCCAACAAATCCAAAAATTGGATTTCCTTCCAAAGCTTCTTAAAGAAGCTTGCTAATTTAATAATATATATATATAATAAACCTAAAGTAAAGTAAAGAAGCTTTCATACCTTTTATATATATATATATATATATATATATATATATATTTGTTCCTTATCATACTGTTTATTTTATTTATTAATTTAATTAATTAATTTTATTTTATTATTTTATTATTATTATTATTATTATATTTTTTTTTTCGGGTTACTACAGAAAATATCAAATAAGAGTTTAAGAGCTTATTGACGACTATAACATTGAAACAAATACAAACAAAAATGGCATTGTTGGCCAAAATCGTAGGATGATTTGTACAAAGCTTAATTAAGATTTGGAAAGCAATATGAATTTTGGGAAATTATATGAATTCAAAAAAAAAAGAAAATTTGAAGCGATTAAGCTTATTGCAATGAGTATTTTAATTAAGATATTTAAGCAAAATAAGAGATATTTGAGAATGAGAGATACTTGAGCAACATAAGAACAATTTGAGCAAAATTGTAGCACAATGCACAAATAATAATAATATGCTCTATACTTATATAATATGCTGATATGCTACATACTTACATGATAAATGCTGATATTATGATATGCATATGTTGTGAGATACTAATGATATGATAATATGAATTAAATACTGAGTTATGTCTATGCTAAAATGCTGACATGTATGATATCTTGATATTGCCAAAGACATGATAAAGACTTAACTTATATTGATGTTTTATGGCTCACTATACACTGCAAATTTGAGCATGACATTATTGAGCATAAGTATGAAGCATGAATCTTGGTATGATATGATATTAGTATTGGTATCTATGTAAAATATTGGTATCCATGAGTATGTTAGTTGATACTTAAGCATGACGACATATTTGTATTCATGAGCATGTTATGATATTGATATGATATTGGTATTATTCTTGATATTGGTATCCATGAGCACTTACATGAAATAAATTAATATTTGAAGCATGTCATGATAAAATTTAAAAGCATAATTGGTATCTTCATAATAAATAGTTTTTACTTCAAATGAAAGTCTGAATTTATTGAATATAAAATACATTTCAATCAGAGAGAGTAAGACTTGTTAAATAATCATATCATGATTTATGTTCATTATTGAAAATCATTGAAAATTATGATAAATCTTTTGTATTTTCTCATGCTACTTTGGAAACTTATTGCCTAATCTTATACAAAGTTTTCGTTTAGAGCCTTCACTAGATCTATACTTTTACTTATGATTGCTTATTTCCTTAATATTTATACGTTTTTATTGATATCTTACTCTTTTTTGATTGATGTCAAAAAGGGGAGAAAGTTTGGGCAAAAATTGAGCATAATAATGCATACTTAAGTTGATATATTGGTATCTTGATCTTGAATGATGTGATCTTGATATATGAGCATGATATTGAAATTAATATTGAACTTGATCTTGATATTGCAAATATTGTTAAGTTGATTCTTATTGTAAAGGGGAGTCATTTTAAGACTTACTCAATTTTTTACTCTTTATTTGTCATCATCAAAAAGAGGGAGATTGTTGGCCTTACAAGGCTTAAAATCTTGTTTTGATGATAACAAATCAGAGGAACTTAACATATTTGGTTAAGTGATGATGTGACAGGACTCAAGAAAGAGAATACAAGGTCAAGTGCTCACAAAGATCAATGCAAGCTTATACTCCAAAGAAAGATGATCAAATGAAGTTTAAAAGGCATGGATTCAAATATGATATATTAAAGCTTGAAGATCATGAGAGCGTGAATGAGAACTTGCTAAGTATATTAAAGCTTGAAGATCATAAGAGCATGAATGAGAACTTGCTAAAGTATATTAAAGCTTGAAGACAAGATGGAAGATAAGCATGAAGACTTAAGTGCTTAAAATGTCAAAAGTCCTAAGAAGTCTTTATGTAAGTACTTCGTGTTTAAATATCTTATGAAATATGTTCAAAGCTCTTTTAGGGTTAATTATGGAATTAAAGACCTTGTTTCAAAACCCCGAAAATGTTTTATAAGAAATCAAAGCAAGAAAACAAAAAGGATTTTTGAAAACTAAAATGAAAAATATGAATTTGGTCTGCTTAGACGACTAAGGTGCACCCTTAGAAGACTAAAGATGTACCTCAGAAGACTGAAGTTTTACTTCAGTCTACTGAAGATTTTTCTGAAGGAATACAGAAGAGGTAGTATACCCTCTAAAGACTGAACCCTCAGTTCAATCGTCTGATTTGGGACTTCGGAAGACTGAACCCTCAATTCAGTCATCTGATCTTATGTCCAGTTCAAATTTTTCAGTGTGTTAAGGAACATCAGAAGGCTGAACCCAAAACTTCATTCGTCTGAACACTATTAACAATTAGAAATTTTAAATGCTTTAAATTTTAAATAATGGTTTCTTGTGTCCCAAATGTTTTAAAAACTTAGAAGACACTCCAAGTAATCTTGGGCAACACGAAATTACTTTTAGAAACCTGTAAATACATGGTTTTGCAAATCAAATTACAACCAAAAGTTGAAAAATCTATTTCAAAACTGAAAGTACATTTGCTCTTTCAAAGTTCTCTCTTGTTCATTCATTACAAAATCTGATTAGCTAAGAATACAGAAGTGTTGATCCATCCTACTCTGATTTCTACTGCTGATCATCATCTAGAGAAGGATATTAGTAAAATCTTACTAGAGCTTCAATCTTATTTCAATTTGATATTTAAATATTGAAGTATCTAGTGTTTGAATTGTACTATAATCTGCTCTATGTGAGTGTGTTATTGTACACAAAGGTTATCTATTGTTTTTTGTAGTGATTGACGATTCCAGGTTGTTGGATCATTGGATTGAGTGTGGGACATCACTTGGAGAGGCATTGCTCTAGCCTATTGAAGGAGTGACCGAGCATGGGGTATCACTTGGAGAGGCGTTGCTCTAGCCTATTGAAGGAGTGTCTAAGCATGGGGTATCGCTTGTAACGGTTTGTTCCACCCGGAAAGGAATGATATAGTGGAATCCTTAGGTGGTATTGGCCTAAGGCGAGAATGTAGGCTGGGGATAAGCCAAACCTCTTAAAAAACATGATGTCGCTTTCTTTACTTTTCAGCATATATTAACTGCGTGGTTGAATTTAATTTTTGGTCATATACACTGCGTGGATTGGATATTAAATAAACTAAAGATTAATTTGATTTTGGAATTTGCGGAAACTGAAAGGAAGTACATTGGTTGATCAATACAAATTGCGGAAACCGTAAGGGAGTATGTTGATTGGTTAACACCCAAGACTCATTAACTGAAAGTTTATTTAAAGTCCAAGGTCTTGTAAGGAGTGTTGGATTTCATATTGTGAATCCTATTAATAAATCAAATCCATCATTACAGGGCTTACATATATTCACAGTGCTATAAACAAGCAAATATCCTGAATTCTTGCAAAAGCTGAAATTGTCAAAGAATTGCATGTTATATCTTCATTTGGTATTTTGTGATTAATTACTTTAAGTTGTTGATTGGTTGGATGTTGGTTTAAGTATTGAGTAGTGGATTGCTTAAGTAACTAAGCTTTGTTGTGTGTTTGATAAAGTAACAAGAGATTAAGATTCCATAAAAAGAATTAAAAGAAAATTTTAATAACCCAATTCACCGTCCCTCTTGGACAACTCTTTAACTTTCAGGCTTCTTTAGGTTCTTCTTTGGATGCATTCGCAGACGATTCAGGATCACTAAAGTCGTCGACGGGGATGGATAGATCCGACCCCAAAGTTGTCATTTCCATGTTGGCAAAATGCGGTACCATCCGCCGCAACGGTACTCAGTTGAAGGCCTTGCTACTTTGATTTGGGAGTAGACAACTTCTTCACCAGCACCTTCTTCCAGTTTACCACTCAGGTTGGCATCATTGCAGATAGCTGGCAGCCGCCTTTGGTTCTATTTTCTCTAAACACTGAAGAAAGTGATGTTCCTTAGTGTCCCACATCAGTCTTATTCGTAAGGAAATTCATTTAATTAAATCTAATAATTTTAGCCTTATATTGAATTTTGGATTCATTATAGAAAAATAAATAAATTCCTCGCCAACTACATTCCTTTTCTTTTCTTTCTTTTACTTCTACTTCTAAAGATTTATTTTCTTTTTTATATTTTTCATTTTCCTACCTCCTATTCTCTCTTTTGGTTATGTTTCCCACCAACCAAACAAATTCACTCTCTGAACTTCCTTTCTTTCCTATCTTTTCCTTTCTTTTCTCCTCAAGACTCAAACAAACCCATAAATTCTTGTTTCTTCAGCCCTAATATTATGAAGAAGTAATAAAGGTTTATGAGTTGAGGAATCATGTTTCTTCAATATTCTTGGATGTGAATTTCAAATGAATCCCGCGTTACTTAAATATTCTTCGAATTAATTTTTGTTAGTAGCAACAAATCTCATGCGTCAAAGTTACTTACAATAGTATTTTTAAAGTGATTGTCATTTTTTTGTTACCTATTTTAGTTTTAGTCACTAGTGAGATAGTCTCCTCACTTGTTACTTCTTTTCTTATTATGATTATTAATACTTTTTCCAATATTTTGGTTAGTAATGAAGATTTTGTGTTTTTAATTTGTAGGCTTAGTACATGCATTTTTGTATTTTTGTATTTTTCATTTGCAAGTTTTAGAATATACAATTTTTTTCAAAAATTGCTATTGCATGGTTTTTTTTTTTTTTTTTAAATTTTAGCCTAGCTTGGATAAACACAAATTTTTAATGCATTATATTGTGTGTGCGGTTTCTATTAGTCATAGGGTGTGACTTAGAAAATTATCTATGTGACATAAGAGTGCAAAAAAGAAAGTCGAACGTGTACGTTGCTTGCGTAACACAAATTCTTTGTACATACAGTCGGTCCCAAACTCAAATACAGGAATAGGGCTATGTTAGGTAGCTAACACCTAGCATAAAACTTTGTCAAATCTTATTATCATGAGTTCTTATCAAATTCACCTAGGTCAAGGGAATAGACTAGGTCAGTATAAAAAGAGAGAGGGTTAATAACTTAGCACAAGAAACTAAGATAAGATTAGCAACTTGGAATGTAGGGACTCTTACGGGAGAAAGTATGGAAATAATATTTAGAAGAAAAATTAACTTTATCTACCTTCAAGAGACAAAATGGGTAGGAGAGAAAGCTAGAGAAATTGAAAAATCAACATTTACACTTTGGTACATTGGTAAAGAGAAACATAAAAATGGGGTGTTGTAGATAAAGACCTAAAATATAATGTAGTATATGTTAAACGAATAAAGGATGGGATCATTAAAATTAGGATAACTTTAGGTCGGGAGATATTGGATGTCATTAGTGTGTATGCTCCCCAAATAGGCTTAGTAGAAAATCTGAAAAGACAATATTGGGAAGATATGGATAGTATTTTACAAGGATACCATTGTTTGAAAAGACATTCATAGGAACTGATTTGAATGGTCACATTGGCAAGGATAATATATGATATGAGAGGATACATGGAGGCCAAGGATATGGAGATAAAAATGAGGCTAGTGATACAATCATAGATTTTACCATGTCTTACAATTTGGTTATATTGAATACTTGCTTTATAAAAAGAGAAGATCACTTAATAACTTTTAAAAGTGGGTATAATAAAAGCCAAATAAATTTTTTCTTAACTAAGAACGGTGATCATCTATCTTGTTGGTCTTACAAGGTTTAAAATCTTGTTTTGATGATAACAAATCAGAGGAACTTAACATATTTGGTTAAGTGATGATATTTCAGGATTCAAGTATGTGAATACAAGGTCAAGTGCTCACAAGGATCATTAAAAGTTTATACTCCAAAGAAAGATTATCAAATGAAGCTTAAAGAATATTAAGGCGTGAATTCAAAGATGATCTAATAAAACTTGAAGATCATGAGAGTATGAATATTAAAGAGGACTTGCTAAAAACTTAAAGTATATTGAAACTTGAAGACAAGATGGAACCAAAGAAAGACAAGCATGAAGATTTAAGTGCTTAGAATGTCAAAGTCGTAAAAAGTCTTTATGTAAGTATTTCAAATAATTTCAATATGGATGCATGAAACTCTTAGGTTAATTTTTTGGACCTAGATACCTTTTAAAATACATTAAAAATATTTTTATAAGGTCAAAAATTATTTCAAAAAGGTTAAAATTATTTTTAGAATGAAAAGCACCAAAAATAGGATTTTCCAAATGCTGTTATTTTTTTTATATCCGCATTGATGTGCATTTTTCTCTATCAAACACTTCTTATTTTAAAAAGTGTTCAACATGAAAGTTGTGATATTTTCTCTTAACTTTCTGTTGATACTAAGAACGTATAATTTTCAGTCATATAGAAAAAGTTATAACCAAAATATTGAAGGGGGTTGAAGTTGTCAGGAAACCAAAGTTTTTGTCTGCCCATAGTATAGCCTCAGAAGACTGAACTCTTCACTCTAGTCTTCTGACTCTGTTTCCATACTGAATTTTTCAATGTTTTAAAGTAGTTCATAAGACTGAACCTGACACTTCAGTCTACTGAATACTGTTAACGGCTATATTTTAAAAAAAAATTTAAATTCAAATTCGTATTTCTTGTGCTCCAAACTTTCTATAAACTTGGGAAACACTCCCAAGTTACTTGGGAAATATGAAATAAACTTGATTTCTCATCTATAAATAACCCTCCAAGGCTAAGGATTAATTACACCAAGAAAATACAGCAATCAAGCTTTCTTGCAATCAATTTCTAAATTTTACTACAGAGATTTTGCTGATTTAAAGGTCACGGTTCTTGTGTTCTTAATTGAGTTTTACAACTAAGAAAGAACCCCGGTAATATCTTCTTGAGCTTCATCTTTCCATATTATGATTTTAATTGAAGTATATAGATTTAAATTGTACTAACCAGCTCTATGTGAGGGCATCTCTTGTTCACAAATAATTTGTTCTTGTCTTGTAGTTTCTTTGACGATTCTAGGTTGTTAGATCATTGTACCAAGCGTGGGGTATTTTTTGGAGAGACGTTGCTCTATCCTATTGAAGGAGTGACTAAGCATGGGGTATCGCTTGTAACGGTTTGCTTCTCCCGAAAAGGAGTGCTCTAGTGGAATCCTTAGGTGGTATTGGCCTAAGATGAGGACATAGGTCAAGGATAAGCCGAACCTCATAAAAATCTTAGTCTCGCTCTCACTCTACTCTTTTACATTTAGTATATATATTGTGTAGTGTGTATGAGTGCAGGTTGCTGGAAAAACAAAATCCAAAATTAATAAGAAGACTCTTAAACTTAAGAAAATACGTTTTGATTAAACTTTTGTAGAAACCCATAAGGGAGTACGTTGTTTAATCGTTTGCGGAAATCTTACTTAAGAAAGTGCAAATAAATTTCATTCAAAGCACTGCTTGAAACAATCATATACACAGAGCTACAAACAAAAGCTGAAAATTTCCAAAGTGCGACATACCATATATTGATTGGGTATTTTGGTGGTTGATTGCTTTAATTGTTTGATTGTTTGAGTTTTGATTTACTTGTGTTGTGTTGAAGTGTTAGTTTGTGGATTGAATAATTAACTAAGCTTTTGCTGTGTGTTTGATAAATCAACAAGAGGTCAAAGAATTCATAAAAAGAATTAAATTTTTTTAATAACCCAATTCACCCCCCTCTTGGGACTACACCTTAACTTTCATATCTTGTAAGGATTATAAAGTTATTCCAAGTGAAAGTTTGACTACACAATATAGAGTCTTAGTATTAGATATACATATTAAAATATGGAAGAGAATAAGTAGTATAAATCAACACAAGAGGACTAGAGGTAAAACTTGAAGGGATATAATATAGTAAAATTTAAAAGATAAAATAAACAAAGAGTGATTGGACAGTAGGGGATAAGATTGATGCAAATACAATTTGGAATAAAATGGAAAATCTTATCGTAAGGAAACCAAAAAAGGTTTTAGTTGAGTCCAAAGGAAGAAACTCAGGTAGTAAAGACGTTGGTGGTGGGATCAAGAAGTCCAAAAAGCTGTTAAATTGGTATAAAGTATGGCAAAATTGTAAAAATATAGAAAATCTTCAAAAATATAAAGAAGTAAGAAAAAATGTAAAAAAGATTATCAATGAAGCCAAAAAGAAAACTTATAATATTTTATATGGTAAACTTGTCACACCCCGAACCCTGAAATGGGACCCAAGGGTGAATTAAGTAACCTAACCTGTCTCTGTATCAATATAAAACATACATGATACCCTATACAAGAGGGTCCGACCCCATGAGGTAACGGATGCCCTATATACACACATACATTACATGTCCATACTCATCAATATACACAGCGGAAACAGTCTTTCTTTACACCAAACTGTACCATACCAGAGTCTATACCATATAGGGTTAAACATAACCACAAGACACTATACATACCATAGGTGTCTACAAAATCCATCAGGACAACCCAGTTACAAAATTCGTACCTATCAGGTACTAACAGTAGCTAAACACACCCCGCTTTCGGATGCTAGGATGCTAGTTTCGGCTACCCGAAGGACCTGAAAAACATTTGTATATATTCGGGGTGAGACACCTCTCAGTAAGGGAGGAAACAAGTTATATCAGTGTGTGGCATACCAGTGTTATTTTCATACTTCATAACACTTACATACGATACAGTTTGAAACACATACGTACAGTTTCAAAACAAGTTCCATACATTTCCATACAGTTCCAGTATTTCCACAAAATCCATTCCAGTTTATACCATACTCAAATACACACATACGTACATATGGTCAGTGTCGTCACACTACTCACAACTGCACAAGTCACCTAGTCTCACAGCGGTTACGTTCCAACACATTAAACTATGATGGTTTCCGACTCAAGCCCAATAGTGAATCCATTGCTACATATGCAACTACACAAGGTCACCTGGTCTAACCCCGATTACGTTACCATGTGCAAACTACGTTGTGTCAACCTAGGCCCACTGTGGTCCGTTGCTACATTCGGTGACCAACCGAATCATACTAGTGATATTTCGCACCCCGGATATAGAGCCGGCCACCCTTGCCCATGGTAGTTAGCCGTTACAGGGCACAGCGTACGGTAGTTAGCCGCCCCTAGCTGTTGCAACGTATGGTAGTTAGCCGCCCCTAGCTGTTACGGCGTACGGTAGTTAGCCGCCCCTAGCCGTTTCACAAAACTTGGAATCACTTTGGAACTCACGTCCCTATACATTTCAGCGTACGGTAATAAGCCGCCACATAGCTGTTTTTCACAAATACCTGGAATAATTACATACATACACACGTACCTCACTTATTTGGTTTACAGCAAATCATATCGTTTACAATTTCAAGTATACAGTTTATGCAAATATGGATTACGATCACCTCAATAATACAGTTTAAACAACATAAACGGTTTTCCAATCAAATAAGAGATGATACCCGAAATCCCCAAATTTTCCCGAAAACTATAACCCAAAAATCCCGTATTTTCACTCGATAGATTTCCCCAAATAAGTAGTCAAAACATACATACTATCGTAGCCTACAGGCTTACCAATCCTGATTTCGAAAATAAATTGATATAAACAGAATCCCCTTACCTCAACCCGAAACCGAGCCACGAACTCTACGGCCCTCAAAACTACGAACCGAGACTCCGAAATCTACAACCCAAAAACACTCGAATCGAGATTCCGATCCACAGAAGTTGTAGAGAATCCCTCCATGATCCTTGTGGTAACCTCAGATTTTTTATTTTATTAACGACCGACGAGGAAATCTAGAGAGAGAGAGAGATTTTAGAGAGAGAGAGAGAGTAAAGAGAGATATGAGGAAACTTAATAAAGAAGAAAGGATTTCGTTGCGGATGTCGGCAGCCTCGTCGACGAAGTCTGATATTTAAACTTTTCCAGACCTCTCGGCTTCTCTTCGTCGACGAACCTCTTAATCTAATAGAGGAAAAAACTCTAAATTGGGTAAATTGGCAGGAAAGGATTCATATAACCGACCCTACCTAGTGGAATTTAAGGCTTGTTGTTGTTGTTGTTGTTGTACATTGTAAGATCCTTAGGAATGTACATAGGATTCCCATATCATTGTTTGTTCAACATGAGAATCCTAACAGATGTTTTAAGAAAGATGATCATTATACCCTTAACATGTGTGTAATTAATATATGAAGAGCAATTATATTTTTCAACCCAATAATTCACTAAAAATACGGACTTAATCAAATTTATATCCTAAAATTTTTAACAATTATAAATTTAAAATATTTGACAATTAAACCAAAATAATTGAGGGCAATATAGCGCCCAAATGTTAACTATTATATTAAATTTTTATAAGACAATAATAATATTACTTTTTTATTCAATAAATTACGAATGTCAATTAAAATGTTAATTAACATAAATATTTACATTTTTATAGATATTTTAAAAATAATTTATATATTTAATTAACATTATATATTTCTAATAAAAAAAATTAATATCAATTTTTACTTTTATTTTATTAATAATTTATTATTTTAAATATAATAATAAAGCGTGACTATATTATATTATAGGTGCATTATTGTCCAAAAGCCAAAATAAGGAGGACAATTTGGTCCAAAAAGTAGGACTCTCATGGGAATTGGATTCTCACGAAACTCACCCATAAAGGAAGGTGAGAATAGGATGACCATATTTCATGAAATCTTTACTCTTCACAAGGATTGTTTACAAATGAAGAGTAGTTTGTGCATACAAAAGCTCACATAAGAATATCAAACTACAACACAATAATTTTGATATTTTCTCTCTTTGAAGAAGATAAGCAAATTTGAGAGATATAGAGTAGTAGGACTAACAAATACAATATCAAAAGTTTCTTATCTCGTTGTTTGGGACTAAAGGGCGTATATATAGATGTTGGAACATTTTTTACTTGTTAGAATGTGTCAAGTAGTCCAAACAATCGACTATCCCTTTGGCTGATCAACCTTTCACTAGTCATTATATAGTGATTGACACGTTTTGCCTAGACCAATCAACCTATCAGTTGGATCAATCATCTGTTTAACCTTTTGTCTATATTGGTCGATTGACCTATCCCTTAACATTATGCACAGAACAACTCATTCTTACCTCATTTTTAAGTCCTTTTAAACCTAAATAACTTTTCAATCAAGTTGAGATGTAAAATAAGGTTACTTTGTTCTATAAGGTTATAATAAAAATAATAATAATAATAATAATAATAATAAACTAAGCACACAAAGCATTGCAATTGAAAAAGAAACAAGCAGAAATAAGAAAGTACAATGTCTTCACGCACTCAACCTTCTAACTCTATTAGATTAAAAAATGTTGAATCACAACTTAAAAACATAACCATTAAATGAAAATAGTTTGTTGTCATTAAAATTAGGTCCAAAATTATTGTGTGTTTGTTTATGTGTGTATACATCTCCTTCATATCTTCTCATCACAAGCTAACATTCTTTTTTTACTTCTCAAGATGCACATCAAGTTAGTTTTATCTTCTTCCCCCCCACCCCCCCCTTAACAACTTATGTTATTATAGTTTTATTCCTAGCAATGTTTGATACTTACAAGTCAGCCCCTCATATTTCTTTATTTCTTTCTTTTTCAATTATGTTGTATATCAACTTGCTAAGTTAAGTATTTGTCCAAACTTATTTCCAACTCTTATTTCTAAGGATATTTCACAAGTTTACTTACTAGATCCCACAAAACATTAGAATTATATAAACTTTAAATTTAATTGTTTATGGGCTTAGTTAGCCCATTCCCAACTTATCTTTAGGGTCAATATATCAAAAATATAAATACAGTTGCAAAACTCAAAACACCACTATTCATGAATGATTAAATTACTTTAACATTTTATTAATTTGAAAATGTTATTTAATATTAATACAACCTAAGAAAATATTTGATCAACAAATATACTGACCCATCTTGTTTATATAAAAATAAAACATTAAATATTCATATAATTTTACAGCTCACATAAGACATTAACTATTCTCACTTATTATTTCTTCAGAAATCACTTTTGATTTTACTACTCATTCTCTGTTTTATCTTTAACCCTAGCTAATTTACCAAATAAACAAGTATTATAAGGATAATGATTTAGCATTTACTTAAATAATAAAATCATGCCAAAAAATAAATTTTGTAGGTGAAAAATACATTATTGATACTTTTTTTACTTCAAGCATCACAATAACTACCATAACTAGTCTAAGCCAGTATTATTCAATCTAGTTCGATCCAGCACAATAAATTTTAACTAACAGACGCACTCTAGGTTGAAGAAAGAAGTAGCTCAACCACTAAAACCTACTTAAGATAGAACAACTAGACAGTTGAAGCAATATGCTACATTATAAATAACGGTCTAAGTTGATGAATAGAATTTTTAAATTAAGGAAAAAAAAATAGTCGTCCAACCATTTAACTGGCCTATGTAAATCAAATTTGCCCAACATAATTGTTTAACCTAGAATAAGAGGTATCTTGACCATTAAACTAACCTAACCAAGACAAAGTAACTTGATTATTAAAATTACTTGTTGCATTTACATAAAATGGTTTAAGCTAGAGAGTTCAACCACTGAATCAACTAATATGAGATAGAGCAATTCAACAATTGGATCAATCCAACAATTGAATCGATCCACTGTACTTGATAAAATGGTCTAATTAAGTTAAAGAAAGAGGTGTTGAGCCACTAAATAAACTTACTTAAAATTTGTATCGATTTGCTTAAAGAAAAATAACCTCACCACTATATCTACCTGCTTGAAAGAAAAGAGACTAAACAATTCATAGTTTGACTTTTGTACTAGCCTACCTAAGGAAAAACAGTTTAATGATTGTGTCAAATTGCTTAGAAAACAAAAGGCTTGAATAACCCACAACTCAACTGCCATGTCAAACATTTCAAAGAGATTGTAGTTTGAACAAAAAAATAAGGGCCCAAATGGCATAAAGCTTGGCTAATTAACCAACTTTGTTCAAACAAAAAAGTAGCTTGACCATTGTATTGACTTGTTTTAGAAACAAGAGACCTAAATGACCCAAAGTATGACCATTGTATTATCATTTTTTAAAGAACAAAAGAACTCCATGAACTCATCTTGCTCAGAAGACAGAGGGTTGAATGACTTGCAGCTTGATAAATCTAACATGTTATGAAGACAAGGTGCTTAAGAAGCCATCTTGATGAATTTGTCCTACACAAGAGGTCTAAAAAAAGAGTTAACTGGAAAAACTGAAGTCACACAAAATTGGTTAAGTGACCTACTACTTCAACATGCAAAATGGCCTTAAATGGTTCCACACATGAAGGTAAGAACCACCAATAGCCTGGAAAAAGGTAAGGGACTTGGGCATGAAACGTCTTGAAAGTCCAATTACTTCAAGATCAATTCAATTCCTTAGTAGATGAAAAAGGAAGTCCATATGTATATTGACAAAGCTCAACCCAAAGAAAGATTTAGATCTAGAGACAATTTTGGAGTCCCAAGATAAATGGCTTATGGGGAAGAAAATAATGTCACCTAGTAATACATACACATGAATATTTTCGTAAATAAGCAAGCATTTCTCGAGGGCTTCAAGACTTATCAAAGAATAAGAAAGAGGACCTAAAAGGTCAACATCATAAAGAACTCTCTAAGTCTTGTCTAGCAAAAAGAAGTTATCCTCAAATCTTGAGATGTCTCGCTCAAAGATTAGAGACAAACAAACACATAAATAACCAATCACCTTTAACAAGTCTGGCTCTTTACAATATGGGACCCTAGGCGAATGATTTAATTAGGAAACCTTAATATTTTGTTTAATTTTTATTTTTATTTAAAATTAATTTTTCTAACTTTTTGAGATACAAAATCACTAATTAAAGTTTTATGTTCAAGATTACATTGAGACTCAAAAAAGAAAAAATTAAATTACATTTACATTATTTTTCAAAATATAATTTCATTTACTTTTGAAATAATGAGAAAGTCAATGTATGGAAAGAAATGACATCATAAATAATGTTAACATTAAAAAAAATTTGGGGGCCCCAACTCTTAAGATAGTGGGAAAATCAATATATGGGAAGAGATGACATCATAAATAATGTTAATATTAAAAAAAAATTTGGGGCCCAAACTTTTGAGATAATGGAAAATCAATGTATGGGAAGAGATGACATCATAAATAATGTTAATATTAATGGCCTTATAGTCAGGCCGGCACTGCCTTTCATTGGAGACTTAAAAAAAGACTATAATTTATGCATAACTAAAATCTCAAAAGGTAGACCAATGAAACTAAGCACCTCATCTCAATAATGTTACTCGTTGATTGGTTCAACCCATCATATTACACCACATGATAAAGCACTCTTTGTTTGCACATCTTTAACTTTATTTGTATTACACTTTTCTCATACTTCTAATTTTATGAAGTTAAATGAACCAACCCATCATATTACACCACATGAAAGCACTCTTTGCTTGCACATCTTAACTTTATTTGTATTACACTTTTCTCATACTTGTAATTTTATGAAGTTAAATGAATAATGGAATAAAGTTAGGAACTGGTAAGGTAATCTTGTAGGGTTCAAGGACTCATCTAAAAAAGGCGAATTCTAGTCCTCAGAAGGGGAGAAATTTTTTGAGAATCCTCGAGGAGCAACCTATGTGAAGAGAGACATTCTTGCAACAAAATAACGATCTATTTGTGATCGATAATACTTCAAAAGTCGAAGTTACCAGTGGAGCAATCAAGCAATTTCTCCATCTTTTCTTTTCAAGCCATTATTAATGAATGACCGACTCCAAACCAGGAATAAATCATATAAAAGCTGCAACCGATGGAGGAAGTAAAATGAGCTTGAAATTTAGTTTTAGATTATGATGTCATAAGAAACAATCTCAATATTCTTATTTTCTTCAGCTTTTCACATTATGCCCCACTAATGCACTTTCTAGTCATTTTTGTAATTTACAGGTCAAATTTTGAAGGGGTGGGGGAGAGAGAGAGAGAGTGTGGATGATACTTTGGAAGTGTCATGTTCCTCGACGAGTTCAAATTTGACCACCACTTCAATGCAACACATTGTCATCCAAAATAGGCCAGAACCTCCTTTAGTGCCTCCTGTTGGACAATGAATCAGCTGGCAAACATTCTCAAGACCGACCAGACAGCTGTCCCCTACTACAAACGATTGCTGGATGAGCGAGAAAGAACCACCAGACAGCCCAGAATGGATACTTGCATGGCCAGAATAATGTTTATCAACTGTGCTCTGCCTCCAGAAATCTTGGGCACCATCTAAGCCACACAAACAGTGACTAAATTGCAGTTCACTTAAGACAATATTACTATGGCCCAAATATTAGTTATAATCAACAACAATTAGGCAAATACAAAGGCAACTTCAAATCTAGGTATTTAACTCTGGAAAACTCAAAGAGCAACTCCAAATAGAAATTTCACCAAATTAACTATCCAATCGGACTGAACGCTCTTTGCTGTCAAGCAACACAGACGTGGCAAAAATTAAATTCGATCTGCCAAATGTTTACAAACAAGAGTTTTACAACGAGGACAGTATACTTCAAGGTTTATTGATTCAAGAGTTGTGCATTAATCATATCCATATTTAGTACATAAGAGTTTTGAGTAGGTATGAGTTGATCCTACCCATTTGATAAGAAAAAGAAAAAAAAGGGTACGACACAACAATCACACTCCACATACCATCCAGGGTCTTCTACTATAAAAGATTTGACCAGATTGAAAAGGCAAGATGATATGAGATAAGCAGCAGATCCTAAAACTAGAAAAGGTCAAACATCGGCATATTTTACTACATTCAATTTAAAATAAAAAACTCCCTGTCGCTAATTGGTTAGGTTATGTTCCTGGAAAGCTGTTGGAAACAGGGCAGCTGGATTCATTGACTGCCCTGCACAAGCTCTGTTTTCCCAGGCTGTTGAGCGTCCTTACCTGAATGTTGGTCATTCCCAACAGACCTTGGATCTTCATGACTGGGAATTTCCCCAAGCCTCTCCTGTAACGATGGAATTTGATAAATCATGTTAGGAAACAAATTTTCACAGCCAAAACATTCGTGGTTTCTATGGGTCCCATCCTAGCCCCATTAAGAAAAAATATTTCCATATTGTTTTCTACAATTTTTATAATAAAACCATGTTGTATCTAACAGTATTTGAAATAAATCTACTTCATGGCATGTATAAATCACTTCATATTTTCACCATTTGATGTTTCAACATATTATTTTCTGCAATAGCTTATTGAAACCACAAAAGCCTGTTGGCCATGCATTCTCACATTTACTAGACATAAAAATTCAACTGGATCAGTTGATCACAGTGGCACAACCGCCTAAGTTACCAAATATGATCAATTTTTTTTTTTACCACTCAAAAACTCATTTGATTGGTTGGCATAATTTGGCATAATGACAAGTTGCCTGCAAGGCTGCATCCACTATGCCAATTATTTTCAATTAGGAATTCTCTAAATTGTGATCTGGCAGCAGCCAGGTAACTTGAAATGAGCATCTTTTTCCCTCTGGATAGGGGAACCAAACCACTCATTCCTAACTGCGAAAAAAAGAAAAGCCCAATGCCAATCCTTTGACACAAATTTTACCCATCCTAGGAAAAAAAGGAAAATCACAAACAATATCAAAATGAAACAGAGCAAATTGCATTAAAACAAGATATAGTTTCACCTTAAGAGAGGCATTCTCCGAGAGAAGCCGCTCATACTCACTCCTGATGCGGCTCAGATCTGATCTAAGTGTACCATTTTCTCCTTTTAAAACTTCTGCACGCTGGGCCAGTTCATCACACTCCGCCTGGCACATATAGCAAACATAAACACCCAATGAATTCAGATGGCATGCGACAAAATGGCCAAAAATGCAACTAATAGATTCTAGGAAGACCCCAACCTGCTTACGCAACCTGGATCGACGAGCAGATTCCCTGTTTGATTGCTTTCTCCTCTGTCTTTTAAGCTCTCTTTCATCCTGCATCCAATAAACCATGGTCTTAGCAAACAGTGCAGATGAAGGGAAAAAGACTATCTATATAGACACACAGACACATGCTGACTTTAAGAAACAGATATATTGGTAACATCCTAGCCTCTTGGGTTCACAATGGATTACTGAAACAGAAAAATATTTTTAAACATGCCCTGCATATCTGTTAGACTTTTAAGAAGTAGATATGTTGTAATGCCCTAGCCTCCTAGGTTCAACACATATAACTAAGACAAATATTTTTAAAAATTTCGTGTGCCCCCCCCCCCCCCCCGCCCCCCCCATCTCACATGCAACACCTCTAGATCCTATCTTTACACATTAAAGATAGCATGAAGCAAACTACTGCATTTGAGTAACCAGTTCCATTTTAACTTTAATACTGTCTTGAAGATATTATGGCTCAAAATCCAAAATTTGCCTTAAATTCACTATTCTGTAGTAAAAATCTACATAGTTCAGTGAAGGGAAAAAAAACAAAAATACTTGGGAGAAAACACAATCAAAACAATTAGGAGATGGTCCATATAATACCTAGGTATCAGCAGCCACACAACATACTGCTCAAACAGTAAGTAATTGTCACATGAAATGGCAAGAATGAAATAGCCGTCTGACAGTGGTTCGTAAATTGTATAAATGAATAATGCATAACATCCAACATGGTGCCAATTAAGCAGCTCATAAGAGCTATTTACTAAGTAAAGCAACTCTTGCACTCTCTTGTTCATCCGACCCAATTCCAACCCTCACATGCATTCTATGTGGTAAAGCAACTCTTGCACTCTCTTGTTCATCCGACCCAATTCCAACCCTCACATGCATTCTATGTGGTAATAATAAGGCAGACAAGTCAATTGTTTTATATGACCTTGTCAACCTCATAAAATTCAGTCCTTATAGGCTCTACCATAAAGGCAGAAAGGATCCAATAAGGCCTTATTTAACCATTTAACAGAACCTTATGTTGACAACACTATTTGGTGCGTAAGAGAAAAGCATTGTCTACGATGATCTCACAAAAAAAGTATCCTTAAATAAGCTCTACAGTCTCAATGATTTAAAATCTGTCATAATAACATTACCTTAATGAGGCTCCCAAGAATCAAGGTTGGATTACAATTCATCCTGAACTTGGAAATTGGCGTGTAGAGTAAAAATCACTCACTCGCCATCTTCATTCTCAGTAAATCATAACATCTTCTAATTGTAACAACCCCAGAGCAACTCCAATATTCTTTAATTTTTTCTCTTTGCTCAGAACATAAAATATATTACCCAAGAAAACAAAACAAATAATATCAACAATTCACAGAGAGCTACCAACCTAAAAAAGCAAACCACATCCATGCAGTGGCTTGCATAGAATTTTTTCTGAATGCGGAAGAAAGTTATGATGCACCCATTAAATGAGAAATGGAAGCTCCTATCCTAATTCTGCTGTTTGGCAACTTGATAAACCCACTGATTTGGAATTAGATCTTCCATTTTTTATCTTCATTGAAGACAAAAATATATTACCAATATATTAACTAATAAACAACATGCTATTAATAATTCACAAAGACACATCTGCCAGCATAAAAAGTGAACCACACCCATGCAGGGGCTTGTATAGAACTTATTTTTTACAAGAAATGATTGAATTCTCTTCAGCACTCTTTTGACATGTTTATTTTTATCCACCCGATTCATGAGTCTCTCTCTCCAAAGTACAACCATCATTTAATGTCCAGAAGAGAGGATTCATCTAAAGATCCAAAGGGGAATTTTAAATGACTACCCAACCCATCAGACACTTGAGGTATACTTTAAAATTCTGAATGCAGAAGAACGTCATGAAGCATTCATTAGGGATGGGTATAGATCTTTATTTCAAAGAAATATTCATTTCTTCAAACCCTTTCAATATTTATGCCTATTTTTATCTATTTCTTTCACGAGTCTCACAAAATTTGTCATTGATGGTCCAAAAGAAAGTTATGACACAACAACTAAATGAGGAAATGGAAACTCCCATTCCAATTCCACTGTTTGTCTGCTTGACAGACCTACTGACTTGGAAGTAAATTCAATGTATTTAATAATGACAGGCAACAAATAGTCAGATTTTCTTTCTTTTCTCTAACTGTATAGCCTGGAATATCAGCCTCTTAGCTATGGTTTTGATCTCCACTGCCCTCACTTCAATTCCTAATTATCTCTCATCACAGCCAGGTAAGTTTTTGTGGGACTTCCCAACATCACATATGCTTTTAAGTCAACATATTTTGTAAAGAACTCGGATAAAATGTACAATATCAGCAAACCATGTTATGCAGGAAGGAACAGAGAGTAATTACTGAGAAATGGAGAAATGGGAGAGAGGAAACATGAAGCGAGGGACTAATAAATAAGGAATAATTTTCTTAAAATATTGACCTAAAAGCACGGCCCTATATCCTTGAAAATTAAAAGAAAATTTCTTCAAAATAAATAAATTACAACAATTCCCCAGAGAAATTAAATAAACTGCCTAATATCTAAACTTGGGATTCTAGCCCATAATCTCCATCATTCTCCTCAGTTCGAAAAAACTTGGCCTCAAATTTTGAATAGCAAAAGGGTCAAAAACCACAAGCTACCAAACTTTGACCCTTGTTCTTTTTTTCTTTTTCTTTTTTTTTTGTTTTTTTTTTTTTTTTTGGCAAAGCAAAGAAGAAATTATCTTTAAAAAGATACAAAAAAGATAAAACAACAAACAAAATGAGAAAAAATAAACACAAAGGTCAAGCTAATACTGCTAACCAATCACACTGTAGATCAGAGAAACCAAACACCCTAAGCATCCAGAAGAGAGGAACCAAATGGATGCAAAAAAATTAATCCTGTCCCATATGAAATCTGTAGATGTAAAAAAATACGGAAAATGCGAATTTTATTCTAGCTAAATCATCCATAAGACAGGAAAAACTGCAACACATATAATCTCTTCACATCCTCTTTCCTCCCCAAACCTCTATAAGCCATCAGCAAGAAAACCTGCAAACAGTTAGGACATAATCATCGCTCAATAAACCAAAGCCTACTCCATAAACTCCAGGCAACACAGCAGTGAAGAAACAGATGAACAAGGGGCTGGACTATTGCAACACATCACAAACTTCAGGAGAAAAAGCCTTGTGAGGTCATCTAACCTGCAATATTAGGGACGTCCACACGAAGGCTTTAAACTTAAATTTTAATGCTCCACTGATTCAACAAGCCTTACAGTAGAATGAACTAAAAGATTTTAGATTGTAATCGGAAATATTGAACTCTTTCAGAATGACAAACACAGGGAGTGGAACATCTTCGAAACTATGAAGATTCTTAAATGCATGCATGTCCTCGTTTAGACTTTTGATAATCTTAAAATTGGGATCTTATACATTTCCACCATTCTTTCCCAGACCATTTTATGCGCTCCCTAGTAACATTTCAGCCGAGCATTCAATCCCTTGTCCTTCTTCCATATATCCTCATCATTTTCTGATTCAGCTGCATCATTAACTCCTTCAACATTCTCACTTATCTTCCTCCAAACTTAGGACTTCAAATTTTGGCATTTGGCAAAGGCAGCGCCGCAGCAAAGAAAATCTTCAGCCCGGGCTCACACAGACTGCAATGTCGGCTGAAATTAATCAAGCCATGCTCATCATTCTCAAAGTATTCCGGACAAGAATAAAGCTAGAGTCCTATTCTACATGTCAATACTGACACAATGAAATTTATAGTAAGAAGAAAATCCCATGATTAAAATGAATTGTGAGATATTCACCTTGGACATGTGATAGGTTAACCCCAAACTTGGCATGCAAGGATGTTGAATCCATAAGCCATAGCCATAGCTGCCATACCATATCCATGAAAACTTTAGCTTCCGAATTCAGGATTTGTTCATAAGTAGAACAATTTCCCAAAAAAATTCCCTCTTTTTTTCTAAGATTTTTTTTTTTTGGGGGCGCACAGCTGAACTTTTTTCCCTGCCTGCCTCTTCCTTTTTTTTTCTCTTTCAAATACCAAGAACTAAGGGGTTACCAGCCGGATCAAGATATGAATTTGCATAATAATGGGCTGTTCAGAAACACAAAGCTGAACATTGAGAAGGCAAGCAGTTTAGTTGAGACAAGTCGGACCAGACAATGATATATACACTCTACCCAGAGCTTTTTATATAAGCTCTTAACCTGGTACTGTCCCTTCTTCATTTAAAAAGGAATAGGAGAATGATTACGGTTTTCTTTACAAACTTCAATGGTGCTGATGATGACAGTTCAATGGCAGTGAGTGCTGCACAAGTGACAACAAATAAGGCAGGACAGCAATGGCAAGAATCAAAGGCAGAAAGAGTGAACAACAGCTTGAGAACTCGAATCTAGCACTGGCACTGTGGTATGATGCTGATGCCAACTTCCATTTCTTTGATTGAGGAGTGACGGAGAGTGGGCTCGACCAGTCAACCCAACTAATCATTGGGTACTGTCAAGGACGCAAGGAAACACCAACCACACAAGATGAATAGCAGTGATATAATTAAGAATGAGACAGAATGGAGCGTGCCGAGAGCATGGTGATGTCTGCAACACTGGTGACATCTGAAACATATGCATAAAGGGAGCTCTACTCTGACTTGCTTGATGAGGACAGCAAGGAGGTTGGCACTAAAATAGTGAAGACAGGTAATAGTAGTAACAGAACTTTTCAGGTTTGAAGATGAATAGTTCTATGCTTATTTTTTTCCTCTTTTTTCAAGAATGGATTTTGAGATGGAGAGGAGGAAGAATGGAAAGCATGAACCAGGTTTGAAAAATGAGGGAAACTAGAGCACTGGGGACGGAAGGGGAGATTGGGAACATGATCTTGCTTTGATGCCAGCTTAATGCAAGAGAGCAAAGAGGGTAATTACGAAGAGATGGAGAAATGGAAGAGAAAATGTGAAGGAAAGAGCAAGGGAAATGTTTACAAAAAAGGGAAATACAAAAAAATAATGACCTATGGCAATGCCTAAACACTCCAAATTAATTCATCAATTTAAATCCACCAAAACATTACATTCTGGGGTCTTTCACAGGCCAAAGGCAAAAATATTTACTAATTATAAAATAGTGGATAGGATTCATTATTTGGTTTCAATGTGGTCTTTTGCAGCTGATTGTTTTATATGAGTGTTCTTCTCCAATATTCTGCAAGATTGGCCAGCTGTTTGGATTAAAGTTTTTATTTTTTGTATTACTTTCTTAATAGGAAGATTTCTCATTCTCGAGTTTATACATTCTTTCTTCTTTAATGAAGCATCTTCTTCTTTCATCAAAAACAAATGTCTTAAGATAGCCTAAATAATATTCTCATGATAAATAAGTAAAATATTCTTATCGCGTTACACTATAATCTCTACAAAAATTTTACAAATCTCAAAATAAATAAAATTACAACCATCCTCATAAAAATAAAATAATCCCACCATCTCTAAACTTAAGCTTCTAGACATACTCATGACTTCCATTACAAACAACAAAGTGATGAAACTTGATAGCCAAGAAAATAGGATAGCCTAGATAGAACTTTCCTAAATCACAGATGCATTTAAAATCAACATATTTTGTAATGGACTAAGCGGGCATTTTTTTTATTCAAATGATCTCTAAATAGAGGCTATGTTTGAATTGATGCACAAAATAAGTGAACCGGCCAGAAATTAGACTATTTGGGGGCAACTCTGAATTTTCTTAAAATTTGTCTGACCGGGTAAGTGGGAAATTCAGAGTTCTCTTTTCCAATTTTAACATTTAAAAAAAAAAACAAAAACAGAAAAAAAAAAACAAAAACAAAACCTCAACACCAAAGTGGTTAAAATTAAAATAATAAATTTTAATTTTGTATAAAACTAAATTATATTATTTTTTTATTTATAATTCTTAACAAGAAAATATACTATATCTTAAATTATAAAGTTTAGTTTATGTAATAGTTTGTAAATTTTATCAAATATTTATGCTTCCAAGAGTTGAGAAGGTTAAAATTGAAAAATAATATGTATTCAGATATTATATACCAAACAATTAAAATAATCTAGTATTGAAATTCATTATCTGGTTCAAGTTCAATTTAAAATTGGTTCACAAAATCATATTTGAATTCAATATTCAGCACTTTAACACTTAATTTTACCAAATGCTCCCTAGGACAACTTAGAACATTAGCAAACCAAGAGCCTATGACGCTCCACATCACAGATAATTTAAAATCAACATATTTTATAATGAAGAAAGAAAAAAATTCTAATATATAGCAAAACAAGAGTAGAAACAATGAAGTGGTGAAACTTGATAGCTGGGATAGTCTAAGACAAGCAATACATCCTTAATCACCAAGTGATCAACAAATGCTGAAAATCATTTTGGATAAATTTATGTGAGATAGTATATGGGCATAATAGCTTCTGTATTTGGCAAATCCAGTTGCAAAACATGGCCATGAATTGGGAACAACTAAAATTATAATATTGACAGAAGAAAGGCAAAGCAGGTGATGCTTGTTTCCAACATATTAAAGAAAGATGGGTAAGATAAATTAGTCATACATACAAAAAGACAAAGCAAAATCTAAGTAACTGGTAGAGAAGTTGTTCATGCAGCATATATATATATAAGACCAGTTTCAAGACTACCATTTGATACATCTAACTAAATCCTCAATCACAGCCTCAAATCAATACTTCTAATGCTAACTGCACATCTAAAACCGTTCCACTTATCAAAACTTTCACATAAACCAACTCCAGGGTACCTTTGATTACTATTTAAACAAGAGTACTTTGTGCATTGGAAAATGTAGCAACTTCACATGCAGAACTGCTAGTGTGCACTTCAGTTCATTCACACTGGCTGCACACAGTGTTGGAAGTCAGAACACTTCCGCACCATTGCAAAGAGTGTTAACAGAACTGAACTATGACAATAAAATGCGAGTAAATTATGATTAAAACATGTGAGTTCGTGGGGAAAAAAAACCTGCAGCCACAGCTGTGATTGAACACTATCCCGCGATCCAGCAGCAACTATTCCTCCAGCAACTGGGGCAGAAGGAACCTTCCCACGCAGTGAAGGGATAGATGATGAACTTGGCGCACCCCAGTAGTCCATTCCAATGTTTAAGTTTGTAGTGGGACCAGGCGCTCCAGCTGCAGTAATTGGCACGATAGCCATTGTTTGATTCACTATCGTATGAGGTGCACTTTGTCCTCCATTTTGGGGGCCATGCACGGCACTACCATTTTGAGATGCTTCAGCTGTAACAGATATGATATAAAATGTTCCTATCAATATCAGAGATCCCTATCAAAATAGGATCAACATTTGGAAAGCATTTCTTGCTAACAAACCTTCCAAAGAATCTTGCCTGCATCCTGACTTCAGTTGCGAGTCCTGCAGAAAATCAATGAAATCAAGACAATTTTTTATAAGTGAACGAAATCAAGGCAATTTACCATTGCTGGCAAAGAAGAAATGATGAAAAAATTATTCCGCAGTGTTACATTACAAAATAAAATAAAAAATATAATATCTTT
This sequence comes from Malania oleifera, assembly GCF_029873635.1. Lineage (NCBI taxonomy): Eukaryota > Viridiplantae > Streptophyta > Magnoliopsida > Santalales > Ximeniaceae > Malania > Malania oleifera. The sequence goes on from NC_080425.1 coordinate 14,630,431, forward strand.
GGGTTTTAAACTGTATTGCCTTAGGAAATGCATATTCATATTGACCAGTACATTCACAGTAACCCTTCCAACTTAATATAGAACTGACTGTTTTTTAGAGTAGCATTTCAGGCACACCGAAATGAACCCAATCCAACCACTGTGTAGACTTTAGCAAGAAAACTACACTCAATGAACTCACGGCAAACCTCCATATTCTTTAACTTCAGCCCAAGTACAAAAAAGGGCACCAAGTGGGTGCCAGACCAAGTACAAAAATGGAAAGCCGTATAAAAAATAAAAAATAAAAAATAATTAAAAAAAAACTCCATCAAGGATAAAAGATCTGAATGAAAAGTTTTGGTATCCCAAAATAAAAAAAGTTCGGCAATACAAATTCTTTGATTCCTGTATTAAGAAGATCAATTCCATCACATGCCCTAATATTTCAATCCATAAATACCAGAAAAGGGACAAAGGAGTCACGCCCCACATCTTGTCCCCCCCCCCCCCACAATGCACGGAGGTATATCCCATGCTCCAGTGCTGCAACTAAGATCTTACACTATCCGGCATGACCATTGCACCCCAAATCACTGCCATATAAATTCAGTAACAACTTAACTAATTTATATTCCAAACAATTTATTTCAGATTGGTCAATTTAGATAATTTTCATTAAGTCAAACTTTGAAATATAGAGAAAATTGTGGCAAGATTTCGAATACCCATTGCTTAAATGCCACTAGCTACTATCAGTGTTGCTTGATAATTTTCATTGTTAAGTCAAACTTTGAAATATAGAGAAAATTGTGGCAAGATTTTGAATATCCATTGCTTAAAATGCCACTAGCTACTATCAGTGTTGCTTGATAATTTTCATTGTTAAGTCGAACTTTGAAATATAGAGAAAATTGTGGCAAGATTTTGAATATCCACTGCTTAAATGCCACTAGCGACTATCAGTGTTGCTTGAGTTGCACTCTATGAGTAATTTGCTCTTTTGTTCTATGTCTGCTATGAGAAATTTTACACAATTTAAATTTCCTCTAGTTTGTCAGAATTGAAATAGTAATGCAGAATTTGATGTATATCACATATCATATAAAATCCTTCAAAACCAGCAGTATCCTTAGTGCTTCAGTAACAAAACACTTCAGCATGGTTTGTCAATCATGGGCAAGGCAATTCAAAAACTAAGAATACAAAATGCATATCTTCCAGACAATTGAAAAGTGCAAGAGGGGGGGGGGGGGGGGCATAGAAACAATCAAACAATCAAATACAAAAGCTGGAGTCTTCTAGATAAGACAGTTCAAAAAAATTGGAAGAAAGAAACAATTGCACAAAATGGTAAGGATCAACACAATACCCATCCCAGAGTGACAAGAGACCTAGGCAGCATATGGCCCCAAAAATATGTATGCGGATATGGTTGTTTGTTGCCAGTGCATCACACAAAAACCCAAAAAACATGCATGCCTAACAGTGCTGGTATAACACATGCTGGAAGATACACTTTCTTAAAACTGTGATTCCATCATGAGAATGGCTATTGCAAATAACAATAGATAGACTGTTCAAATTGATGAATAAAAATTGCAAATATCTACAAAAATACTGAACTGAGAATAATGGCACTTACATTCTGAGAGTTTGCATCACTTCCTTCACTTGACCCTTCACTTCTACTCTCAGCACTGCATATGCATTGTTAAATCAAGTTGGCAAATGCATTCAGCATCAAGAGACTTTAGCAGCAAGAATTCAGCGAAGTAACTAAATTCCAGTGTGAGCACACAACCATAACACTACAGCACACATATTCAAAAAGTGCAGAAAAGGAGATATGCTTGCACTTTTCTTGATGCCCACTTCGTGCGGGGATATTATGAGAAAAATGGTAAAACCGAAGCTACATGGAGATGGCAAGGCAAACGATTAGAGAAATTCTGAGGAGTAAAAGGTCTCATTCTTCTAATAACAATCACTTCCCAAGTGCACATCTAGTTTTGTCCTTCAAAATTCCTATTAAGCTAAGCTCTTCAAAATATTTTGCCCACACCCCTCCCTCCTTTTCCTTTTCTTTCCAAAAGAAGACAACCAGGAACACCATAGCAATTCAACAAAAATAGACCACTTGAATCCCAAACATGGAAGCAATAGTCTTCAATCCTCATCTCCTAAATTGGCAATAAGCACATAAACTAACAAAGTTTTTTCCCTTTTGATTTTTTTTTGGATTATTAAAAAGAAAGCATCTGTGGAAACTAACATGGAATAATAATGACTATGGTATGCATCAAATACGCATGTCCACTGTCCAAAGTCCACCACACCTTTTGGAATATGCTCCATTAGCAGATGCTCCAGCTGTTTTGCCGAGTTCGATATTTTTGCCAGTGAGCATATTCAAACTGCCCAAACTTCCTTTCGATCTTTTGATGGGCAATTTTTCCTTCACTTCAGATGGCTTACCATCGACTTCCACACTTCCAGGTGTGTTTCCCTACATGGAAATTTAGAATTGAATCTTCAATCTTCCAGTATTTAGTATGGCCAAACATATTTAAGCAGCAGCAAATAACACAAACACAACAGTAAGCCAACTCACAGAAGCCTCAGGAATGCCATTTGGAGAAGGCATAGCAAAAGGACTAAAAGGATAGGATCCCTGTTTTAATTTAGAACATGGCGCATAGAGTTAAGGTTTCAGGTCAACAAAAGTGAAAATATTGCCATTTTCTGAACTACAACTGCAGAATGTTTAGCAACAAAATACCGGAGGAATAGACGGATGAGCATATATGCCACCAGGGGGATACATTGCAACATATGGATGCGGTGGGGTACCATAGGGAGGCATAATATGCTGCAATAGAGAAAGATATAATTAAACAAATTGCAAAGTAGAATGCTAAATTACATAAGAGATACGCATCCTGTCAATACATTTTATGAGTGTTTAAAAAAGGAAAAGGCATAGGGCGAGGTGATTTAACCCTTAAGAGGCAAGGCTAAGACTTAAGGCATTGAGATGTAAGCCTTTCAAGAATTTTATTTTCAGATAAACAAATATGTAAATAAATTAAATACTTTTTTTAAAAATAAAGAAAATTTCAGAAACAAACAAAAAAATTTAAATTAAAATACAAATTGTAAACAACTAGCGGGTCACACAAAAAAATGCTAACTAGAATTCATTAACTAAATAATGCCAAGAGATAGCTATAACATTAAAAAGTTCAAATTATTTTCAAGAAGATGCAACTCTGAATTCTTTTGCAAATATTGAAGTTCAAGACTTTTAGAAATCAACTCATATTACATTTCTTTCATATAAACATGCAGCAGAAATTTTCTAGCCAAATAAAACTTGAGATTCACACACCAAAATGTGCAAGTCTCAACAAAAAAAGTGGAACGGAAGTGCTATTGTTACAAATGTGTAAGCTTTAGTTTGTTATGTGTTGGACTTTCAGGAATTTGGTATTTTAGGATGAGCCTCAAGGCATTTTAGGCATGCCTCGTCTTGCAGAGAGCCTTGATTGGATCCTATAAAACATTGCATTTCATTATAAATTGCTATTTAAACAAAACAAAACAAAAAAAACATAACCCAAGGTATTTATCCTAAAGGCAGAGAATATAGATGCGAAAATCAGGGGCTGATCCGCAGAAAGACATGGGAAATGATAATGTTCTACAAATAACTTCAAAGCTATATCAATATAACATTGCATTTAATATTCTCAATATCAAATTATCCAAGAGACAAATAAGGGTTTTTCTCCCACCAGGCTCCATTCTTGCTTTCACCTAAATGTGATAATTAACACCAGTCTTGCATGGTTTTATGATATCATATCGCGTTGCTCCTAAACACTTGAAAACAATATTGGAAGGAATTTTCATCTATAGAAGATATGGCATTCCCGAACATGCATGAACAACTTACATGGCATTGTCATTCACAAAGACTTCGCTTCGGTGAAGAAGCATAAGCTGCATTTCAGGGACACTGCCCATAAAAACAACAGGCCCCACTGAGTAACCAAGTAAGTTTTCAAAGCATGTCGCAGTCACTAACATGCACTTGAAGACAGCAGTTCTATTTTATCAAGGGAAAAACTGTTTGATTTAGGCTATCTAATTGGCTTGAACAGGCTCAAACAGCATGAAAAGCACTAGACAAGCACAAACTCAGGTTTAACAACGATGCCACCACTATCTATGCATCCATCCAAATTTTTAGAGGTTGAAATAATTTAACCAGTTTGAGTAGCCTCTAAACTTTCCACTGCTTTATCATATTAATTAGAAATTTCAAGAAATATCTACAGCCAGTTATGCATCTCAAAAAATTTCAAACTAACATATCAAGTAAACAATATCTGTGTACTGGACTTGCCGTGGTATTGTAAGAGTCCCAGTTAAAACAACAAAACTAAAATAACAGCATACTACCTGAACTCCCCACATGTAGGGGTGAGCTTGAGGACTGGATGCCAGGAACCCATGTGGGGGCATAGGATATGCCTGTTAAGAACACAAACTACACTGCATAACAATTGGGACATATATGTAGTAGCTGAAACAGAAAGACCAAAACCAAAACAGCTTTTAGCATTGGAACCTGAAATCCAGACCAATCGGGATTAACAGTCCCCGTGCTTGTGGCCGTAGACTGCTCCTGAACAACACAAAGCAAAAGTAAAGTTAAAACAACAAAACCAACAAGAGCAATGAAAGATTATACTTCAATGAACAGCGAATGCTTTGTAATGGAAACAAGTTACCTGTGTACTAGCAGGCATCTTCGGCTCCTTCTCCTTTGCCGGCTTGTCCATATCACTACTACCCATTTTTAAATATCACCAGCTTGCGCTGAACCTTCTCAAACCATCCTACAATATAAGCACTGCCACAAAATAATAACTCCAATCTTCTTCCGCTTTTCAGACATTTATTTATTTATTGGAAAACACAATACACAAAAGCTGCTAGCAATTTGGTTTCTAAGAGAAACCCTAATATATGATATGAGATAAAGAGAGAAGGGTAATACCCATCTGCAAGGATAATGTGTGCATGTGTGTGTCTGTCTGGAGAGAGAGAGAGAGAGAGAGAGAGAGAGAGAATATTATCAAAACCCTAAATTATTATTAGAAAGTTCTACGTCGCAGCACATAGTCATGCCAAATCAATGAAAATTCAGTGCAGAAAAACTGAATTACCACAGCCAGAAGGCCCTTCTGAGATGAATCGAGCACTTCTCAGTATCAACGAACAAAGCTCCGCTTCACAAACACCGGGAGATAAAGTGATGAATTCGTTATAAGACCAGGGCTTGATGCCGCAAAAATTGGGATGAATCGAAGAATGCAAAGATTGAAAACTAGGGTTTTGGTGGGAAATCAGAGACTCTTGATCGAGGGGGTCGTCGGATGGGGTCACTGTCGCGAGTATTTTCGTTTCAGTTTTGCAAGACGAAGAGAGCCTCCGTGCGATCTCTGGTACGCTCTCTCCGGTTTCGATCGGGCGATGGCCGATGATGATTTGTGGCGGATTATCTGCCGTCTGATGTGAGGATGTGTATATGTACGGGCGTAGAGGTTAGTGTAGCGGATAATCCTTGAGAACTAGCCGAGCTGTAGCCTAAACGAGTGACCTTTTTGGACTCGTGGTTAGCATCGGAGGGGGATCATATTTTGGTCATTTTCGTTAATGATAACAATAAATTAAAGCCAATTATGTAAAATTTTATTTTATTTAATCATGATGTGATAATTAATTGAAACATTTGATAGTAAGCATTGATAGTTTCCAAATCATGGGTGTCGTTGTGACGACCTGAGTAATAATGGTATTTAAATAATAGAAAGGAAGAGAAATGAAATCAGTAACAGAATGAGGCAGCCGACTTCGTCAACGAATACAGGGGTTCGTCGACGAAAGTTCTTCAAGACCTCGTCGACGAGAAAATACCGAGAGGAATTTGGGTTACTCTGAATTTCGTCGACGAAGGGTAAGGTTCATCGACGAATTTTCTTAAGGACTCGTCGACGAGATGACGTGGCTCGTTGATGAATCTCGCAGTATAAATAGTTCTAAACTGATTTTAATCGCAAAAATTTAAGCGGAAACCCACCCTCTCTCTTCTCTACGGCTCCTCCTCCATCCCTCTTCGATTTCGGCCTCGTTAGTTGCCGGATCGACGATCTGAGGCTACTATGAAGTTCTTGGCAGAGTTCTCTACAAGTCTGCCGGAGCGGATCGTTGGTGAAACGAAGTTGGAATTCATTCCAAATCCAGCGTAAGGTCTTTTATTCAGTTTTTGGCTTTCTGACAGTTGTAGGCAATAATGTGGGTCAAGAAATATTGATGTTTTGTTTTGAAAATTATGGTTTTCAAGGTGTTGAGTGGAGAACCCTGCGGGTGTTGGACCCGTTATAGTAAGGGATTTTTAGCAAGAATCAGGTAAGGGAAATATGTTATGCTATGTTATTTGAAAATGTTTTCAGTATAAAATTATAAATATTTCACCATAGTATTGTTCTACAACAGAGATTTATACAGCTTATCAAATAGGATTAATATGTTTTGAAATTATTGTGTGGCTTGAGAATATAGATATAGTATAGAAACATACTTTACAGTATTTTTTATATATGTGTTTTACAGAATATACAAAGAATGTATTTTATAGTAATTACAAAAATACCATGATTATACAGTTTTACAATACCATGACATACGGATTTACAATTAATTACAGAAATACGGTTGATATAGATACAGTTTCCTACAGCGTCATGGTTTATACAGTTATTACAGAATCATGGTAAAATAAATAATTGTATATAGAGATGTATTATATAGTATCAGACCCTGTTGGACCATACAATTACAGAGCACGGTACCGTAGCTATATACAGTTTATAGGGTGCAACCACCTATTCAGATAATATGTGATATAAAGGTCGATCGCATAAAACCCACGAGTGGACAGGCTCCCTAACAGATATGAGTTGAGGAGGGTTGATTAGACTATGGAGTATAGTGATTTATTCCTGGTTGGCCAGTTAGGGTAAATCCCGCCTACGGACCACATAACCCTGTCATGAGGGGTTAAATCATGACACACAATTATCCACAAGGAAGTTTACAGTTATTATTATGTTTATACAGTTTTACAGAAACAGAAAATATATACATATATTAGCAGTATTTTGAATAGAAACCTAAAGTACAAAAATGTTAAGTAACAGGTAAAAGATGAAAATTATATTACTGGTATTGTGCTTTACAGATTCAGTGACACGTGACTATATAGTAATAGATTTTCATAATATTGTAACTCATTTGCCACACACTGGTAATAGTATATTTCGTCTTACTGAGCTTTGGCTCATCCCAGTGTTGAATTATTTTCAGGTGAGCCAGTTGGGCGAGCGAACCAGGCTCGCAGATAGAGGGGTCACAGTACTGCCCTGTCAGAGAGAGTGAGTATATTTTTGGGAGTATTTTTGTATAGCCCTCACCAGTTGAGGATATTTGGGGAACAATCATATATGTATATTTTGGGAAATCTGTTAGCACTCTGGTATTGTATATAATTATATATGGATATGTTTATTTGATTTCCGCTTCCCGCTGCTTAGGTTGAAGATTGGGTTCAATCTAGTGTGGTATCAGAGCATGCTAAATATTATAGTATATATATATATAAAAAAAAAAAAAACCCCATTTAAATAGTAGGTCGTTACAATCGTTCCCTGAACCGGGAGCAGAAACGTCGTAGGTGTGTTGCCCCGAGGTACGCGAATTGGAAAAGATGGATTTTAAAATAATATTTTCATGGAGATATGGAGTCATAACTAACCTTTTGAAATATGGTTAAAACACTTAATTACTACCTAACCAAGGGTAGAATTAGTTTGTGTTATCAGATCCAGAAGTTCGGTTACGTGAGGAGAAGGTATTAACAACCCCTACACACCTGTTCTTACGAATGGTATCTAATTAATTGAAAATCATCCCATAAATTAAATTTAATAAGTCTTTAAAATTGCTCCCTTTCAAAAATTGCACAATAAAAATAATATATAAATATTCCATCAGAATCGGGGCATACTATACTCCGAAGAGCTCATGTCTCTCTTTTAAATCATTTAGATAGGAAAATTGAGAAAATTGGTTATTAAAATACACTCCCGGCATTTTGAAATTCATAGAATTTTTTTCTAAGTAAGAAAGTACTATTCTGAGAGGTTTTGGAACTCTTTTGGGGATGAAAAATTGCAAAGATGAATTTCTAATTTCAAAATGACATTTTTATATATTTTTTGTAATTTAAAAAAAAATTATGACAACTTTTAGTATTTTTCTCCAAAATTTGAGCAATTTAAATAACAAAAAGATAATTAAGGCAAAAAATGATGACAAGTGAGCTTGAAAACATTTTTTTGATTTTTTATGAATCTTGTAAGTACAAAAACAATTTTGGGAACTTTTTGGTATTTTTCTTGATTTTTCATGATTTTTAATATTTTTTTGGAATTTAAAACCAAGCTTATAATATGAAAGAAGACAAGAAAACCAACCAAAAATATTTCATTTTTGTTGAGACTTTTCTCTTGTATTTTTGTGATTTTTCTATGATTTTTATGAATTTTTATTGAATTTTCGTGAACTTTAAATGAATTATATGAGTATCTAAAATAAAATAATATAAATAAAATAAAATAAAGAAAAGAGAAAACTGATGTAAACCGGTTCAGGGGGTGAATCGATCAAACATTGACTGATCTAGAGGGAGACTGGTTTAGGGCCGGTCAGGGCCATGGCGCCATGTGGCTTCCTGCGAGGGGGGCATGCATGTTGGTGAGGATTCGTATGGTGGCACGATCTTGAGCATTCGTTGAGTGATGGAGATCTATGGCCGAGATGGAAGCAGGCGTGCTTCTACAGACGTAGGGGGACAGTGTAGCCACGTGTCATGAGGCGGGTGAAGGGGCGGAGCTCGATGGGGTCCCCGGTCTCAGGGTCATCTCAGTCATTGATGGGAGCCAGAGATCGACCGGCCCTGGAGAGATCTTGTACGCGACTCAATCGAATGGACCACAACATGCCATGTGGAGAAATCCTACGGTCTCAAGGCTTGACATACTTAAACCAAAAAATTTTCCTTTCTCTCATTTTCACTCTCTCGCAGTTCTCTCTCTCTCTTTCTCTGCTTTCTTCCCGTTCTTCTCTGCAACTCATAAACCCTAGGGTTTCTGCAATCTCCTCCCTCAAGTGCTTCCTTCTTTCTTTAATTTCTGGTTTTCAGATCCTTTAGATCCATTTCTCCCCTCTCTGCTCTCACTCGAAATGTTTTCCCCTTTCTCCAAAAAAGCTTGCAACTCAGATCCAAAGCCCTGCCCCTTTCTCCACAACTCTCTTTCTTTAGGATTCTTTGAACCCATTCGAAAACCAAAAACCCTAACATCTTCTGAAACCCCCTTTGCATCTCTCCTTTCTTGAAGTTCCCTTGGCACCCTACTACTCTTGAAGGCCTCGAAGCCGTCCTATCTCCTGAAGACCTTTTCGAGCTTCCAGACTTTGTTATTCCTGAAACCTTAAAGTTTCAGGCCGAGGCTCGATCTTGTCAAGGGAGGTTTGCTCGGGTTAACAAACAAAGATAAGTGCTCTCCCCCCCCCCCTTTATTTAATTTTTATGCTTTTATCATTTGTGCACATGCGATCTAACCATTCTGAGTCTGGTTCGAACCCTGGTATTTGAGGTGTGATACCCAAGGGAAGAAAGGCTTAAAAAGGATTTGATATTACTACCTATATCAATGAAGTGCACCTTTCTTTTCGGGAACCTTCCCATAAGAACTCCACAGTTAAGCGTGCTTGGCATGAACTAATATTGGGATAGGTGACCTTCTAGGAAGTTTTATCAGAAAGTGTGTGAGTGAGAATAAAACACACTGAAAATGACACGTGTTGGTCTGTGGGGCTAGTTATTAGTCCGATAAGGCCCGCCCCCTATTGTCTAGTCCAGGTGGAAGAGGAGAGACGCAGTTCTCCCTGCCAGACCCAAGTTTGGGGGTTACATGAGGGTTCTGATTTGTTGGGCTAGTTCATTTAGGATGTTCTAGTTTAGGTTTAGGGTTTCTATTAAGTTTCGAGTACTGTTAGAATTAGGGTTTCGGGGCCAGGGATGAAGACGAGTTGAACTGTCTTCAACCAGGGAGTGGGTTATGGGTTGACTTTCTGGGTTGACTCGTGCAAGTCAACCTGTAGGTGGTGTGTTAACCAATTCAGCGAGTTGTGTGAACTCGGCTGAGCCCGAGTCAGGCTTGGCCAAGCGTGTGGCCTAGCACGTGGGGGGTTTGGGTTGAGCTTCAAAACGGGCTTAGGTTAGAACAGGTTGGGTTTGGTTCAAAACACGAGTGGGCTTGGGGTTAAAAATGTTTAAATGGGCTTGAGTTAAAAAGATCAAATGGGCTTACAAAAGATCTCAAAATGGGCTAGTTTTTTATTTTAAAATGGGTTAGGGTTATTTTTCCAAAATGGGCATGGTTTTTTAAATATGTGTGAGCCGATTTTTCAAAAGCAATCATGGGCTAGGTTTTATTTTTTAAAAAAAAACAGAGGGGTTGGGTATTTTAAAACTTGAGCTGGGCTGGTTTAATAAAAATATAGCAGGGCTGGGTATTTTAAAACTTTCTGCCAGTTGGTAAAAGGTTTTTCTAAAAGCGAGTACGGGCTTGGGTCAGCTCCTTAAGTTGGGCTTTCTTTTTAAAATGAACCCAAGCCAGGTCTAGAATGGGGCTTAAGGGTTTAGGCTTTCTGAAATGAACTCGAACCCGGGCTTTTTTTGAAACAAGGTTTATTCTAATCCGAGAGGGTTCAATTCAAGTTCTGGTTCCAGTTCGAATCCGATTCTGAGATGTCAGATGGATAAAGGGTTTTGGGTTAGTTCTCCAAACAGTTTTGAACCCAAATTTGAATTTGGGTCGGGGGCTCGGGTTTGAATGGAACTCGGGTTTGTGTTTAGGATTCAGGTTTGGAACTTCAGAGAGCCTGAGCTCAAGTTCAAATTAGAACCTGAACACCGAGAGGGGGGGTACCTGCACTCACTTCACACATATTTCATAATCAACAAATGAATTGAAAGATTCCGAAGGGTTTTTAGATGGTACCTTCCTCTTCTCACTCCTCCTTCTTTACTTCTCTTTCCTCTGAATCTTTCTGGGTTGATTGGCCTGAATTCATCTGCCTTCTGTGCTTTGACTTCTTCAGAGTCCTCTTCTTTCTGCACTAAGTACTGCAGAGCTTTTCTCTACAGCTCTCCTCTTCTCATCTTCTTCCCAACTCTGCAATTCGGCATAGTTTCTTCTCTTTTCTTAATTGCTTCCTCTCATAAACTCCCTTCTCTAACTCACTCTTGTAATGACCCAAATAATAAAAATGGTATTTAAATAGAGAGGAAGGGAAATAGAAACAGAAACAGAATGAGGCAGCAGACTTCGTCGATGAACGCTTCGCGTTCGTCAACGACATTGCACTTTGGGAGCAATAACCGAGGAAAACTTATCAAGACCTCGTTGACGAACACAGGGGATTCTTCAACGAGGGTACAAGAGGGCCTCGTCGACGAGGACAAGTTTCGTTGACGAGAAGATACCGAGAGAGGATTTTGGGGAAATCTGAAATTCGTCGATTAGGGTGTAGGTTCGTCGACGAATCCGGCCCTATAAATAGCTGAAACTCAAATTTTTACACATAAATTTACAGAAACTCTTCCACTCTCCTCTCTCTATGCTCTCCCCCTCCTCTTTTTTCGATTTCGGCTCCATCGCTCCTCGGATCGACGATCTAAGGCCACCACGACGCTCCTGGGGAAGTTCTCTCCAAATCTGCCGGAGCGGATCGTTGATGGAAGCAAGTTGGAATTCATCCCTGAGTTGAGGTAAGGCTTTTTATGCCAAATTTGGTCTTTTCATAGTTATAGGAAATGATATTTACGTGAAAATACTGAAGTTTAGTGCTGAGAGTTTTCATTTTCAGGGTATTGATTAGGAAATCCTATGAGTGTGAGTTTAGGAATTCATAGGGGCTTTGTAGTTGCCAGGTAAGGGAATAAACTAAAGCATTTATTTTTCATACGTATTATTATTATTTATCGGTAAATTAATTTTTAGGAAAACATGCATGATATTTGAATATTACTGAGAAAATGTATGTTATTGGGAAAAGACTACTATTATACAGAAAATGTGATTTTAGAATGAAATGTACGGAATTATTCCACTTGTGTGGCATGAATGTTATTTTTCATGAAAAGTAATGATATGACAAATTTTACGAATAAAACATGTTTTCAGGAGTTATGAAAAGATACAGTATGTTATGATGATTTTGATAAGTACATGAAAATTGATTATTTTCATAATGATATGTATGAAATGATTTCAGCGCGAGGCCGTATTTATAAAATGTTCAGCGCGAGGTCATATTTATGAAATGTTCGGCATGAGGCCGTGTTTATGAAATGATGTTCGACACGAGGCCGTATTTATGAAATTATGTTCAGCGTAAGGCCGTATTTATGAAATGATTTTCGGCACGAAGACATATTTATGAAATTATGAAAAAAGCTATAATATCATGTATTATATGTTATTAAAACCCGGATGTTAGTTTAGTTTAGTTTTAAGAGCTTAGTACCGTAGCTTATAGATCAGATATCTATGATCAGATTGGTGCTAACCACCCCACGAGGGGGTAGGAGATGGATAGTCGGCGTGGCTTTCAGTGTAGAGTGTAGATGTCCACCTGACAGTCCGGACCAGAGTGTGAAAGGCCCATCATACTTACAGACATTTTTGACTAGGCAATGGTCGGCCAACCATTGTCAGGTCCCGCCTTCGGGCTGCACAACCCGTCATGGGGGATAATACATAACACCAGCTAGCTATTCATCCTGGGTATGTTTTCAGTATTATCAATTATAACAGACGTTTTATGAGTGATATGATTTATTAGAAAATATGAAGGTATATGATTATTCAGTACGATATGATGAATGTTTACAGATATATAAAATGTACTGTATATGTAGTCACTCGAAGAATAATAGTATTTTAATAATAAGAGGGAGGAAAATGGAAACAGGACAGAAGGAGGCAATAGGCTTCGTCGACGAATGCTTAGTGTTCGTCGACGACATTGTATTCTAGAGGTAATAACAATTTCAAAGAATTTCTAGGATTCGTCAACGAATACAGGGATTCGTTGACGAATGTCTTGAGGATCTCATCGATGAGGTCCTGTTTCGTCAACTAGAAAATACCGAGCGAGGATTTTGGGCTACTCTGAATTTTGTCGACGAATTGTAAGGTTTGTTAACAAATTTCCTTAAGGACTCGTCAACGAGATGACGTGGCTCGTCGACGAATCCCGTAGTATAAATAGCCCTAAACTGATTTTTAATCACAGAATTTCAGCTGAACTCTCTCTCTCTCTCCTCTATGGCTCCTCCTCCTTCTTCCATCGATTTTGGCCCCATTAATCGCTGGATCGACAATCTGAGGCCACCACGACATTTCTGGCAAAGTTCTCTTCAAGTCTGCTGGAACGGATCGTTGGTGAAACGAAGTTAAAATTTATCCCAAATTCAGGGTAAGGTCTTTTATTCAGTTTTTGGCTTCCTGGCAGTTGTAGGAAAGGATGTAGGCCAAGAAATATTGATGTTTTATTATGGGATTTATGATTTTCAGGGTGTTGAGTGGAGAACCCTGCGGGTGTTGGACCCATTATAGTAAGGGATTTTTAGCAGGAATCAGGTAAGGGAAATATGCTATGCTAGGTTATTTGAGAATGGTTTCAGTATAAAATTATAAATGTTTCACCAGAGTATTGTTTACATAAAAAATTTATACAGTTTATCAAATGTGATTAATATGTTTTAAAATTACTGTGTGACTTAAGAATATAGATATAGTATAGAAACATGCTTTACAGTATTTTTAAAGATGTGTTTTACAGAATACATAGACAGTGAATGTATTTTACAGCAATTACAAAAATACCATGATTATACAGTTTTACAGTACCATAACATACAGATTCACAGTTAATTACAGAGACACAATTGATATAGATACAGTTTTCTACAGCGTCATGGTTTATACAATTATTACAGAACCATGGTAAAATAGATAGTGATATATAGAGATGTATTATATAGTATCAGACCCTGTTGGACTATACAGTTTACAGAACACGGTACCGTAACTACATATAGTTTATAGAGTGCAACCACCTATTCAGATAATACATGGTATAAAGGTCGATCGCATAAAACCCATTAGTGGACAAGCTCCCCATCAGATATGGGTTGAGGAGGGCTAATAAGACTATGGAGTATAGTGATTTATTCTTGGTTGGCCAGCCAGGGAAAATCCCGCCTACAGGTCGCACAACCCTGTCATGAAGGGTTAAATCATGACACATAGTTATCCACAGGGAAGTTTACAGTTATTATTATGTTTATACAGCTTTACAGAAACAGAAAATATATACATATATTAGCAGTATTTTGAATAGAAACCTAAAGTACAAAAATGTTAAGCAACAGGTAAAAGATGAAGATTATATTTCTAGTATTGTGCTTTACAGATCCAGTGATACATGACTATATAGTAATAGATTTTTTCAATATTGTAGCTCAATTGCCACACAGTAGTAATAGCATATTTCGTCTTATTGAACGTTGGCTCATTCCAATGTTGAATCATTTTTCAAGTGATCCAAGTAGACGAGCAGACCAGACTCGCAGATAGAGGGGCTTCAGTACTGCCCTATCAGAAAGAGAGTGAGTATATTTTGGGAATATTTTTGTATACCCCTCACCGGTTGAGGATATTGGGGGAACGGTGATATGTGTATATTTTGGGAAACATGTTAGCGCTTTGGTATTGTATTGTAAATAATTATATATGGATATGTTTATTTGATTTCTGTTTCTTGCTGCTTAGGTTAATGATTGAGTTCAATCCAGTATGGTATCAGAGTATGTTAAATATCATAGTATAAAATAAAATAAAATAAAAACTCAGTTAAATAGCAGGTCGTTACAGTATATGTATAATTGCATTAAATGTTCATGTTGCCTCACAACTGTATTTAGTTTATTTTTCCTTATTGAGAAGTGTCTCACCCGTGAATTTAATTAATTTTTCAAGAGACCCTAAGAGACCGGCGGGTCATGACCGTCGTTGAGTTTGTTAAGTTACCCTACTAGGAGGGTAAGATTTTGTACTAGGATCAGGATTATTTTGTTGTGAGATCCTAGTTGTATTTGGAATGTTATGGGAGATTGAATATATATGTATGTTATTTTGGTGTAAGTAGACTCTGGTATTATGTTTTATGGTTGGATGGTTGTAATTTTATACTCACTGTTGCTTAGGTTTCCGCTATTTATGACTAATCTATCCCCATTGCCCACGGGTTGGGTTAATCATATATTTAAATAGCCTTATTATTTGATAAGTTAAGAAGGTCGTTACAACTCTTCTCTCAATTTTGGCAGGGTATTGCCGCTTCTCTTGTTGGGTCTCTAGCTACAGTGCGAGACTCCCTATTTATAGGGAGTCTCAAGGCTCAATTTTAGCGCTAGAATTTCCCCTTCAACAAACTTTCCCTCCACTTGGTAGGGAATATTTGTGTAATCATTTCATTTTGTACGTGTGAATTCATTTCTTTAATTTATTTTATGAATTTTTGGGTAACTAAATGATTCCCCATTCTTGTGTGCATGTGACTTTGAGGAATGCCTAGTTTGGCCAGGTGGTGACCTAGGAATGGCGGGCATGGAATTTTGTTTCGTTTTCAGTTTTTTTATTTTTTATTTATTTTTCCTTGTATGCTGATGTACCCCCGTCCCCCTTGTACTGCAACATGTGTTTGCAACCATGTATCCTTCTTTGTATTTTTCAATTGTATTCTCTTTGTGTATTATTTCCTGCATGTGTAACATTCCCTTGTACCTCAAATTCTGGCACGTGTCCTTCTTTTAATAAAGTGTGACCTCATGCAAACTTTTAATTTTGATTTAAAACTTCCAATGTCGGAACTGAAAATCGGGAAATAAAAATGACCTTATGGTTCTAAGAAAATACCCGATTTTAAAATTAAAGACCCAATTTGTAAATTAAAAGGCTGAATTCAAAGGCTTTAAAAGGCTCAACTCAGGATTTAAAATTTTGAAAGACTTTAATTAAAAATTCCTAGACTTACAACAACGAAATGGAAAGCTCGGTCTTCAACTTGATAAAATGGACTAAATTTAAAAAGACTCAACTAAGGAGATGAATTTTGCAACCTACAGGACCTATATTAAGATTATAAAGATTGGATTAAACATTAAAAAGACTCGATCTACCAACCTGTTTTAAAACTTGAAAAACTCTATTTTAGAAAATCAATACTCAAATTAACAAAATTACAAGACTTAATTTCAAACCAACTTTTTTTGATATTTTAAGGGACTTGACTACATGAAATTAAAAGGGCTCAATTGGGGAATTAGGGTCTTAATTTTAAAAAGGGTTTCGTTCAGGACTCAAATCCAGGTTTTATTGCTCCTGAACGTTTTAACTGGAGTGGATTCGTCATTGGGATGTCGTAGGCACCACTCCAGGGTTAATATAAGGGGAATAGATTATGTCAGGTTTATTTTAAAAATATTCTCAAATAAATTTTAATATGTGAGTTTCATAAGATTTATGCTAATTAAAATATGTCGATTTAAATTGAGTATGTGAAATTAATTGTACCTATGTTCAAATTTTATTTTAGAAATATGCCTAAATTAACCATAGGGATTTGATTAAATTATATTTTTTTGGAATATTTTTAAATTAAGTTAAACTGCATGAATTTGATTAAATTAGATTTTTGGGAATATTTTGAAATTAAATTAAACTGTAGGGATTTGATTATATAAGATTTTTGGGAATATTTTGGAATTAAATTAAACTGTAGGGATTTGATTTTATCAGATTATCGGGAATAATATACATGTTTTTCTAAATTTTCAGGCTTATGTAAATGGAAATTTTGAAATATGATTATTAGTATGTTTTTGGGAAACCAGGTATTTTGAGTTAAGAAAATCCTAGAAGATATTGATATGTTTAATTCTCAGCAAAATAAATATTTTCCAGGCAGTATTATATTATGAACTATCACTCAAATTGTGTGGTATGAGTATGATTATTTTTACTGTATAAATAAGCTTTGTGAGAATAATTAAAGTGAGAATATTTAACGATGATACACAACAAAGTATGATTTTATAAAGATTCTCGGAAATGTTATGACTGTGTGGAAATATGATATGTTATAATGATTTTATGCAGGGATATGATATGATATGATAGGATTTATATGGAATTATAAATATGATAGGTTTTGTTCTTGTTTGTGAAAATGATTATTAATAGTTATGTATTGAGGAAAATGAAGTCCTACTGTTGCCGATGGGGAGGTATGCTCAATGTGGAAATTATGTTATGAAGTCCTACTGATGCCGATGGGGAGGTATGCTCAATATGGAAATTATGTTATGAAGTCCTACTGATGCCGATGGGGAGGTATGCTCAATATGGAAATTATGTTATGAAGTCCTACTAATGCCAATGGGGAGGTTTGCTCACTATGAAAATTTGTGTTATGAAGTCCTACTGATGCCGATGGGGAGGTTTGCTCACTATGGAAATTTGTGTTATGAAGTCCTACTGATGCCGATGAGGAGGCATGCTCAGTATGGAAATTATGTTATGAACTCTGTATTGATGTCGATGGAGAGGTATACTCAGTATGGAAATTTCATTATGAAGTATGTGTTGAGATCATGGTATATGTAGTAATATGGAGAATACGTAAATATAGATTTATGTTGTCATGTCCCAAACCCTGAAATGGGACCCAGGGGTGAAAATGTAACCTAACATGTCCCTGTATCATACAAATCATCCATAGATACAGTACAAAGGATGAGGATCTGACCCCGTGGGGTTCCTAGGCACCCTAAACACATCCAAACATAATCATATACGCAGCGGAAAAGGTCATTCTATATATACATATGTCGTACCATATCAGAATCTATACAAGAGCAAAGACAGACTCTATCATACAACGTACAACTGGGTGCCCAACACATCCCAAAATGGCAACCCACCAAAATACAGTCCCAGCACTTACCCAAGCGCTAACCGCAGTACACCGGCTACTAGGCTCCCTACACCAGGACGTTAGTTCCGGTTACTTGAAGGACCTGTAAAAATGTACATACAATAGGGGTGAGACACCTCTCAGTACGGAAGAACACAGGTTATATCGGTGTGTGGTATTTGAGTGTTATCATGATACAACATACACGCAGTCAAATGCAGTCCAATACTAATTTCACAACAGTGCCTACAAGCACACACACACATGATCAGCAATCCCGGTGTCATCACACCCATTGGCCCGAAGCCGGCCCGCGACATACGGCATTGGCCCGTAGCCAACCCGCGTAACACGGTGCCACCGACACATGGCTAGTCCCCGACTTCCATGGCATCGTATCGGCGCTAACTGGTGGATCCACATCCTTCGGCCTGATTTTCGAGAATAAGCTCACACCCTCAGATATAGAGCCGGACCTCTGCCAATCTATGGCCAGCGATTTCATACACCCTCGGATATAGAGTCGGACACTCTTAGTACCTGGAACAATTCGGAATCGCGTTCCTACTAGCATTTCAACATATCACACACACATGCATGCTCATATAACTAAACAAATCACACCCATTTGGTAATCTAAAATCATGGTTTTTCAAATGCATACAGTTTAAAACAAGTTAAAACACAACCATCCCCATAACACAATATAAATTAACATATACGCTTGGTTTCCAACAAAACCAGGGATGCAGCCCGTCGCTCCCCCTTTTCCCTAAAACTGTAATCATGAAAAACCCATAATTTTCCTCGTTAGATTCCCCCAAATGAGTAGCCAAAACACATACAGGACCGTGAACCATAGTTCTACCGAGTCTGATTTAAAAAATAACCAATATAAACACAATTCCCTTTACCTTTTTCCTGAATAGCAAATCCCGAACTCTAAGGTCCCTAAACAATGCACCGAGTTCCAAAACCTACAACCAGCAGTATAGAAGATATTCAAAACATGGTTCTCTACTAAACTATCGGATCATAATTGAAAACCAAGCCTTACCTCGATTTTACACCAAAACCCAAAAATCTCCGAAACGAGATTCCGATCCATAGAACTTGTAGAGAATCCTTCCACGATCCTTGTGGTAACTTCAGATTCATGATTTTAATGACGAACGGTGAGGTAATCTAGAGAGATAGAGAGTAGGGAGAGTTCTAGAGAGAGAGAGAGAGAGAGATATTTGAGTTTTCTTAGTTGAGAAGCAATGAAATTTCTATTTTTAGCCCCTTTGACCCGGGCAAACTCATTGATGAGATGGTGTCCTTGTTGACGAGGCTCTATAGTCCTCTCATTGACGAGACAGAGGATTCGTCGATGAACCCTAATATCACTGGTTCCCGAAACTCCTCGGCTTCTCCTCGTCGACGAGCCTCTGAACTTTGTCGATGAGAGATGCATGGCCTTCGTCGACGAACTCTGGCTTCGTTGACGAAGCCTGTTCAAATACCAATTTTACCCCTCTCTTAATTATTTAAACCTATCTATCACGGTTCAGGTTCTTACATATGTAATTAGAGAAATTTATTGAACCATGGCTTGTTTTGAGAAAGAAATATGTGTTTGTGTTTTCAAATATATAGGTGTGAGTACAGTTTAATATAACTTTAGAGTTAAAGTTAAATTAATTAATGGATGTGTTTTCACTACACTAAATCTCATTTATCACACAATGATAATAATCTATTCCGTCTTATTGAGAGGAGTCTTACCCCATCATTATCAAATATTTTTTAGATGCTATGATGAGCATAATAGTAATCAGAGTAGCGTAGTGGAAGCATGGGTGGGAGAGAAAGTTTTATTTAGAATAGATATTTAATTAAATTATGTTTTTGATATATTCAGTCTATTCTTTTAGGGATATGAAAACTGTGATGTTAGAAATGATATTGTTGATGTATTGGGATAATTTAGTACTCTGGTAATTATTATGGAGGTCTTCCGCTGTATGAAATATTCAGGTTATTACAGGTGGTATCAGAGAAATTTGAATGAAATTTCTAGGTCGTCATAGTTGGTATCAGAGTTTAGAATACAAATTCTGTAGACTCTAGGGATAATTATTACCAGAGTCTAGGTATGAAATAGTATGAGGATAGGAATAGGTTGGCTGAGTGTTGTATGAGCGATCGGATATAGGATGTATAGCGGAGTAAAGTACAACAAGGAAATTGGAATTTGAGAGCTTTGTTTCGCAGCTGAAAGCAGAAATTCATCAAGGATTTTGGTGTTATTTCTAGAACAATCAACGGTTCCAAAAAAGTTATGGCAAACCATTGGCATTTTTCTTCCAGAATGTTGCACTATGATCTTTTTTTTTTTTTTTTGTAAATAATCATTGTAAGGAATGAACTACCATTTGCAATATTGGAATATATGAAATAGAATTTTGGAATTTTTAGAAATGTGTGCACGTTTGCACATTAAAGTAATCCCAGCTCTCTATGGTTCCTTTATGGTTTAGTGTGCATGGATCTGAGAAAAACTAAAAGATTGTTAGTTGCTATCCTTGGATTTAGATGCTTGGGAATCCCAGGGGTTCTTTAATGGTGAAGTCCTTGTGGATATTGATTATCCTAAGGTTTCATGAAAAGTTATGTTTCTTTGGTGTATGCTATTCTCCCTCGTTTTTCTTGTGCTTAAAGAAAGTATTAAGTCTTTCCATATTCTTATAAATCAACCAAGGGTATTGAGAACAACTTTTCAAGAGGGACAGTGACTTGTCAGTTGACTGAGATAGAGTCCTCAGTCTCTTGATGAATTTGTTAGCCTAACAAGGCTTTCACCTCTTTTGATGGCAACAAATGAATGAAAGGTTTAATATGTTGTGTGTTCAAGTAATGATGTTTTTAGGAATCTTAAAAAGCCAAAACCAACAAAGCTTCGAAAGATCACCAACAAGCTCAAAGGTGTATGATGTATCATGAAGTGATAAAAAAGGGAAGCTCAAAGACAGTTGAAGATAGAATGAACTCAAAGCTCGAAGATAACCATGAAGTTTTCAAAGAACAATAAGTGTTTATATTTTTAGGAAATCTTCATGTAAGTATTTCGAAGGTAAAAATGTCATTGTCAATGAAATGAAGCTTATTAGGGGATATAAATGGACTTAGAGACTTTATTTTAAAACCCCAAAAAATATTTTTCAAAAGTAAGAAAGCAAGAAATTCAAACATCTATGAAAAAGAGAGAAGAAAAAAGATTTTTTACTATTTAGGCGACTGAGGATTTATTGAAAGAAATCAAAACAGGCAGTGTTGCTTCAGGCGCCTGACCCTGTATCTTCAGGCTCTTGAACCCACTTCAGGCGACTGAGGTTGCACCTCAGGCAACCGAAGTTCGGCAACGGTTAGCTTTTTCAAACTTCTTGCTTTCAAATTTAATTTACTTGTGCCCTAATCTTTTTAGAAACTTGGGGGGCACTCCAAGTAAACTTGGGGAGCACAATTGAGAGTGTTTCTAAGCCTATAAATATATGGTTTATGAAAATCAAATCGAACAAGCATTGAACAATCTTTCAAAAGCTCTCTCACTCAAAGTTATCTTGCTATCTGCTCTAAGCTCCGAATTGCTACGAATTTCTTGAGAAATCTTTGAGCTTTTTACATCTTCTCTGAAGCATATGATGTAACGTCCCTCAATTTCTTAATATAAAATATCACATAATAAATAAAATGGTCAACCCGAACCTGTGGGTAGCGGGGACACCTGTCATACACAGCGGAAAACCTAGCAGCAGTACACATAAAATCTTAAACATCCAGTCATAAAATATAATACCAGAGCATTCTATACATCCTCACATACATCCAAATATCTCTAGGGTTAAACACAAAATAACTCTGACGCTATTACAAAATCTTACCCTTCTCACAGGGTAATCTCACTAGCTCAACGGCGGCCCTGACCCGCCCGTCTCTCAGGAGCTCCTGAAAAATTAATTAAGTTTGGGGATGAGACACTTCTCAGTAAGGGAAAATAAACTAAATACAGCTGTGTGGCAACATGAATATTTAATGCATTTGTACGTATACAGTACATTTCATAATTCTATAAACATAATCATATCGTACTGGGTAAACATATATTTTCACATCTGTTAACAAATCATATCATACATAAAGTCATCTGTTATAACTGTAGTACTGAAAACAAACCCAGGATGAGTAGCTAGCTGGTGTCATGTATTACCCCCCATGACGGGTTGTGCAGCCCGAAGGCGGGACCCGACAATGGCTGGCCGACCACTGCCGAATCAAATATGTCTGTAAGTACGATGAGCCCGCCACACCCTGGTCCGGACTGCCAGGTGGACGTCCATACTCTACTAAAAGCCACATCGACTATCCATCTCCCATCCCCTTGTGGGACGGTAGCACTAATAAGGCCTCGTGCCAAAATGAACCCATAGCTACGGTACCGAGCTCCTGGTCTGAACTAAACTAACATCCTGGTTGTGAAAACATATAATACATGATCATACGTAACATCATTACGGCCTCGTGCCGAAAACATAGATACGGCCTCGCGCCGAAATCATACATATGGCCTCGCGCCAAAATCATAGTAAATATGGCCTCGCGCCAAAAACATAGATACGGTCTCGTGCCGATAACATAAATATATGGCCTCGCGCCAAAATCGTTTCAGGTATATATATACTGAAAATACAACATTTATCACATAATCGTCAAAACCATCACAATATAACTCATATTTTCATAATACCTGAAATCATGCTTTGTTCGTAAAATCTTTCACATTATAATACATTTCACACAAAATAATATTCATGCCACACATATGCTGTTAAAAGTCATACTTCATATTCTAAAATCGTGAATTACTTACATCTCATACATACATATACATTTTAATCATCATAGTAGTATTTTCCTAATCGTACATTTTATTCGTAATACACAATATAACATATGCTTTTCTAAAAATAAATTTAGAAATAATCAATAATAATTTATATGAAAAATTACTGCTTTAGTTTATTCCCTTACCTGACTATTGAGAAATTCCTTAGGACCCAAAATTTCACGCCCTTGGCGCTCGAAATCTAATTCCTGCAATTTACATTTTTCCCCAGATTTATTAATCTATTTCTCCAAAATAATACTCATCTAGCCTTCCTTAGGCTCCATATACCTCAAATTAATATTTAAACTATTATTTAATATCCCTACTTAATTTTTCAAATTTTGCCTGCGGGTCCCAAAATTACACCCGCGGCGCTCACCCGAGCCCTAAATTTCAGAAATCCTATTTCAGTCGCAGATGCTTAATATTTTAGCATTTCTAAATTAATGCTAATTAATTAAAAATAAGCCCCTTAATAATCGCCGCACCCCAAATTTGGAGTTTTGGTCCGACACTCCCATGAGAATTCCGTCCCACTAGACTTGTAGAGAATCATCCCTAGATTCTCGTGGTGGTGTCCGTTTGTCAATTGGACTTATATTTTGCAAGAAATTAAAGAAAAAGGGGGAAATGGCTTACCCCAGGGAATACGCTTACGTCGCTCCTACCACCGATCCGCTCTGGTAGAAATGACGACAGCGGCGAATGGAGCCCAGTGGTATCTTCGGATTTTCGATCGGATAAAAATCCGTCATGAAATCGAGGAGAGAGGGAGAGAGAATGTGAGGAGAGAGAGAGAGATTACAGAGGTTGCGGAGGAGAATAAAGGAAAGGAAAGAAAAGAAAAGAAAAGAAAAGAAAGAAGAAGATAAGAAGATAATGCAAGGGGGGGCGTGAATTCAAATAGGAATTCACCTGAAGCTTCTTTGAAGCTTCAGGTGATTTAATAATAATAATAATAATAATATATTTAATTAATATAATAATATATTTTATTAATAAAATAAAAATAAATTTTAATTAATTATTTTTTTCTTTTTCTTTTAAAATCTGATTAATTAATTAATTAATAATTTTTTTATTTTTTTATTTTATTATTTTTTTAATTTTTAATTTTTAAATTTTTTTTTTTTTTAAATCAATCCACTAATCTTTTATATATCTTTTTGGGATTTTTACATATGAATTGCGTTCTTGATCCTTATCAAGAGAAGTAAACCGGTGATATTTACATTGAGCTTCTTGCTTCATTCCGTTGGTATTTCTGAATTGAAGTATATTAGTTTTTTCAATTGTACTAATCAGCTCTATTTGAGAGCATTCTTTGTACACATCTATTTGATTTGTATCTTGTAGATATTGACAGTTCAAGGTTATTTGGATAGTTGGCTAAGCGTGAGGACATCACTTAAAGAGGCAGGCTCTAGCCTACTGAAGGAGTGTGTAATCGATGTTGTTCCGCTTGATAAAGGTACTAATTTTAGTGAATCCTTTAGTGGTTTTCCAAAGGCGAGGACGTAGGCTGGGTATAAGTCGAACCTTATAAAAATCCCGGTCTCACTCTCTTTCCCTTACTCTTTATTTTCAGCACATATAAATTACGTAAATGATTTAAATTCCTAAATCATATATACTACGTAATAACCATCTTGATTGGATATTGTGGTTGATTGGAAAAATTGATTGGTTTTGTTGATTGATTGATTACTTGATTGTTTAAATGCTTTATTGATATATGATAGTGGATTGGATATTATTTTAAGTATTGGTTGTGTATTTGCTAAATCAACAAGAAATCAAGAATTCATTGAAAGAATTAAATTAAGTTAAAGAATTCATAAAAAGTTTTAAAAGAAAGTTTAAAATCCAATTCACCCCCTCTCTTGGGACTACACCTTAATTTTTAGAATTATAACTCAAGATTTTGGGGTGTCAGTGCAGGGTCAGTCGACTGACAAATGGACCTCAGTCGACTGACCAAAATTTCAGGCAAACTACCAATAACTGTAAAAGGGCGGTCGCCTGACTTGCTATAGGTTTGGATATTAAGCTGATTTTCACAGGTTTTGTTCAACTGAAACTTGTGGGATTTTGAAACGAGGATATGTTTTTAAAGTGGTTAAAGAAAACGAGGCAACAGTAATGGAATAAATTTAAATTAAATAGGTGAAAAAATTTGGAGACAATAGATTCTTTTAACTTTTAGACGGCCCATAAAAGGAGATAAAATTTGTATATATTACTTAAAGGCACAACCAACTTTATTGGAGTGAATTACCAATGGACAAGAGTAGGATCCCTAGTTTTGTTGAGAGGTATTGAAGTGGCTACACACTCTGAACGGTGGACAAAAATATTTTATGTGGGGACTTTGTGATTTGGGGAGGTTTTGTGTTCCACATGATTTGGAAAAGGAAGTCTTACTGAAAGCACTTTGTTCTAGATACATGATCCATCCTAACAGCACTAAGATGTATATATACTGAGAAAGTCTAATCGCTTATCCATAATAGTTAGGAACATAGGCATTACGGTGTTTGGATGTTCCAAATACCCGAGATTTTTAGTTTTTTCCAGTGGAATGTTTAGCAGCGCAAGCATCTGGTAATGGACTTGACCCCTTTAGCTAAGGCATGATAAGAGAAGTGAACAAATAGGAAGTTGCATTCAAACTTTTGTGGATATTCAAAAAGGGATATTGTTCTTCCAATTGTTAAAATATGTCTGAAAATTTTTCTCCAATGAATGTATATGAAGATTGCATGTCGGCTTACTAGGAAAGACATGACATGGTTTAACGGTTAAGAAGAAACTAGGAAACGTGTTCGCAGGTGTGATCAGTTACATTGTAAAAATGTCTGGAGAGTACCTTCTGCTAAGTCTTTGAATTTTGAGCTAGTGTATTGTTGTAGCCTTCTTCTAGGGACAGTGTTGAAGCGGTGCCTCGTAAAACTCTTTAGACATTGTGTTCCATTACGTGGCATCTAAAACAAGGTCATTTTGTATTTTGAAGTTGTTAGACATGTTCATGCTTGTGTTTATGCTTGTCCTTTATATGATTGTAGCGTAGAGACCTGAAAAATATAATAATAAAAGAAAGTGGGAAAAAATGGATTTTTGGTTGGGAAAGGAGAAAATCGGCGATAGTTTTCTAGAGAGGACAGAAAATCGACAATGATTTTATTTTTGGCTAGGAGAGGAGAAAATCGGTGATAGTTTTCTGGAAAGGAGAGAAAACCAGCGATGGTTTTGGGAAATTACTGTGGGACGGTAACACGTAAATGGTAATTTTGGGCCAGTTGAATAGAAAACTGGTGACGGTTTTTTGAGAGTTAGACAAAACCGTCGACGGTTTTTGCTGGCAGCGCTAAAGATATAAAGATTCGAGAGCTCATTTGTTAAATTAAAAACTAAAACTCACTCTATCTTTTCTTTCAAATCCTATGGTTTCCACCCTTCCACCTTCGATTCCTGCTCCGTTAAGCCTCATTTCAACGATCAGAAACCACCACGAGGTACCTGGGAAGATTCTCTACAACGTAGGTGGAGTAGATTTTTAGTTTAGGGTCCCGAGGCACCACTCCAAAATTGAGGTAAGGGTGTTAAATATTAATTTTAATGGTTAATTGGAGTATTTAGGGCCGAGGGAATATTAAATTATGAAGATTTAGTTTATTAATTTGGGAAAAATATAATTTCAGGGTTTTTGAGCCTTGGACGCTGAGGGGCGTAAATTTAGAATTTTAACCGACTTCTCAAGAATCAGGTAAGGAATTAGATTAAGTTAGGTATTTTCATAAATTTATTTATGAATTACTGTATTTTTGGGAATACTAGTGTTGAACAAAGAAAATAGATTTTATAGCATGTTATAGTATTATATAGAGTAGAACTCACTTGTGTGACATGAGTATAAATTTAATATAATATGAGTATGTTAGAAAAGTTATTATTTTTTAAAAAAAATATGTATGGTTTTTCAGTAATTAAGTTATTATTTTTTTTTTAAATATGTAAAAAAATATGTATGGTTTTTCAGTAATTAAGTTATTATTTTTTTTTAAAATATGTATGGTTTTTCAGTAATTTTTTTAGAAGATCATAGACAATACAAATGTTATAGATATTTCTAGTATATAATGATATATATAGCTGGCGTAGATGTCGACATATGATAGCCGGCGTAGATACCGCGATCAGTTTTATTATGATGATTTATTCAGAAATTATGAAAATGACAATTTTTATTCAGAAAATAAGTAAAATCCAAACTTATTACAAAAATATGAAAATGTTATTTAGATACAAAAATATATTATGTGAAATGTATTATCTAGTAATAGAACCTGAATGGTTACGTATGTTAATAGCACGGTATCGTAGCTAGCTAATCAAATCAATGTAGTAAGATACCCATTGAGTGCCAACCCTAGTGGTTGTCAGTGTAGTAGGCTGGGCGGACCAGATTAGGTATAGCCGACAATGCAACCACATGATTCAGGAAGTGTGGGTCGGTGACCAATCAGCCCGGAAGTGTAGGCGGTGTAGTAGGATACCCACCGTGTTACTGACCCGCTAGAAGTTTGACGGTGTAGTAGGATGGGCAGGCTAGGTTGGGTGGGCAATCATGCACATTTATGTTATGTTTGATTTAACCTGGTTGGCCAGCCAGCGTCAAGTTCAACCTATGGGCTGCACAACCTAGATCATGTGGAGTGAAATCATGATACTCAGATATACATCTAGGGAATAATTTCAGTAATGTAACTACCTGGAAAATTTTAACTATTTAAAATAATAAGGAAGATAATACAAGGAAAAGGGGAAAATGAAGAAAGGGGAAATAAATTTTAAGAGGGTAATAAGCAGGCACTCGTTGATAAACTTGATTTTTTCGTCGACGAGTGTTCTCTGAGCCTCGTCGCTAAGTATGCATGTCTCGTCAACAAGTATTTACCGAGAGAGGTTCTCATATTTCTGAATTTCTTCAATAAACTTCTGGTTTCGTCCATGAACGGTGTTCCTGGGCTCATCGACGAGTCCACGTGTCTCGTCGACGAGGCCCTGCCTATAAATAGAGTTTCCTTTCATTTTCAGCGAAAAAACTTGGGGTTTTTCACTTTTTCTCTCTAGAATCGGTTCCTCTGCCTTTTCTCTTCGAATCTGGCCCGGATTTAGCCTGATTCGACGATCGGAAGTTACCACGAGACTCTTGGGATTGGTATGGAGTACTTGGGAATCATTCCAAAATCAGGGTAAGTGAGATATCTTTGAGTTTCCTTGTTAAATATAAATATATGGAACCTAAGAAGCATTAAATGAGTGTTTTTCTGAGATTTGAGTAAGTTGGGATTTTTGGAATACTGGGTCTTGTTTTCATTCGGTTTAGACAGGAACTTGAGGAATAGGTAAGGGGAAATACGTTTTATCAATTTTTATTAATTTTAAACTAGTTAATTTTTGGGTATAATTTTTTTTAATATATTTTGGTTTAGTTTTCTGAATGGTGCAGGTATTGAAAATATTGTTTTTTTTTTATTATGTATAATATTGGGAAAAATCGTGTGGCATGAAAACAACTTTAATAATTAAATGGTCATGGGTGTTGTTTGATTATGACTGATATTCACTTGTGAATATTGTTTGGGTTGCGAATTCTGTTTGGTTGTGATGTTGTTTGGATGATTAAATACTCTGAATGGGAATGCATTGATGTGTGTGTACTGGATGTGTATTGCTTTATGATTCATGTAAATTGCGATATAGCGTTGGCAGTGGTATGAGAAGGTCGTTATATCGTACTTGATATAACCGTCATAAAACGTTGGCAGTGGTATGAGGAGGTCGTTATATGACTGTTTATATTGGGGGGGGTGAAACATTGACAGTGGTATGAGGAGTTTGTTTTACCTATTTACCATGAACAGATCGTTATGCGTTGTAATCTGTGTGATGATTAGTCTTGTGTGGACCATGTAACCTATGTGCTTGATAGTCCTGTGTGGACTAGTCCTGCGTGGACATGTATTTTATATGGATTAGAGTCCTGTGTGATTGTGAAGCATGTGATATAACCTGTGTGGTTAAAAAGATTATGTAATAACCTGTGTAGTTGATGGTCCTATGTGGACGTTGTATTTTGTGTGGATATGGACCTTGTGTGGGTGAGAATGTGGAATGTGTAAATCCTGTGTGAATTGATTCTGGTTTGTGTGCACATGTGGGATTTTGTAAAATGTTTGCATTGGTTGCATGTAACTTTAATTGCTTAAAGATTCATGGCAAAGTAAAATTCTCCACCCGAGGGCTTGTTGAGGAAGATGAGTGCTTTAGTATTTATTTGTGGATACCAAAGCAGAGGGAAGTCACTTGTATGGGCGGGTGACCTTCCCCATTCTCGGATACTTTATCTGGATACATAACCTGAGGGCTTACTGAAAAAGATGAGTGCCCTGATATTAGTACTAGAGCAGAAGGAATCTACTTGTATGGGTGGGTAGATTTCCCTATTCTTAGCAATTATCAGTAAAAATAATTAATTATGTGCGTGTGTGTGATTGGGTGACAAAGAAGTCTACAATGATGTGATTAAGAATGCATTTTCTCAACTGTTATTGATAGTGATATACATTTGTATGTATATTTTGTAATTATATATTAAACACTTCAGTCACACACTGTTGTAACTTATTTCTTCCTTACTGAGAGGTGTTTCACCTCGGCGAATATTTAATCTTTTCAGGTCCTCCACGTGGTCGAGTTTAGAAAGCTCCAAGGCGGGGTAGTTTTGTGAGTAAATAAAAGAATGGATATGTGTATAGACTGTGTTTAATATTTTGTCGTGGTTATGTAATATGGAATATGAATGTACCTTTTTATGGGTTTGCATATGTAAATATAGTACTCTGGTATTTTGTTTGAGGTTGTTTAATTAAGTTCTGCTACGTGAATGGTATCACAGACGCGGGGATGGTCTCATAAAACTCTGAGCCCCACGTGGCGGGTCTGGGGCGTTACAAGTAATACACAGATTTAACAAAAGATCTAAATGATACGAAAATTCATTATGATATAGTATGTTTATAATCAAAAGTATAGATTTTCATGTATGATAAGTTATAGTTTAAGATATATACATATAATACAGTTATACTACTAGCAGTCTATGCTTATAATATGATAAAAATCACGTTACCACACATTGATATTAGTTTATTTCCCTTACTGAGAGGTGTTTCACCTCAGCATTACAAATATTTCAGGAAATCTCGATAGATGAGTCGAGCGAGCTCCATGATAGAGGAGTTTGTAGGTATTACCTAGTTGTAGAGTAAGTAGTCGGGTCAGACTCATGATGGATTTTTGTGGTATATATGTGTATATGTAAAGACAGTGAAACTCTAGTATTGAATATATGTAAAGTGTATTTTTGTCACGCCCCGAACCCCGAAATGGGACCCAAGGGTGAAAATGTAATCTAATATGTCCCTGTATCCGATCAAACATCCAAAGATACAGTATAATGGAAGAGGGTCCGACCCCATGG